>NC_142026.1:85920270-86238604 GCF_982192425.1 Myodes glareolus | reverse complement strand
GCAGAAGGACTGCCATGAATTCAAGGTCAGCCTGGGGTATATAGTAAGTTCCAGGCCATCCTGAGCTGCAGAGTGAGACCCTATTTTAAAACAAACAAAAATGAATAAGTGACAGTGTGTATGGGGGCAGGAGAAGGGAGGAAGGCAATCAATGCATGAAGAAAGGAGAAAGGGAAAGGAAAGAAACACAAAGTAAATAAATAAATGAATGAATTAAAGCCAGTGAACTGGCTCACCAGGTAAAGGGGATTGCTACCAAGCCTGATTATCTGAGTTCAATCCCTAGAACTCGCACAAATGGTAGGAGAAAACCAACCCCTACCTCAAGCTGTCATTTGACCTCTGTAGCGCGCGTGCGCGCACACACACACACACACACACAAACACACCCCAAATAAATGTTTTTGTTTAAAAAAAAAAAGATGAAAAAAGAAGAAATGTCCTATCAAGACACTTTGTGGACAGGAGAGACAGCTCAGTGATTAAGAGCACTTGCTGCTCTTACAAAGGACCTGGGTCTCTACATGACAACTCACAACTGCTAGTAACTCCAGTTCCAGGGCATTTGACCTTCCTTTTCTGGCCTCCTCAGACACCAGGTAGGAACACGGTGCACAGACACAGAGAAAACACTAATACACATAAAATAAAAATAAATCTAGGAGCAAAAATTGGACCTGATGAGGTTTCAAAAGAAGGGCACAAAGCAGGGTGGTAAGGATGGAATGGGATGTGAAGGGTTTACTACCACAGGTGGCCTGAGATGCTCCAGGAGAGGACCATTGACTTGACTGACAACATCTGTGGAAGCTTCTGGAAAGATCATATATCAAACTCTCTGGTGCCCACCACTTCCTGACCACATAGGAACTGTCCTGCAGATGGACTCTTCTGTCCCCAACATCCCCCTTCTCGTCCTCTATGACCCTCACATCATGTGTGCTCAGTGTCCACTTCCTTAGAGAGACCTGAGTCTCTTCAGCTGTTCAGATTAAAAGAATAATTTAGCTTCTGGAGATATTTATATGTTTCATTTTTTTCCCAAGTTACCTGGATGAATTCAGATCTAATGGGGGTGAATCTGGGAGGAGTTAGAAAGGGGTGAATATTAAAATCCAATGTATGAAATTCTTAAAGAATGAGTAAAATATTTTTAAAGATTTTAAAAATTAACATTTAAAAATATAATAGAAATAAATAGTCATTTGTAAACATAACTTTAAAAGTTTGTCACACCAGGCATGGTGGATCACATCTTTAATCCCAGCACTCTGGAGGCAGAGACACGTGAGTCACTATGAACTAGAGGGCAGCCTGGAAGCCATAGTGAGTGTCAGGCCAGCCAGGGCTACATAGTGAGATTCTGTCTCAAAGAAACAGATAAAATAAGACAAAAGTCTGTCAAGGTACAAGTGGAAACAGGAACTGAGCACCTGCAAGTATTCAGGTTCTTTGTTCCCTAATTGTGCGCGTTGTAACCAGTGGCCTTAAGCTCCTGTTGCCCTAACCTCCTAGTCAATATGGCTGCACTGTGGACTGTGAGCAAAAATAAATCCTTCCTCAAAAAAAAAAATCTACCAAATACACAAAAATAAAACCCACAGTTCAAGTAAATGGGCATGAAAAATGTAATTATTTCAAGATTTTTTTTTTTTTCTGAGAAATGATTTCACACTGTAGCGAGGTTGCTTGAACTCCAGCAACCTTCTTGTCTCACCCTTCCATGTGCTGGAATTGTGAGCATGTGCCACCATGACCAGCTACTTGAAGGATTTTTATACACCCACTTTTATCAAATGATCCACACCTTCCAAGTCAACAGTGTCTTCTACACATGTGGACTTGGGAGGGCCCACACTTTCCTGCCTCTTTCAAAGGATGGCCAACCATGTGTATCTCCAAGTCGACAGTATCTCCTCTCCATGTGTACTTTGGAGAGTACGCAGTCTTCTGACTCTGGCAAAGGGTGGCCAATCCTGTGCAGAGCCAACACACTCGACACCCCCTCTAGATTCTTCACATAGGCAAAATTATCAGAAGCAACAAGTTTAGTTATCACTCCAGTGTCAGAGTCAGCGATTCTCCCCAAACCACTTGTCACAGGTGACCAGGAAAAAAAGATATCCCCTGATTTCCCAGAGCATGTGAATGTTTTATCCTTGAATAGTTCCCTTTTCTACAGGGGCCCATAAGGTTCAGACTGTCAAAAGAGAGAAACTCTCTTTCCTGGGTTTTAAAGATAAAAAGAGTAAATGGAACCTCAGTTTCTTCATCCTCCTGTTTTTGAGACAGTTTCGTGTAATACTGTCTGTGTCTCTAACTCACTATGTAGCAAAAGATGACCTAGAAGTCCTGAATCTCCTGCCTATGCCCCCACCTCCTATGTGCTGGGATTACGAGTATGCATCACCATGCCAGGCTAGATAGTTCTCTTCTACCTCCTATGCACAAACACACTCCAACAACAACTTGGTCAATAGGCTAATTTATTTTCCCAGTGATGTGGTGAAAATAGCATGAGTTTGGGTATCACAAAGAATCAGGATCAAATATCGTGTTGCGCTTAGTCATCTCTTTCAGAGTCTGTTCTCTCAAAGGTCAGTGGAAGACTGAATGGCCCGCTTTGCACAGTTTCTACAGATTAAATAATATACTGCATTGGAAAGTAACTGTCATGTAGCAAGCGCTCAGTATCTGGGCATGTCCCTTGGCCTATTTCTTTCTCTTTTTTATTTGTTTGTTTCTTTGTTTTGAGGCAGGGTCTATGTAGCTCTGGCTGGCTTCAAACGCACAGAGTCTGCCTCTGCCTCTCAAGTGCTGTGATTAAAGGCATGCACCACTACACTTGACTGACCTATTTCTTTCTGACCAAAGTTCCTATGTTTATTTAATTTATAGGAGAGACTGATAAGTATCTGGCTGAAAAGAATTCTTTCTCCATTACCCTAACACCATGTCTATTTTCCTCAGAAAACATGTCTAAATCCAACTGATTGTCACATTTACCCTTTGTTGATCAGTTATGAATGGCATTAGGAAAGAAATTTGAAGCCTCATGTTGGTGACCCACGTCTGAAATGCCAACACTTGAGTGGTAGAGGCAGGAGGATCAGGAGTTCATGATCAGCTTCATATTAAGTTTGAAGTCTGTGTGGGTCCCATGAGACCCTGCTCAAAATAAATAAATAGTGTGTGTGCGTTCCTCTTTAACTTCTGTAGGCCTTGTGATGAGTGGAACTGGAGCCCAGGCATGTTTACACTCAGAGAAAGGCAAGCAGCAAGCCTGTATAAGCAGGGACGACCACACAGATATTCCATGAGGATGTTCCCTGTCTACCCCTTCAAAAGTTATGATTCATAAGGGAATGGCAATCCCGTTTGAGGCATTTTTTAAAAGAGCTTAATAAAAATTAAAGTACCGAGAACGGTACAATTAACTCTTAACAATGCAGGAATGCCAGGAAATCTAGAAACTTCCTGTGGACTAAGACCAGGGCAACCTTAGCATGCAAACTGGCAAGAGTCAACTTTGAGCAAATTCCAGGCATTCCATCACTCACGCTTTGCTTTCATCTTGATTATCCAAAATCTAGCTTTCAGACCAGCCTGTTTGAACATGCTCACTGGCATACAGGAATACAACACTTGTTTCCATTCAAAGATGATCCCATGAACGACTCCTGATCAATAATCATCTAAGGTCCCAAACATGTTTTGGAGCCCATTCTAAAACAGAATATCTTTGTACCCTGCCCTTGAAGTAATCGCATTTTCTTAGTTTATAGACAACAACAATTTTCAGGAGAGCTAACATTCATGAAGCAGCAGAGCCAAGTGTGGCTGGCAAGGCCTGGAAAAGCTTCAATGCACAGGCTTGAAAAGGCCTGCTAGTCACGTGGCACACAGAGAAAGAAGGCGCTTCGACTTGGGTGTAAACAGGTGCTTCTATCGAACTTCTATCGAATCGTTTTCTAATTGCAGATACAAAAGCAACCAAACTAGGTATTCATAGGTTATTTATGAGTCCGTCATCATCATGAAAATGTTTAAACAACAAATCATAAATAGAATACAGTATGCCACTGACATCAAACCCTACAAAGGGAGTTCTTGAATATGGCATAGAACAATCCAGGCTGATTCCATAATCGTAATGACAGTCTATCACTTTATAATCTGTTTGTGACCTGTCATGATTGTGCATACTTTTAATCCCAACACTCAGGAGTCTGTGAGTTCAAGACTAGCATAGTCTATATAGAAAAAGACCCTGCCTCAAAGAACCAATAAATAAACAAGCAATTAAAGAAATCTGCTTGTAGGCTGGAGAGATGCCCAGTTGCTAAGAGCTTGCACTGCCCTTGCAGAGGACCTGAGTTCAGTTCCTATTACCCACATCCAGTGGCTCACAATCACCTGTAAATCTATCTGGGGATCTGATGCCCTCTTCTGACCGCCACAGGCATTGAATCCATGTACAAGTACACACAGAGACACATAATTTAAAAATAAAACAAACACTTAAAAATAAATTTAAAAAAATCTGTTTGTATAGATATTTTTTTTTGCAGTATGTGTTAGGTTAGTTCATTATGGTGACAGGGAAGGGACTAGTTCGCAGAAACTCTGGAAGCTTTGACCATGTCAGAAACCAGTCTACATAGCAGATGTCAGTTAACTACTAGTGATCCTAACTAGGGGCCAGTCTTGGAGTTGTCGGTTATGGAACATGGGGAAGATTTCCAGGGGCATGGTTACTAGAAGGTAGGTGAATGACTTGAGCTCCTTCAAAGGTAACATGGGCTGGCAGTGGTGGTACAGCCTGTCACCCAAAAGACCCTGGAACAGAGTAAAAACCAAAGCCTGAGGTTTGGTTCTGCTTCCCCTCTTCAGATTTTCTTCTCTAAACTTTAGTTTCCTTCTCCACCCCAGGGTGTGGGCTTTGCAGGGCCCCGTCTGAGCCTCCATGGGACGATGTATCAGTGGGGTTGATAATCTGACAAGCATAGGGTCATAGGGTCAAGCTAAGGAGGAGTCTGTACTCGGCTGAGTCCTCAGACATACATCAGGTAGAAAATTCTTCATGCAGAGATCTGCAGCTCCCTGCACTGAGTGCTAAGGCAGTTCTTGAGAAATCATGATATCCCTACCTAGCCTAGCACCCACTGCAAATATAAAGAATCATAAACCGTTGAACTTGCATTCCTCAGCCTGTGTTCTACTGCTACAGAGAAAGGCTGTGCTAGAAGACGTGTTTGCCTCTTGGTGATACTGCTTCCTGAAGGCTGGGCCAGGGGTTCACAGAAAGGATCCAAACACAATATTCCCATTTATATATACAGCAATTTCTAAAGATGTTTATTTTTATTGTATGTGTAGAAGTGTCTTGCCTGTGAACATGTCGGTGCACTGTGCATCTGCAGTGCCTTTGGAGCCTGGAACACAGCGTCACCCTAGAACTGGACTTACAGGTAGTTGCTAGCCACCCTGTGTGTCCTGCAAACCAAACTCCAGTCACCTGCAAGAACTGAAGAGCTCTTAACTTGTAAGCCATCTCTCCAGCTACTGCACTTCATTTTCTGCACTAGCCAGAGGCAAAACACATACTCAGCTATAGTTTGGTGGGAGAAGCCAGCATTACTGTGAATGGAATTTTGGGTTTTACTTGCATGGCTGCAGCCTCTTCATAATGTGTCAGAATGATGCTCTAATGTGAGAGGATAACTTCCACTGAGCAGCCCATCCAGAATACAGCTAGCACACAATCGATCTGCGTTGGAAGGCAGAGGCAGTAGGACCTCAAGTTCAAGGTTTGCCAGAGACACAGAAAGGATCAAGACCACCCTGGGCAATTCGATGACATAGTCTCAAGATTAAAACAAACAAACAATCAAATAATAATTAAAAAAAAAGACGTGTAAAAACCGACAGAAGAGGCAAAGGAGGAAAAGATTGTGCTGCCAGACCTGGTGACCTGGCTTGATCCCTAAACCCCATATAGTGGAAGGACAGAGAAGGTGATTTTGATTTTCAAAAGTTACCTTCTGAACTCCATAGACATCCACACACACAGTCACACACATAGTCACACACATACTCACACACACAGTCACACATAAACATAATTAAACAAGATGTAATTAAAAATTATCTATGTGGTGAAGTTCAGTGGTACAGTGCTTGTTTAGTATGAGAGTTCCTAGGCTCACTTCCCAGTACCACATAAACACACATGAAAATGTAAAGTACAAACTCATACTTCAGTGCCCTCTGGGTAAAACACTACAATTATTTATTTTAAAGTGAATGTGGGAAAGATTTATGTTGATGTGCCAGGCACTTTGATTATGAATATAAAGCTTGGTCTTAGTGGTGATTTTTTTTTTTTAAAGATGGAACCCAGAGCCTTACTCATGCTATATCCTTAGTCATGATATAGATTCCTGTAGACCAACATTTGGGAGCTGAGGATTGATGTGAGATCTCCTCTGTATGCTGTGAATACCATTGGTTAATAAAGAAACTGTCTTAGACCGGTGATAGGGCAAAAGAGTAGAGCTAGGTGGGGAAAACTAAACTGAATGCTGGGAGAAAGGAGACAGAGTCAGGGAGAAGCCAAGGAGCCACCTTCTTACTACAGCAGATTGCAAAATTAAGACCAGACTGAACAACATAGCTTCTATCTAAAACAAATAGAGAAACAAAAACAAATGAAAGGGGAATGCAGACAAAGCCAGACCCTCCCAGCAGGAGCTTTCAAGAGATCCAGACAGCAATTCAGCGGAGCACTCCAAAAAACAGCCTTCTTAGGTTTGTAAATCCACTGCAATGTCCAGACTCCTGAATTTCCAGTCAATGATTCTGTAGGGGCATCATGCTAACCTGTTCCTTCCGCCAGGGCCTTGATGTCAGTTTGCCACATCCTAAGTTTTATTTCTAGGTGCCAAAATGTGAAGCGAGAACTGAACTAGACCTGGGTCTGAAAGCTGGAGAAAAGCATGACTGTACAACATGGGGATGCGCCCTGTGGTTCCAAGTGCCACTATGAAATAAAGCTTCTGGGCTCTTCTTTAGGTCTGGGATTGAATATAATTGAAGGCAGTCATAACCTGAAGAAGATGTGGAGCCTTTCATGATTTGTATATCAGAGAATAAAAAACTCTCATGAATTATTCAATATGAGTAAAAGTTCATGAGAGGAAAAAAAATACCTTCTGCTTCCTTAAGATAATCCTCCTTTTGACCTCAACACATTGGATTAAATCTTCTAGTTCCGCACTGAATGCATCATATGCTCCTTTATTCAGTTTCATGCACATGCCCCACCCTCCACTAGTCTGAAGTTTTCTTAGGTGACTGTTCCAGTTCCTAGTATCAGTGCTTCATGTTTGCTGACTCTAAGCAATGGCTCTCGGAAATTCAATTCATCTCATCATTTCAATAAGATAGAGGCTTAGCAGCGTAGGATTTGAGAGACCTAGGGTTCAATCCCTAGTACACACACACACACACACACACACACACACCACATACAGAGACAAACATACAAACATATTCATATACATACACATAAACACACAGACACATACTCATATACATACACACATACAGAGGCATACATATAAACATATTCACACACAGACACATACACACATACACAGACAGATATATACATATATACATATATACACAATACAAAAGGGAAATTATGGCTTTAAAAAAAATCAATCCATAATCCTGGAATAGAGTTTCTACAGTAAGATTATATGGCTTGCAGCTGGACAGTGGTGGCACACACCTTTAATCCCAGCACTCATGATGCAGACCTCTCTGAGTTCGAGGCTCGCCTGGTCTACAAGAGCTAGTTCCAGGACAGGCTTCAAAGCCACAGAGAAACTCTGTCTCAAATATATATATGTGTGTGTGTGTGTGTGTGTGTGTGTGTGTGTGTTTTGGATACAGGGTCTAACTGTGTATGTCTGGCTGGTCTGGAACCCACTCTCTAGCCAGACTGTCCTTGACCTCACAGAGATCTGCCTACCTCTGCCACCTGAGTGCTGGGATCAAAGATGTATGGCACCATAACCAGCTTCAAAAATATTTGTGGCTCCTTTTTAAGAAAGAAGAATGAAAAAGAGAAATACCAGTCATTATCAAGCACTCACTGCGTGCCAGTGTTCTACACACTTGACATGAATCCATCTGTTTCCTTGTACAACAGTTGATCCCTTTTTCTGAATGAGGACATTGTGACATCAAATGGTTCCAAACTCGCCAGGATGACATAACCAAGTGTCACAGTAGGCAGGGATTTAAACTCAGAGAATCCAGGCCCAGAATAAACTCTTTTACAAAACAGATCATCAATTAAAATGGGACATATGACTGTTCCCACTAAGTCTGTGGTTGTCAACCTTCCTAATGCTATGACCCTTTAATACAGTTCCTCATATTGTGGTGACCTCCAACTATAAAGTTATTTCATTGCTAGGCCGTAGCTGTGATTTTGCTGTTATGAATCATAGCTATCTGATAAGCAGGATATCTGATATGTGACCCCTGTGAAAGGGTCGTGTGACCCCCAGAGGGTTGTGACTCACAGGTTGAGAACCAAGGCAGTAGGCCTGCTGAGGGTCACTCTGGCCACTGCTCCTCAGCACACAGCACACACACACTGCTGGCCCTCTGATGAAGATAAGAATGTATGACATGGGAGATGCTTTGACCCCAGAGGGCAGTAATTATTTCTGTGAAAAATAACATAGGAGTAGCATGCTTGCCAAAGTCAAGGTGGAAAAGACTTGAAGAGTGAACTGTAGGAAGAGACCTATTTTATTTAAAGAAACAACTGACTTTTAGGATGTTCACACTAAAGCCACAGATATTCCCATAATACAGAACTCTAGGACTTCCAGGCATCTTTGCAGTGGTCAGCTCTCCTCGCAAAAGAAGCACTTCCCCCATCTTGCTCTATTTCCTCACCTCTCCTTCTATTTCTTTGCTTTATGATAGTTTTAGATTCACCTTTGAAACAATACAGTAGTATCCATTATCCTGAGAAGGAGAGGAAAGATGATTCCAAGACAACCCACTGGGGACCCTGTTTGTGTGGGGGGAAGGGACATAGAGATTGATTTTATTTTGTTTTCTAATACAACTGGCCTCCACATCTCAACCCAGCATGGACTGAAAATACAAAAGAGGAGGTTGGAGAGTGAACCCACATCCTTTATGCTGAACCTCTAATCTGGCAGCTCACAATGCCTGTAACACCAGCTCCAAAGGACCCAATCACTGGGGTGTCTATGCAGTGCACTCACACACACACACACACACACACACACACACACACACTCATACACACACATATACGCAATAATTAAAAAATAAACATTAAATTAAAAATAAAACAAAAGAGAACATCCTAGTGAAAAATACTACACTGTACTGAACATATACAGCTATTTTTCCTTGACATTATTTCATAAGATATTTAACAACCAGTTAAATATTTTCCATTGAATTAGGAATTAAAAATAATCTATAAATTATGACGTATATGGTAGGAAGGCATGATGATGGCCCAGCCTGTATTCCCAGTGCTTGGAAGGCTGTCACATAAGGAGGCCTTATGGAAGGCTAGTTCCAGTTCAGCCTGGACTGTACAGTGAGACTCTGAATAATAATAAAAGCAACAACAATAATAAAGTATATGGTAAGAGCCGGGTACAGTGGAAGCCACACTGACCAGACATTTGGCCATCCTCTTTAAACATCAAGAACTTTCTCCCAGCTATAAATGAAATACTTGTAAAGATGCTGTGACTAGAAACATATTCCAAGGACAGAAGAGTAATTTATTTTTCAGAGCTTTTGTTAGTTTTCTGAAGGAAAGAATGAAGTGTTTCCTCATTGGCCTAAAATACATAAAAGCTCTAGAAGGAAAAATTTCTATTTGCCATTTCACCACCAGATGTGTTTTCTTTTGAATAAAATACCAAGAGTCATGTGTTGTCACATTTTGATGGACAGAAAACAGGACTGGGATTCCACTGAGTCAACCATCAATTCTGATAGGATAACTGGGTAGCTATTACACTTAAAATAAAATCAACACAAAATTCAACATATAACTTAAAAGTACATTGACTATCATTACCCTTTGCTTTTTTTGGTGTTGACCAGTGAACCTAAAGACTGGCCCAATTAGGCCAGCACCCTGTCACTGAGGTCTAGTTCCAAACCCTATATTTTAAGAACTAGGTACTTCCTAATTTGTCACTGATTCTACTGGGGACACTTAACCCGGGGCCTCCATTTCTCTATTCTTTTAATAGAGTCAATCTTGCTCACCATTTTCTCCTCCCTTGGATCTGGAGGCTAATATCCATGAATATGGGAGTCTTTATGATTAAGGCACTGAAATAAAAATAATTCCAGAGCTCTCAGGCATTCCTAGAGGCATTTATTGCCATGCCAACCCTTCACTGCCCTCCCGCTCTTTGCAGCTGCTGGCCGGTGCAGACAACTGATGAAAGGCAAAACTAAGGGCCCCAACATGAGTCGTTGAAACTCGGACTGAGCCAAAGCTGAGCGGCCCGGACCCCGTGGCATAGTTTCGGGGCAGGAAGAGCCTTGCAAAACAGGGTGAGCCTGGGCTAAGAGAGCGGGCGCGGGAAGGATCTGCATAGGCAACGCTTACCCCGTCTCACCGAGCCCCGTGGGCGGGTGCGGGACGAACACCCCACAATTGGACCGCGGAGACTGCTTCTTCTTGGAGCGCCAGATGTGGAAAGTGGGGTGCTTCTTGGGGGCCTTGGACGGGCTGGCCTCCCTGGATCCGCCCGGCGACGGTGGCGACAGCGGCATCTCCTCGTGTGCCTCTTCTGTCGGCTGCTCCGACGCAATCCTCCCCGGCCCCCAGCCGCGGTGGAAGAACTCACCTGGGCGCCAGCTCGCCCGCCTTTCCCAGTGTGTTGCCCGACCCCGCCCACTTCTCGCCCTAGCAGGGGACGGAGGAGGGTTAAAGGACGAGGACCTGAGAAGACTGGGCTGCTGGAGCTTCGCGGAGCAGGGCTGGGCCGCCTCATAGCGCCCCCGCGCGGCCAGGGCTGCAAGCCCAGGTGCGGCCATCTCGGGAGCATCAGGTACCTCTGGCCCTCCCCTCGGCGCTGGCTTCGGGGCAGCGACACCTATTGGACACTCCTGGAACAGTGTCCCCTGAGCCTGGTCAGTTTCTGCAAAGCCGTTAGCTGCCATGGGTCACCTGCTGGAGTTGGTGGCCTCTCTTGACCTGTGTCTGGCTTGAGTGGTTGCTTAGCCACGAACTTCACCTGGGGAAGGATGGGAGGGGCACGTCCCCAGGCCGCGCCCCATGGCAATTAGAACTCCTTTACTCTGGGTGGCTGGGCAATCACAGGCTGGGTGGTTTCTGATGCTGTTTGTAAACACGAGTGCCAACTTCTCCACTCCTCAGGAATCTGAATAATTAATTTGGACTCACATCGCATAAAGTAACAAGGGATTAAAAAAACACACGGAGCCGGGCATTCCCAAGCTTTCCAGTTCTGAAAGGGCTCAACATATCCCTCACAGTGAATTAAATGGTAGTCCCCAAAGGCCCATGTCATCTGTTTTGCTGCTCATCACTTTCTTTACTGAAGCAGCACTGAGATGACTAGGTAGCAAGGGCAGTGATATTAAGCGACAGAGGTACACTGGGAATTCCCTGAAGAGCATTAAGACCACTGTTTAAAACCGAAGCCCACGGTGCCTTTTCTTCTTGGAAGATGCAGCTCAGGCCTCCACTTCTTCCCTTACTCTCCAAGAACACACATTGGTATTTCATCGTTTCCCTACAATTGTGTCAATCTATAAACTACAGATGGTTACAGCTTACAAATCATGCCAGGCATGGTGGCATGTGCCTTTGATCCCAGCACACGGGGAGGCAGACACGGGTATATGTTTGTAAATTCAAGGCCACTTGCTCCACAAAACTATTTCCAGGACTGTCATGGCTCTATAATAAATAAAATACGGTTTTGTAACATTTTTTTTTAATGACTCTTCAACAGTGTTTGAAAATTCCTGTTTTTAAGCTGTCCATCAAAACTTGATATTCTAAGTCAGGCATTCAAGCTCACACTGTCATTCAAACACTCAGAAGACCAAAGCAGTAGAACTGGCTGGAGTTGAGATAGCCTGGGCTACATGGTAAGTTCCAGGCCTGTCTGGACTACTAAATGAGACACTGTCTGAAGGAAGCAAGCGTTCTGAGTATAGTAGCATTCACTTCAATCCCAGCACTGGGGAGACAGAAGCAGTCGCATCTCTGAGTTTGAGCATGGCCTGGATTACTTAGCAAGCTCCAGAACAGCCAGAGACACAGAGTGAGACCCTATCCATCCCCTCCCCTTGAAAGGGAAATGAAAAAAAAAGGAAAGAAAGGATGGGAAAGAAACCAGGGTAAAATATAACATTTTAGATCTTGGAAGGCACTGAGAGACATGTGGGTAATATGCATAAAAAGGCAAGAAATCATTAGCTACTTCAAGGGATACCTAACTTGTGAAAAGTCCCAGTCCAAGGAATTCTTTGTCCTTAAGGACAAAGAAAGGGAACTGTCAATAAAGATTTGTAAAAGCTGGCCCTTCAGCTGCTAAAGGGCAATGATAATAGTAAGACAGACGTAGGGGACGGGAAGGGAGAAACAGGAAAATAAAGGAAATGAGGGGCATGAAGAGAGAAAATTTTACTGTTACTCATATTCGAGCCAGCAGTAAATCAGTTCTTTCGTTTCGTTATTTTAGCAATTCATTTCTTCATTCTTGACCTTCCAAGTGAGCCCCTCCCCTTGTTTGTGTGACTTATGAATTCCAATCACATTTCTTTTATCACTCTTTCCCATTGCAGTGAAATTAACAGTTTACAGATTTCTGTCTTCTATTATTCTAAATGAAGGGCATTTCTCATTTTTCTTTATATGTTCAATTAATTGAAATTTTCAATTAAACCAATTGATGCTGCTGACGAAGCTGGACATCTAAAATGTTCAGCACATCTTTTAGACTGTACGCATCACATAAACAAAAGTCACAGGGTTCTCTCCACTATTGTCTTCTTAAAGAGTAGCATAGGGAATGACTCAGTGTAGGCATTTAACATATACTCACGATATAAATGTTCAAGAAATTCAAATTAAACTGAGCATCGTGATACAGGCCTATCACTTGGGTGGTTGAAACGGGAGACCATCACTTTCAGGCTAGCCTGCACTACACAGGAAAACACTGTCAAAAAACTAACTGAGCCAGGAATGATAGTGTACACTTTCTATTCCTAGCCCTGGAGCGACTGGGGCAGGAAGTTTGCTGTAAGACCGAGGCTAGCCTGGACCACACTGAGGACCAAACCAGCTTAGATTATAAACAATACCGATTCTCACCTTTCTTTCCGTCAAAATGCCAAACAAAGTTAGCATGGGGGTAGATGTTTACATCCCAGCACTTAGGAAGATGAAGCAAGTGATTTACAATACATATTTGAGGTCAGTCTAGACTAAACTCTCTTTAAAAAGTTATAAAAAGCCAGACATAATAATACATGCTTATAACCTACACACTCAGGAAGCTGATGCGGGAAGATTCCCGAGGTAGACCCTGCTGTGGTGCTGCCACAACCTGTGTTCATGTGCTGAGAGAGGGAAGTGGCTTCAACAAGAAGACATGAATTGTCTGACCATCAGATAAGTTCCATTTAAGTGGCTATCCTCAAATAGCTTCAACCATCTTTATTTATACATCAAAACAAGCATGTTTTTTCCATAATAACAAACATGATTTTTTCATCTTCCAATGAAAACCTCCCCCCAAAACAAGTAAGTCAAATACGTTTTTCCCAACTTTTTCATTAAAACATCTTTAAGTCTAAAACAACACTTACCATTTTGCCAGCTTGTCCAGGTACTGACCCAGGTACACTCTATTTTTATAAAACTAGAAGCGATAAACATAGGCACACATTTTCAAAAACAATATCATTCAGAACATAATTACAGAGATTGGGATGATCATCCTGTCAGCTGAATTAGAGCAGCTCCCCGGGTCCAGAGTGACGGCTGACATCCCCAGACAAGAAACCTGAGAAGCATCAGCTCTTTGAGAATTTTAGGGGAAAAATTTTAAGAAAAAATGGATTTTCCTGGAATGATCACATTTTCCCATACATGATTAACAAAATGACAGTAAAACCATCAAGGGAATCCTCCGTGTTACAAGAGAGAAAAGACAGTGTGCAGGCTGTGAAGGCCCAGCAGTATTCTGTGGTGTGCTGAAGTCTACTGGTCCTTGCCAAGGAAGTCTGTCCCCAAGGGCTTTTGCCTCATCTGGAGACTCATTGGACAAACACTTTTACTGTCCCAAAACTAGACCACACAACTCCCAACAAGTCCCTGTCACAAAAGAAAAACCAAAAAAAAACCAAAAAACAAAAAACAAAAAAACCCAGACAAGACAAAGAAATTGGAAGCACACTACGTAGAATACACTGTCGCTGGGAATAATATAGTGTAGCAAGACAGGCAAACAACAGATAACATGTAATAAAATTGATGCATATTCTAACCAAGGAATTTCAGAGATTACTTTTCAGTTGATGCAAATACAGATTCATTCAGACTTGTTTGAGTTCATTCATTCATCCACGGTGAATTAGGTGATTTGTAAAATATCTGGGAGACCTGGTACTGAAACATTCCCAGTCACCTTGACAAGATGCTCTAGCAAATGATCTTATTGTCTCTCAGCACCAGAGACTACTTAGCACAACTCCACCACTGACCTCCCCAAGAACCAAAGACCTGTCTACATAGACCTTGCTAGATGATCAGTCTTCTGCCTCACTCCTCTGGAACACTAAGAACCCATTCTGTATGTAGGCTTGGGGAAGTTCTATGCAGGGCCACCTGATTAAGAGTCTGGGTCCTTTAGTTGCTTGCTAAATTCCAGCACAATTTTGGCTGTCTAGGTTCTACCCCAGAGCCATGGAATTCCTGTGGTTTAACAAAGAAGGTATTCAAAGAGGTCATGTGGTTGGTGTGTGAACAATGGCCACTTCCAGAGCAGAGAGCAAAGAGGATTAAGACTTCAGACGTGATGAAATGTATCTTGGTGGCTCAGGGAAGTTATCAACAGGGAGGTGACCAGTTTGTGAGTTGTCCTGATGAATAATGAATAAGAATTCCCAGAGAGAAAAGAGAGGGTGTATAGTCTAGGAAGAATAAACAAGGTGGGTCAAAGGCAAGGATTGCAAAAGGGCACGTGTTATTAGGGAAGCTGAAGAAAGGGCAATAGGTGAAGAAATAGGAAGGAAATATGATGGGTAAAATCAGGCAGAGCTGGTGGGGGAGTGAATGGTGAGTAAGGCTCCTTGAGTTTGGGCTTGGCTATATGGGCAACAGAACTATAGTTTGGATCTCAATTCCCCAAAGGTGCACATAGTAAAGGCTCAGACCATAGTATGGGGCAATTTGAAACTGGAGGGCCCCTCAAGGTGGTATTACAAACTCTTCAGATCATTGATGCTATGACCTGGAAGGAGATAATTGAACCCTAGACCCCTATTTTCTTTTTGCATTAAGACCCTGATGATGTGGTCTTCCTTGACCATCACCTTTGCCACGATGGGGCTGCCTCACCACAGGCCCAAGAGCAGAGGCACCAAATGAACATAAACAATGAACCAAAACCCACCTTCTCTCTTTATAAGTTGATTACACAGGGACCTGGTTAACGATGTGCCCAGATTACGACCCCCAGAGAGAGACCACCAGAGAGGCCCAGACAGTAAGAAGTAAGGTTTAATCAACATAATACAAACATGTTTGGAACTCATCTCCATCCCTGTTACAACGAGGTAGAGAGAGGAGTTGTATCTCCTCTGTAGGGTAAGCTTTTAAAGGCATAACTACAAAGAGAATCTTTGAAGCTGCTTTGGCATGGGTGCAAGAACTTTTACTCCCTCCCATTTTGCTAAGTCAACTTTTTCCTTGTTCTTAGAGAAAGGCCACTGTTCCTGAGTTAGGCCATTTTTATCAGCCTGTACCAGGTGGGTGGCTGGCCTGAGCTAAGTGACCCTATGCTCAGAATCTCCTAGGTGGGAGAGGGGAAGGCCACTATCTTCCTGGGAAAACATTCTGCTAGGAATTTTCTTCTTGCCCCATTGAGAATAAGAGGTTAGAGTCCTACAGTTATATTTTATGCAGAGAATGGACATGAACAAACTTGGGTCTTACCAAAATGGTTTTCAGGGGTGGCTCAGAGTTGAGAGAAACTCTTGATGAAATCACTCAATTTTAGAGTTTTCTGCAAGAAGTTAGATGATGGGGCCCATGAAGAAATGGAAATGGGGACTGGGGAAATAGCTCAACCCAGTGAATGCTTGATAAAAGCCAGGCAAGACCAAACACTTGAGCAGGCAAAGATGGGAAAATCCTTGGACTTTGTGGCCTGAATCAGTGAGCTATAGGAAGCTTTCTTGACAGACTTGCTTGGACCACCAGCCCATAAATAATGACACAGAGACTTATTATTAATTATAAAAGTTTGACATTATTTTAGGCTTTTCCCCAAATTGCTGTTATAACTCAAATAAACCTGCTTCTATTAATTGATATTCTACCATGTGACAGTTACCTCTCCTCTGTATTGTATATTCAATTTGTTTCAAATCTCACTAATGTCTCTACATTTCTTCTTTTCAGAGTTTCCTCACTTCCAGGAAGTCTCGCCTACTCTCTCCTATCTAGGTATTGGCCAGTCAGCTCTTTATTAAACAAATCATAAGCACCTTAGGCAGAGACACATGTTTACAGTGTAAACAAAGATTCCTCAGCAGTGATTTCCAGTTTCATTGAGAGACCCTGTCTCAAAAACTAACATGGAAATTTAGGAGGAAGTCAGCTGTTGTGGGGCATTCACCAAAGAAGACTGTTCAGACCTGGGTTTAAATCAATAGAATGTCTTAATTAGCTGGCCTGTGACTACAATGGGACCTTGGGATCGCAGTGTAGCCCAGAGCCTTTCTCAGGATGAGCTTTTCAGCACAAAAATCATGTCCTGCGTTAACTGACACACTTCAGTTAAAAAGAACAGTTAGCCAGACACAGAGCTACAGAGGCAAGGTTAGTACATTTAGTGACTTTCCCATAATAATTAACTTTATGAATCAAGTTTTCGTTTTATCTATCTATCTATCTATCTATCTATCTATCTATCTATCTATCTATCTATTTTTGCAAGTTGTGTTGTCTGTGTGATGGGTTTTATAGTCTGAATGGTACTTACATCATGGACTCAGTTGATCTAAGGTCTGGGGACCTGTGACATTCTCCACTAGTTTTACTGAATGAGCCACATCATGGACTCATCCTGTTTTAGTTTGAGATGTAGGGTCTTATTGTTAATCCAATGATATTAATGAGAATTAAAGGCCCAGCCAGTGCTGATAGCAAATTAGTTAGCCAGGGGAACCAAGAAAACAGCTTGGTACCCATTATTTCTGTAAAAATGGCAACATTTTTTTCTAATTACTCCTGTTCCACTAACATAGAAATGGTGGGCTTTCCCCAGAGTTCCTTCCTTCCTTCCTTCCTTCCTTCCTTCCTTCCTTCCTTCCTTCCTTCCTTCCTTTCTTATCTTACAAAAGATCTCAGCCTCTCCAATTTTGTAGGATAATTTCTGCAATGAAATCTAACTTGTTTTAATTTAGAAATAGAAGCTTTTAATCCCTCTAAGTGCTGATCAATATATCTGCTTAGTTTTGAAAGCATCAGCAGAGGGACATTTAGAGAAAACATTAGTATAAGTCCATCAAGTAGCCTCAGAGGCCCAGTAGTGCTGTTATCCAGATGAACTACCCAGAGGATAGAATGGCAGGCATCAGAATAATGAAAAGTGCCCAGATTAAGGGTTTTGAATATTAGACACATTTTAGTCTCTCTAAGTCCTCTAACATTAATTTGGGCTGCCCGCAGTCACAGTGAGTTTTGTCGGTCAATGGGCGGACAGTCTGATTAGTTCTTATCCTGTGAAATGCACGGGTCAGCTGTCTAAGCATAGCCAGTAATCTTGGCGGATTCTTGACTGGAAAGGATTAACTGTCTCCTATCCCCCAAGGTCCCTTTCTATGGCATAGAGTCTGATTCTCCAGGTTTTCTTCTGTTTCCAAAAATCCAGAATCTTTTAAAAAGCAGTTTTGTTGTTGTTATTGTGTGTGTGTGTGTGTGTGTGTGTGTGTGTGTGTGTGTGTGAGTGTGTGTATGTTCCCGGAAGTCTCAGTTTTACAACTCTAAATTTTGCAATGAAAACTCCCTTGTTTCTGATAACTGGGAGTGAGGAGGCAGCTGCAGGATATACATAGATTTATAAACTCTGTATTCTTATTTCAAAAGATAACTTCCCATATGTTTTCTTTTCTCCATACAACCAAATGCTTAAAATAGGCATCAACAAGTAAAAGTCAAGATGGAGTATGGGATGTGGTCTGTAGACATATAGCCACCCCTTCGCCTGTATCTATCCATCTTCCTCAGTTCCCAGGTCTAGGCCTGAGTACAACGGGGTGTGGACCATGATCCTGTATTCATACCAAACGTTATTTATGAGGATGCAGAGGGCCAAGGAGTAGAAGGGCCTGGAGACCACTGAAACCCTAATTTTAATGTCCCCACAGTTCAGAGACGGTGTTTGTGGCTTCTGTTTTCTTGACCTGGGTGTGGTGGATCCACAGTGTAATGTGAGCTACCTTCTCAGCCAGAGGAGTGGAGAGAATCACTGCACAGAATGCTTTCCAGGTGAGTTTCAGTACTCCTTTGGCTACTTGTTTGCCCCAGACAGTACCACCGAGGGCTCAAACGAGGGGTAACTGGTGGCAGCTTCACAGGTCAGCAGGGTCTCTCAATAGTTCAGTGAATAGCCTTTATGGAAGACTGAGGGCCTGTAGTGACTTCACAAAATCTGGTATCCAGAAGTAGCAATATTCCAGCTGCACCAAGGGATTCTTGGACCTGTCTCTTAGTTTTCGAAGTTGGGATTTGAAGGATGGCCGAAATCCTACTCTGAACAGGCTTCCTTTGCCTCCTTTCAGCTGGTAGTAAAGAAAAGTAGCCTTCTACAAAGTTGAACTTTTCAGCTGACATTTTGTATCCCGATGTCTTTATCTCTTTCAGCAGTCCCTCAGTTGCCCTTTTATGATTTTTTAATCATAGGAAACCTCTGATGGAAGGGCAGGAAGTCTGTATTTAGTGTTTTTAAATCCTGGGACAACCTGGTCCAGGTATATTGCCCACTGTATCCTCCTACTGGTTCTCAATTGAAACGTAAAGGTGGGTTGACTCACCTTTGCCAATGATAGGTTAGAGAACACATCTTTCAAGTTCAAGACAATGTACACCTGTTCCTCTGGAAGAATCAGACTCGTGAGAATCAGAGGTCCCAGATTTCTTCATAGGTAGGAGAGGCATATTCCAGGGTGACTGGGAGGGCACCAGGATGCCTATCTCTTCACACCAGGCAATACGGGCTGCAATTTTCCCTTTTATTTTCAGGGTCATTGGGTATTGTTTAATCTGGATGGAGGTAGCTGGACTGGTTAGTTGAACAATTATAGGAGCTTGATGTTGGGCCAGTTTTGGAGGCTTGTTTCTTCTGATAGAGGGCAAGACACCAAAATGTTGCTGTGTTTCTATAAGTCTAACTGTGTCTCATCATTAGAGATGGTGACAGTAGCTTTCTATTTATGCAAAAAGTCTTGTCCCAATCAGTTCTCTATCATTAAACACCCTTTAAACGACCTCCAGCAACTGGGATTTGTTGGGGGAGGCTGCTTATTCATTTTCTGGCCACACAGATTCCCAAAATAATCACACAGAAATCTGTTTTAATTGCAATACTGTTTGGTCAATAGCTTAAACGTGTTTCTGGCTAACTCTTATATCCTAGGCTAACCCATCTCCATTAAGCAGTGTATCACCAATACAGTTTTGGTGGGCTCCAACAGAGACATATGTCTCCTGATGCAGCTACATGGCTTCTCCTCACTCCACCTTCTTTCTCCCAGCATTCAGATTAGTTTTCCTGGCTAGCTCAGTCAGTAGAGCATAAGACTTTTATTCTCAGGGTCATGGGTTCAAGCTCCACGTTGGGTGTCAATTTGTTGGGGGAAGCTGCTTGCTCATTTCCTGGCTTCCCAGATTCCTGAAATAATCACACAGAAATCTGTACTAATTGCAATATTGTTTGACCAATAGTGTAACTGTATTTCTGGCTAATCTTTATATGTCAAATTAACCTATTTCTATTAATCTGTGTATTGTCATGTGGCTGTGACTTACCGGCAAGGTTCTGGTGGGCTCCAGCAGAGGCATCTGTCTTCTTTGGGCAGCTACACGACTTCCCCCTGACTCTGCCTACTTTCTCTATATATCTCTTTCAGCCTGGCTTTACTCTATTAAGCCATCGGCTGAAAGCAACTTCTTTATTAGCTAATGGCAATAAAACATATTCACAGCATACATCTCCTCCCACATCACCGACCTATTAATATCTTTACTTTTTATGCCATTTTTTCTAACATCTGGGTGACAAAGGACATCTTTTTAGCAGTTGTCTTTCATCTTTTAAAATGACCTAGAGAAAGTTGTTTAAAGTCTCCTTGGTCAGTGTTGGACAGAAGGGAAAATTCGTTCTGTCCACAATGCATTGATTTCCTTTCCTAGCTTGGGGGCTTTTTTTCCCTCAGAGAATGGTGGGTTTTATGAGTCATTGATTAATGAGGAGACATAAATGATGAAAGAGAAAGGGGTGGAACTTTCTCTTTTACTTTGGGTTAAGCCCAGGGGATCTGTTCTCCTTTCCTGGGGCTGATTAGAGCATGCAAGGAAAGGACCAGAGGGAATGCTCCCCTGGGGAACTATTTCTCCCTCCCTGTGTGCATTCTACTTAAATGACTGGGCCCCGTACGAGAAGCCCAGCCTTTCTCCACCTCCATACAGAAGACCAACCCAACCTTGAGCGGGAGTCAAGCAACAAAACAAGCAAGTGCTCTTGCTCCTGGAGTAGGTCAGGTGGCTTCTTTTTGGATTTATCTGAGTGACTTGGAAGAGCCAAAAGGATTTCGCTTCTCAATAGGAGGGGCCAGAGGTCTTAAGCAAGGGTGTCCTCATACTAGAAAAAGCCACTTATCAATACAGGGAAACAAAACTGACAAAAACACATAGAACACACACACACACACACACACACACACACACACACACACAGAAAGAGAGAGAGACAGACAGACAGTGACAGAGACAGACAGAGACAGAGAGAAGACCACACACTACACATTCATAAATGAACAGGGGGACCCAGTGATGTTGTATATGGATCATGAACACTGAAACAGCAGCCATGTCTGACCTCTCCTATGTGTGCAAAGAGAAGGCTCCTGAACCAGACTTACCTCCAGAAGTAATAGACCAGGTGACTTTCTAATCTGTTTCCTTTTGGGACAGACACGTCAGACTCCTCTGAAGAATTAGGCAGTGATTGATCAAAGGGAGCCCTGGTGGCTTGGGACATCTCAGGTTGTGCACCCCCTAGGAGTCCCCTGACCACCACACTCTTCCTTGCTCCAAAAGTTTCCCTTGGTATCTTTATGTCTGGTTTCTGGGATCTGGCTGGGGCCACCAGAAGTGTGTGACAGAGAAGACTGCTTAGACATGGGCTTAAGCCAATAGAAAGTCTTTATTAGCTGACCTGAGACTATACTAGGACATTGGGATCCCAATGTAAATGTAACCTTTAACCTTTCTTATGATGAGCTTTTAAGCACAAAAACTATGTCCTGGGTTAACATACTTCAGTTAACAAGAACAGTTAACCAGAAGTGGAACTATAAAAGTTGAAAAGCAAGGATAGTACATTTAGAGACTTTCCCATAACTATGGACTTGGATTTTCTTTTGACATGTGGTGCTATCTACATGCTGAGTTTTACAGTCTGAATGGTAGTTCCATCAGCTCTATCAATGTCTGGAGACCTACTAAGGCCTGGGGTCCTGTTACAACAACAAATACCAACCTCTGGTCTCCACATGTACAACCCCATACTCATCTATAAACATACACACATTCATTACACACACACACACACACACACATACACACACACACACACACACACACACACACACACACAGTTTTTCAAGAAGAAATAGTTGGCAGGATGGCTTAGCAAGTAAAATAGCTTGTCATTCAAGCCCGGTGACCTGAGTTTGCTCCCTAGAACTCACTGTGGAAGAAATGAGATGAATCCTAAAATCTGCCCTCTGACACACATGTGCACACACAACACATGCACACATACATCCACAAATACATTCAAATGTCATGGCAAATACACTCCTAAATACTCCTAAATACATACACACAAAGAATTCCTTTAATAGAAGAGAACTGAGGGAGATGGAATGACAATACTTGTAGTCAATAAAGAGAAACAATGAAGGGTTACTAAATGTTAGCTGATACTTCCAGCTTACATAGATAGACAGCATTGGCTGAAAACAGAAGTACTGGCAAAGGATTAGAGTCTTTCCATATAAAAGTAAGCTTGGTTTTGAATGTAATGTAGCCTGGAAGCTCCATAAGTAGATTTTATTTAGGAATTTGTTGAAAAATGAATTTTGAAGGTTAAGGACAGAGCAATATGTGTAAATGGACATTGCCTCTGAACATATTAAAACAGAGGCCATGGGACTAGATATCACCCAATAAAAATATATAGGATAAGGCTAGAAGAGGATCAAATATGAAAGTCTTGGCCACATAAATGACTTTCATGTAAGAAAGACCCTCCATATATCAGAAGGCAGCCAGACAACAGAGGTGAGAAGGCAGGGTAGAACCTTTCCCACTGGACATCAATCTGACCTATATCAGAGGCAAGCTTCCTCCAACCAACACTGATTTTTTTCTTTATTTAATCTTGTATTGCATTTTACCTGAATTTAATCTGGCAGCCTGAGAGACTGTAGAAATGCCTACAGTTCTCTGCTCATCCCACAAATAAGCAAAATCTTTTTTCTTAGACCTTACATTGGGCTATGAGCCTTCCTTACTAGCAAGAATAATACAAGCAAAACTTGATTTGTGGGGATGGGCTTTTAATATTTGTAAAACTTCGGAATATTGGATTAATTGAAAATTTCTTATGAATCATTTATACCTTCTCCCAGGAGCATGACTTCTAAGATTTTCCAGGAAATTCCTGAACATACTGCCCACCAACTGTTGATTTTATGGGATTATCCTTATCTGCTTGAAGGTCTTCCTTATCACTTAGAGGTTGGGACATGCATAAAGAAGCCAGAGATCTCTTAATGAGGCTCTGACATACTTTTTTTTTTTTGAGACAGGATTTCTCTGTTGATTTGGAGCCTGTCCTGGAACTTGCTCTGTAAACCAGGCTGACCTTGAACTCACAGAGATCCCTCTGCCTCTGCCTCTTGAGTGCTGGAATTAAAGGTGTGCACCACCACCGCTGCATGGCAGATATTTTTAAAACATACACCCCTGCACTTACCCAGGGAAAAGATAATCAAAATAAGGTAAACTCTAACAGATCAACAAGAGTCGGTGGGCTAGAGGAGTTGATCAGCTCAGATTACAAGCCTCTTTCTTCTCTATGCTCAGGTGATCACATGGCTACACTTTAACAAAGTTAGATTAGCTGAAGTTACCTCTGCCCTACTCAGAGACTCATACTGATGGGCAAATAATGGTGTGGAAAGATGATAAAAAGAATGAGGTGTCAGGACCTCCATTTCTTAGAAAATTTAGCTCCTGCAAGGGCACTGTGTTGTCATATAATAACCAAAGAACAAAAGAATGCCAGGATTAGACATATAAATAAATTCTATAAAGATATATAATGTTTATTATATTGTATTATGCCCAAAATTTGAATAATAACTGCAGCAGCTTTGTCCTAAAGATTTTTCTTGGGCATTGTGACCATTAAGAGTTGATCATACACTTCTCAGGACATGCCAATTTGCCCAGGCTGGCTAGAAGATTTCTATCTAGTGTCTGTCCTTAAAACCACAAGAGTTGTCTAAAAGTTAGGCTATGGGTTGATGTGTAAAAATTATTGTAAAAGATAACATTTTTGTTGCAATTTATGAATGATTACTAAAAGATAAATGAGGAAGTTAAACATGTTTGAGAGCAAAAATGATAGGATCTATGTTTTGGCACAACATAAATCTATTTCTGCTTTCTGAATTTTGTATAAATAAAGAAGCAATCTGGCTGCAAATCAGCCAGGCTTCAAGATTCTCTCAACCATAATGTCTGCTTCTGTTGACAGAGGTTTCTGTCCTGCCTGGTCCCATAGCTGTTCAATCCCAATGAAACACACAGAGGCCTACATAAATTATAAACTGGTTGACCTATTAGCTCAGGCTTTCAAACTAACTCTTACATCTTAAATTAGCCCACAGTTCTTGTCTGTGTTAGGCACATGGCCTGCTACCTTTTATCAGCAAGGCATTCTCATCTTGCTTCCTCTGTTAATGACTACAAATTGAGCCTTTTCTCTTCCCAGAATTTTCCTGTTCTGGATGTCCTACCTATACTTCCTGCCTGGCCACTGGCCAATCAACATTTTAATAAGCCAATAAAAGGGACAAATCTTAGCAAGGTACAAGATTATTGTCCTACAGAACTCATCCACCCAATTTTTTCCAAAACAAGAACTCTGAATCTAATCTCCTTCGTTTAGCTTTTTTCCTGCCCATTATCCATAACAACTTGTAACCAACACTCTAAACAAAGACAAACATCCATAATTCATTTTTTTGGAAGGTGGACATAGCTTTCTAGGCTATTTCCTAATGTTTGGGGGTACTGGTAATCTTATGGGAACCTAAAGAAAATTTAGGATTATGGTCAACTCCTGATTGGAATATTATGTGAAGCTTAATCATCTCAGTCAGCATTCTTGAGGCTGTTCTGGACATAAAATTCAGAGGAAACTCCAACAGAGGTTCTCTGAAATGTTGGATTATCTGAGCCAGCCTCTTCTATTGGAGATTTTTCAGGGGGTCTTCCTTGATCAAATCTGATTTTTCTTAGCCCAGAATGAATCCACAGTCTTTCATTTCCCATAGAAACAAAAGCAAAACCTCTTCTCCAAAGTAACATATCTTTTGAGTTATAATTTGAAATCATATATTTTCAAAATATATATGTTGGATTAATACAGCATCATGTATAATCAAATGTCTTTTAGCAGTTGTTGCTCTTTCCTCAGCCATCAAACAATTTAAAGACAATACAATAAGATACAGTATCAAGATTCTCTGTATATTTTCCACTTTGATGTGGCTTTATTTTAAACTCTATTTCTTTTATTTTTATTTTTAATTTTTGGTTTTTTTCTGATACAGGCTTTCTCTGTGTATCTTTAACTGTCCTGGAACTCACTCTATAGACCAGGCTGTTCTTGAACTCACAGAGATCCACCTGCCTCTGCCTCCTGAGTGTTGAGAGTAAAGGTGTGTGCCACTACACCAACTACTCTCTTTCTTTTTTTTTCTTTTTAAGAACTTTATCCTTTTTCTTTTCTTCCCCAAGCCTACATATATTTTTAAGTACATGGTAAACTGTTTGGAATTCTTTTCATCTGACTCTATCTTTATTGTATATCTCTCTTTTTCTGACCACACAAGTCTTTAATTTGGTAAGTGATATGGCTAAGACGAAAGTCGTGGCTTTGATTTGGGCCCACCCCATTTCTTAGCTTGCTGAGAGTTCAATTTCATGTCAGAGATACTGGCAGGAGCCATATTTATTGCCACAGCTCTATGGAGTTTCAAAGTCCCCGCTACCACCAAGAAGTATGTTGTTGGTTATTCATGAACACCATTTAAATGTTTGGTGGTGAGGTCTCTTAAAAGGACTGCAAGGTTTTTGCATCTAAAGCTGAGTCAGGAAGCCTCTCTTAAATGAGACATGCTTGACTCTAGCAAACAGAGCCCAACTGAGAAAATACTGCTACCAAGAAGCTATGTTTAACTCTGTTCTTTTGTGTCTAGAATTGTTTCCCAAAATCTCTTAGATTTTATGTGGATGTAGTTGTCCATGTTGGTGCCATTTGTTGTTGGGGGTTTCTGTCTGATCTGGTTTGTCAGCTGTTCAGCCCTAAAGACGCACACAGAGGTCTATATTAATTATAAACTAGTTGGCCTATTAATTCAGGTATTCTTATTAACTAGCTCGTACACCTTAAATTAGCCCATAATTCTTGTCTGTGTATGCCACATAGCTTGGTACCTTTTTATCAGTTAGGCATTCTCATCTTGCTTTCTCTGTAGATGACTGCAGACTGAGCCTTTTCTCTTCCCAAAACTTTTCTGTTCTGGATGCCCTGCCTATACTTCCTGCCTGGTCATCCCACCTATACTTCCTGCCTGATTACTGTCCAGTCAGCATTTTATTAAGCCAATACAAGGGGCAAATCTTTACAGGGTACAAGAGTATTGTCCCACAGCACTCGGTACCAATTTGTAGGTGGAGGTTGCTTATTTGTTCCTGGTTGCACAGACCAAGAAATAATCACTCAGAAACTATATTATTTACAATACTGCTTGACTAATAGCTTAAGTATATTATTAGTTAGCTCTTGCATCTAGAATTAATCCATTTCTGCTATTTATATTTTACCATGAGGCTCATGACCTTCCAGCAAGGTTCCAGCTGTCAGTTCACATCTTTCCCCTCTGGTGGTTACATGGCATCTCTCTAACTCAATCTACTCTCTCCTCCTTTTTCTGCTTTGAACTTCCACCTTGCCCTATTCTACTAAGCCACTTACTGAGACAGATTTATTCAATGACCAACAAAAGCAACAAATAAATGAAAGGACTTCCCACATCATGCTTCATTTCTCCCTCACATCTCCTTGCCTTCTTTCTGGAACCTAGTCATAGCCAGCACTGACCCCTGGCAAGGTTAATCCTTAATCATAAACAATTAACAACTAGAGCAAAATAAACGAAGGAAAAAATTTTAATTTATGAGTGCCATGGGCAGAACAATGGTATGGTTCATGATAAAAAGATAACAAATAGTGTATGTGGTTGGTTATATAACAGCTGTTCTTGCCTTCTGCCTAGAGGCATTTCCTTAAATATATCTGGACCTAAATGATTCTAAAGAGAGTAAAGTGGACTTTCTTATTTGATAAAACAGATATTAGATTTTTTGTTTGTTTGTATTTTGAGACAGGGTTTCTCTGTGTATCCCTGGCTGTGCTGGAATAGAGCAAATATCAGGCTGGCCTTGGACTCAGAGATCTGCCTACCTTTGACTCCCCACTTCTCGGATTAAAGTCATGCCACCACTTCATGGTCCTGAGATTAGATTAGATTAGATTAGATATTTTGAGGAGGTAAAATTACTGAATGTTATAGACAGAGAATTTTTTTAAGAAGATGCAGAGAATTTTAAAAAAATTACAAGAAATATGCAACAAGGGCCCCTGGAGTCTGTTGCTGAATATCAATCTATGTACAAATAACGTGAAACTCCACAAGGGAGGCTAGGAGCAAAGACCAGTGATTTTTTTGTTTCTAGACCAAGAGGTGTGAAGACTCTGAACAGTAAAAATGGAGTTCTCACTGAACCCTTGGGAAATTGAATGATAATTACCTGGAGGTCATCCAGCAATAGAAGGGCTAACTTGATTCCGTGCAAACCCCACTGAGAAATTAGCTCTTAGTATGCCCAGATAGCTTAGAAGGTTCAGTAATTGCTGCTCCTCTAAACATAAATCCTATTGAAATGAAAAAGGCTTACCTGTGGAATCCTATAACAACATCTAAAGAGATCTGTAATTTGGGAAGTAATCTAGACTGGAGGCATTTTATAAAGAATCTTTTATCATCTGTCTTAGTCTCAGTCTTCTGTAAAGTGACACCAACATGGGATTAAACTTGACAGCACAGTATTAGAAGGCCTTGCTATGATAGTAAACAGGAAGAACACCAAAGGGTCTGGAGAAGTCAGCCATCAGCATGAAGAAGAAAAGCAAGCAGATGGGAACCAATGTAGAAAATGACAGTGCTGTAGGAGATTCTGAAGTCTTCAAGCCAAGCTCATCAATCAGAAGGACCATGTGTCTCCCCAGGAATAGGATGTCCTTAGAGTATGAGCTGTATTCAGTCCCCTCCCAGGAGCTACCAGTGGGAAGTGAAGAGAGTTTCACTCTCTTGAATTGAGTCTTGGTCAATATTTTTCGTGTGCAAGCCCTATTCTTCTGACTGCCAATGTAGTATGGTGTCTAATGAAAAATTTTTACTGACTTTGTTGATGTTTGTGATGGTACCTTGTTTGTTTTAATAGAATATATTTTATTTACATTTAGACAATTTAATACATGTAAACAATGCATCTTGATTATATGGACCCTTGTTCCCCCTCCTCCTCTTTCCAGGTCTTTTCCCTATCACCCCTCAGATATCCTCAGTATATCTCCTTTTCTACTTCATGCCTTCACCTTTTTGTTGTTGATAAAAACCCATTGAATCCAACTAGTGCTGCCTGTTGGGATGCTGATTGATCTTGTTGACTTGATCTTGAACAGGTGATCATAGTTAATGTGAGTTTATTCTGTGGGAGCTGTTTCCACTCCTTCAGCCAATAGACTTTAAGATACCAGCCCACTTGGGCGTGGTCTCATTTGCTTTAAAAAGCAGCGGTAGCCATGTGCTCTCTCTCTTGCTTCTGGCTCCACTTTTGGCTACTAGACTCCTTTTCTGATAGTGCAGTGGGTTGTTGTCTGGGACAGTGATCTGTAAATTTTTTCCCTTTAAATAAATAACCATTCTATTAATCATAATTCCAAACTGGTGTGGGATTGTTTGTGACTTATGCCTTCAAGTTTATGGGGGTAGCAAGCAAGCATACCATGTCTTTAAGACAGCATTTCACAGTGTTCAACCCCACCCCCAGCTCTTAAATCCTTTCTGTCTCTCTTCTGAGATGGTCCCTGAACTTTGGGAAGGAGGAGGTTTGATACAGATTTCACGTTTAGGACTGAGTGTTAAACAGACACTTATTCTCAGTATGTTGTCAAGTTATGAGTATCTACAGTACTTGATAGTAACCACTGCAAAGAGAGTTCTCTGGCCAAGGTTGAGGAAAGCACTAACTTATCAGTATAGATATAAATATTTAGAAGGCTGTTTGACAATATAGAATTCAGAAAACAAAAACAAACAAAATGAAACAAAGGAAAACCCGCAAACCTCAAAAACAGTAATAGATTTCTCCCTAGGGCCATGGGCTTTTAATCAGATTAAAAGTATGTGGTTTGAATTCTTTCCTATGAGGCAGAACTCAAATCTAATACAAAGCAGTTGGTTACCCCATAACATTGGTGCCTCTGTTGTTCATTTTTGTTGTTATTGCTGTTTGTTTGAGTTTTTGTCTGTTTTATTATACAGCCTGAGCCAGCCTGGAAGTCTTTGTCTTCCTGCTACAGCCTTCCAGATGCTGGGATTGCAAGCTCCATTGTGTTTCACCATGCGTATAATTATAAGTAAAATTCGAAATAAACTATTCTTGTGATAAAGAAGTTATAAGATAGGTTGTGTTCTTTGACTGAACAAAAAGAAGCAAGGGGAATATCCTGAGCCAAGCATTATGGGGGATGCCTAGGATCTCAGCTCCCAGGAAGATGAGGCAAGGGGACAATAAATTCAAGCCCAGTCTTGGTCACATATAAGATCTCGCCTCAAACAATTCTGTTTAAAGTCCTGAGAACACCTACAACTCAGTGCATCCTAGAGGCAGTTCAAGCATTCTTCTCGCCTTTACAGTCCTCCTTAGCTGACATCCTTTATTAATGAGCCTATCAACCAGCTCATCTGACTTGATCCTGTGTTGCTTTTTTGTCAATGTTGTCTTCACCTCACACTTCATTTAGAAATCAAGCTGGTGTTGTGTGAACTCCTCCCTCTGATCTTCCTCATGCAACACTACTCACCCTACATTTTGCCTGTTTGTTCCTGGTCTAAACCAAATTCTTCTCAGTTCTTTTACATTTGGACAACATTTTCTTGGCTAGGCATGGTGGTGGCAGGACTGCAAGATTTTTCTTTGTTTTGAGACAAGAACTCATGTAGTCCAGAATCAAAGTAGCAGAAGATGACTTTGAAGTTCTGACCTGCCTGCTGCCGTACTTGGTTTAATTTTAAAGTTTAGAAATGGAAACCTGTCTAATGTCTAATAATAGTGACTTGAATCTAGATTTCTATAATTAAGGCAATGGAGAAACTATAGTCCATGTAAATTCATGTATATGAAAACAAGTAATGGTATTTTCAAAGTGAACTTAAGAAGCAGCATAGTCAGAATGAGCAGTCTGCTTTCACAGGGAGTACTCTGGATACTAAGTACTGTTAATGATTGGGGTAGGCTATCATGCAGAGAAGTCATCCACAGCAGCCAGTAAAGCAGCATCTTTATCCATCTGCACAAACACTCAAGCTACCGTTCCTATGTTCACATGATCGTATATGAAATTACAGTTCACATTTCTGAGCAGGAGAGCTCACCCACGTAGCTCACTGCTGATGTATTATCTGTATTTAACTCACCTGCCTCACATCCCTTTTCAGAACAAGGCAACTATGAATAAATAATCCAGTGATCTATCATCCACACACCTTAGCAATCACTGCAAATGAGAATAAAGGCTATTTTCATATCTTCATGTGATGATAATGTCCTTTCTTGCAAAATTCTCACTCTTCCGTAAGAGTTATGCAACACTCCCTGTTTACTATGGGTGAGAAATGCTTAGCTTGTGTGGCATGTAGATGTGTCATAGCGTAGTTCCAGAGCAGATCCTCACTCATGCAATTCCAAACATGGGTGTTGTTCACAATAGTTATTTAGGCCAAGATAGGAAGGGAGAAGCAATAATGAATGAAGGTATGGCCAAGAAACAATATGAAGATAAAATTTTTGATGCATTTTATGAATTAAAATTGAAAGCTAATTATCCATGATAAAATCCACAGTAAAGCAGCTACATTTTTTTAATATGCATGAGTATTTGCCTACATATATGGACATGTACTATATGTGTGCTAGTGCCCGTGGAGGTCAGAAGAAGGTGCCTAACTCCTGGAGCTGATGTTATAAATGGTTGGGAGTCACCATATGAATGCTGAGAGTGGAAACCAGGTTCTTTGTAAGAGCAATAAGCACTATTAAAGGCTGAGCCATCTCTTCAGGTCCAAGCATCTACACCTTAATTTTGTTGCTATTAATTATTGCTGATATTATTAGTCTTATATGTCTAACATGATCATAAACTTATAAAGTATGTTTGAGGATCCAAACAGTACTCTCCAGTCTTCTCAGCAATGTTTATTTCTTGGCTGATATATATATATATGTATATGTATACATATATATATGAATATATATATATATGTATAGAATGTATAATATTCTAACTGAATGTTGTAATTCACACCTGTAATCTCATTTGGAAGAATGGAACAGAATTGCTATGGGTTAGAGGCCTTCTGGAACTACATAATTAGTTTGAGGCCAGCCTGGACTAGAGCATGAGCCTTTAAAAATAAAATCTTAATTAAGAAAACTTTCCCTTACTACTTGTGACACGCTCTGCTTTTTTGCATTTATTCCCTATATAATTCTATTTTGCCAAGAAATCACCACAAACCATTAAATTGATCTCTCAATCCAGAAAGAAATGCCTAGAGCTCTAGAAGATGAAGTGAAAACTCCTTACATTGGTTTTCCAGCCCTTTTCTTATATAATCCCATATCAATAAGGCAGGCCTCATTTATTCATAAATAGTCCTTGATGCCCACTGACACTCATTAGCCAGGCTATGAATAGCTAGGGAAAGCTCATTGCCAATCACAGAAGAGGATGAAGTGTTTTGTGGAATGGTGTAGGAGGTTCTTATGTCTATGTGTTGCTTTCATTGGTTGAATAAAGAAACTGCCTTGGCCTTTTGCTAGGGCAGCACTTAGGTAGGCATGGTAGACAGAACTGAATGCTGGGAAGAAGAGCAGAGAGAGAGAGAGCCACCATGGAGATGCCAGGTCAGACACACTGAATCTTTCCTGGTAAGCAACAACCTTGTGGTGACATACATATTATTAGAAATGAGTTAAATGAAGATGTGAGAGTTATCCAATAGGAGGCTAGAGCTAATGGCCAAACAGTGTTTTAATTAGCACATTTTCTGTGTGATGATTTTGGGTGTAAGCTAGCTGGGCGGGACAAACAGTAAAAATTCATTATCATTCAATAAAAAAATGAAGATAAATACATTTTGTTGTTTTGGGTTTCTTGTTTGTTTTTGTTTGAAACAGGATGTCACATTGCCTGATCTTACTATGTAGATCATCCTGGGCTGAAATGCAAAGACCCACCTGCCTCTGCCTCCCTGGCCCTAAAGATGTGCTCCGTCAGCACCCCACCCCTGCTAACTACAGACTTTCCCATAGTGCAGAAGAGGTGTATGTGAGCCAGTGTTTGGGCTTAGGAAAAGCTTACCACAGGAAAAGACTCACAGGCTGACCCACAAGGCAAGTAGGGATTAATCAGGAGAGGGCAGTGGTGAGAGGTCATGGCCTATGCAGAGGAATAGGCTTACTGGTTCAGAGGCTATGGACACCAACAAAGATCCCAGCTGCAGCAGGAATATGAACCAAGGCACGATTCTTGGCAGAAGCTTTGGCCTGGATATCACTATGGCTCCAGTGGCTGACTAGACCTCGGTAATAAAAGAAACCATGTACATCACTCAGATGCTGGCTTCTCCAGTTTCACAGATCCAGACATAATCCTAGGCTGCATCCTAGACTCTCATGACACCATCACCCTCATGGCCCAAAATGGCAGCACAGGCCACTGAGATCAACATGGCCTCTAGCAGCAGCCTGACCCTTGCACATCAACATTGCTTAGGTGGTGATCCAAACACATAGAAAATCCAGTGTCCAAACAGCCATTAAAAAGAGATGAATAAGTAGCCAAGGACCCAGCTGCAGCTTAGAGCTACCAAGAACCAAGGGTTACATAAAAAGTCTTGGTCCCCACTGAGAAACTCCTGGGAAGTGGTGGCAACTTTTACATTAAGAACTGAGGTCCTGTCCTGTGTAGCAAAGGTGACATAAGCCTTCAATCCTAGCACTCTAGAGGGAGAAGAAAGAGGATCTCTGTGAGTTCAAGGTCAGCCTTGTTAACTGAGTGAATTCTAGTCTAGCATAGGCAATACCATGAGACCCTATCCCCCCAAAATCAAGTTATGGCCCTAATGGGAGGCATTTAAGTTTGAGGGCTGCCCTTGGATGGATTTGTGGGACTCCACTCCTTTCTTATTTGCTTTTCTCCTTCAGTGACTGGTAAGCCTAAAACTGTTAAACCAAAATAAAACTTATCTCTTTATGAGTTAGTTATCTCAAGTTTTTGCTACAGTAATAGAAAGCTGGATAACAAAATTTCTGTTTATCAAGTGGCATATATATCATGATTGTTAACTTGAACAAAGCATCTTATATATGTAGAATAGGTCCACTTGTAATAGCCGAAGCTTGAACTTGATTGTACAACTCCTGACTTTGCCCAGTGTTCCTTCCTTCTCTGCAGTACCCAAACCTTTCCTTCTTCTTGTCTCTTACAGTAAACAATTCTTTTGAACCTCAGCTTATAAAAAGGTCTAAGAAACAAAGTAGCAACAGAGCATTTCATTTACTGCAGTACACATTGTACACTGGGTTGTCTGGAGAACATGAAAAGTTAACTGAGCGTGTGTGCGGTTAATTCTACTCATGGAGAGAGATGATGAGAGAGGGGTGGCCATGGCCTCAGATCCAGAAAGTGAATAAATAAGAAGATATGATGGCAGCTAAGAGCACCAGGAACCAAAATCAGTTCTCAGCATCCACATCAGGGCGTTCACAATAGCCTGTAACTCCAGTTCTAGGGTTTGTGATGCCCTCATCCAGCCTGTAAAGCCATGTGAAGATGCAGATGCAGGTAACCCATCCCCCCTCCCACACCAATAGCTATTTTAAAAATGCTCACAACTATGAATACTTTTGTCAAAATTCAGAAATTATTCCTTGGCAGTAGCCTTGTTGTTTTATTGATGAGGAAAAGTGAATATCTTAATTTAAAGGAAAAATAAGTCTTTATAATCATATTCACTTGAGGACTGGAGGCCAGCCTTGGCTACGTAGCAAGATTGAGGTCAACCTGGACTGCATAAAATCTGGACACCCCCACACCCCCACACACATACACACACACTCACGATTGAATAAATGAACCAATGAATGAGCCATATTATTTGCCTCTAAAATTCAGAGGAAGCTTTGGGAACATATCTCTGCCAGATGTGACAATGGCTGTCTACGATCAAATCGTCTACAGAAGGTCCCCAGAACAGTGTGTATGGATGCATTTCTATGAAATTTTAGTTGGTAAATTTTAGAGTGAAAAAGAGGGTCTCACCTATCTCAGGCTGTTTGCAAACCTCCTATGTAGCCAAGGATAGCTTTGAGCTCTTGAACCTCCTGCCTCTCTCTTAAATGCTAGGATTACAGGTCTGAAACTGTTTGGCCTAAAGTTGAAAGCAGCCACTCTAAGACAGATTTGTGACTTGGATTCATTCCTCTACATCCAAGGCAGGTCTTCAACTTCTGATCATTCTCATCGGGGATGCCATGGCTGTGCCCGTAGGCCTGGTCAATGTGAAAGGTTATATACTTATCTTTGCAGTGTTGACCTCAGGCTAGGGAAACGTTCTACCATCATCTCTACACTGCCGAGGGAGTGGGTATTTCCAGGAGAACAGGCAGCCAGAGGGAGGCCAGGAACTGGGAAGGGCCATGGGAGGCAAAACCGGGAAAGCACGCTACAGTTAAATGAAGAAATCTGGATTTGAGGGAATGAGGATTTAGACTTTGTCAAAACAGAACAGAGCCATAATGAGAACTGAGCTAAACATCACTGGTCTGTGGGGCTGAGCCTGGAGGCCCAGGTATATAATGCTACCACTAGGGAGGAAGAGGCAGGAAGATCTCTGGGCCAGCCTGGTTTACACAGCTGGACCTCGTGTCAAAGAACAAAATCATTATTGCTCTGACTGTAGGTTGTAAAGGAGATGGGTGTGCCACAGGAGATGCAGAGTCCGTTGAGCACAGGAAGTACAGTGCCCTCCACGGTGTTTTCTGTGTGCAGGCGCTGCCCTCCACGGTGTTTTCTGTGTGCAGGCGCTGCCCTCCACGGTGTTTTCTGTGTGCAGGCGCTGCTCTCCACGGTGTTTTCTGTGTGCAGGCACTGCTCTCGAGGGTCCATGTGCAGCATCCCATTTAGTCTTCATTTTACCTTGAGGGATGGAGAAGTAGAGACCTGAAGATGTGTGAAACACATTCTGGAAACCAAAAGCTCTCTAAAATAGAGTGTATTGAGTCAACATATGTAAAACTAAGCTACAAAAACAACCAGGCCATGGGACAAGCTTCGACAAAGTAATAATAGTGAGGTCAGGTATCTGTTGGGAGAAAATGTCTACCAATTCTAAAAAGTCAGAGAACTTCATGATATGAAATTGAGTAGAATAAAAAGAAAAGAAACAGGGATTTGGGGAAGGGAAGACACATTATACAATTGAACCTATATGGACTGCTTACTGTACATAGAGAAAGTTCTGGCATGACGGTCAGACTCCTGCAATGTCTGGAACAGCTGTGGTTAATAGTGCAGGGAGTCTTAACATAAACAGGACCTAGCCACTGCTGTGGTTCCAGCTGTGATTGTACAGGCAGAAGAACAAGGAACCCAGGGGGTAGAGATGGCTCCATGGAAAGTCCCAGGACAGTCTGGTCTCCAAGAGACCCTTAGCAGTGCTTAGAGGAAAGTTCATAACACTAAGTGCATACACAAAGAACTTGGAGAAATCTAACACTAGCAACTTAACAGCACACCTGAAAGCTCTAGAACAAAAATAAGCAAACTCACTCAGGAGAAGTAGACACCAGGAAATAATCAAATTGAGGGCTGAAATCAATAAAATACAAACAAATAAATAAATAAAAATATTAATGAGACAAATAGTTGATTCTTTGAGAAGATCAACAAGACAGACAAACATTTATCCAAACTAACCAAAAGGCAGAGAGAATATGCAAATTAAAAACATCAGAAATGAGAAAGGGAATATAACAACAATACTGAGGCAATCCAGAGAATCATCAGGTCATATTTTAAAAACATGTACTCCAAAAAATTGGAAAATTGAAAAAAAAATGAACAATTTTTTGGATAGGTACCACATACCAAAATCAAAACAAGACCAGATAAACTATTTAAATAGACCTATAATCCCTAAAAAAAATGGAAGCAGTCATCAAAAGTCTCCCAACCAAAAAAAAAGACCAGGCTCAGATGGCTTTAGTGCAGAATTCTACCAAAATTTCAAAGAAGAGCTAATACCAACACTCCTCAAAGTGTTCTACATACCAGAAACAGAAAGGACATTGTCAAACTCTTTTTATGAGGTCACAGTTACCCTGATACCAAAACCTCACAAAGATGCAACCAAGAAAGAGAATTACAGACCAAACTCACTCGTGAACATTGATGCTAAAATAATGGCAAACTGAATCCAAGAACACATTAGAAAAATCCTCCACCATAATCAAGTAGGCTTCATTCATCCCAGTGATGTGGGGATGGTTCAACATACAAAAATCTGTCAATGTAATTCACCACATAAACAAACTGAAAGAAAAAAACCCCACATGATCATCTCATTAGATGTGGAAAAGTCCTTTGACAAAAATCCACCACCCCTTTACAATAAAGGTCTTGGAGAGATCAGGGATATAAGGGACATAGCTAAACATAATCAAGGTGATATATAGCAAGCCAACAGCAACCATCAAACTAAATGGAGAGAAACTCAAAGTGATTTCACTAAAATCAGGTTGCCAAGCTTGGTGTAAAGTGCTTTAAGACCAGTGTACCATCTTCCAGCTCAGAAAGTGAATAGGACAGAATTAGTACTAGCATGGTTATCTCTTTTTCAAAATTAAATTATTTATATTGTTACCATTATTGAGACAGGGTCACAAACTCAGGCTGGCCTTGACACACTTCTTTGTAGCTGAGGATGACCAGAAATGTCTTGTCTTTGCCACTCCACCTCCTGGGTGCTGGATTACAAGCCTGCACCACCACACCAAGATATAGGTTAGAATACATTTGGTGTGAGAACTTGTGAGAATTTCACAAGAGTTCTTACAATGACCAGAGGTTTCCTCCTGGCAATGTCAGCAAGGGTTGAAGAGTCTTGTGGACTGGGGAGATTTTGCCACCTAGTGGCAACAATATATTACTGCAAGGACTGGCTTTGCAAATTTTAGGACTGCTTTATAAGGACACTGATACTTATCCTTGTCAAACTATTTTTTTTAATGTAGTGCCTGAAAAATTTAAAAAGACATAGAAACTTCAATCTTTGATACTGAAAACATTGTACACTGTAAAAACCATATGCCTTGGAAGTCTTAGGTCAGAGTGGGGAATCTACTGGTATTATTATTTATAGACTTTTCTGGAAACAAGGAGTTTATTTCATCATATGTGTTGTAGCTGACCATATAGGAAGTTAGGGAACCAACACAAGGCAGAAACGGATGGTTCTAGCTTTTTCTAGGTATAGTACACTGGGCTGGCATCTGTGGTCTCTTATAGGCTGTAGCATATGTTCAGGTCCTTTTAGAATCTACATTATCAGGGTTACTGTTTTGATTATTTCTATGTGCTGAAGGACCTCTTTTCTGATCCAGTCTATTTAGTGTTCTGCATACTTCTTGTGCCTTCATAGGCATCTTTAGGTTAGACAAATTTTCTTCTATGACTTTGTTGAAAGTATTTCATGTGTCTTGAGTTGTGTTTCTTTTCATTCCTCTCTTCCTATTATTCATGGATTTTGTTTTTCAAAGCCTCCCAGACTTCCTGGATGTTTTATGCCAGGATTTTTTGTTTAACATTTTCTTTGGCATTGTTATCCATTTCTTTACTATGCCTTTAGTAAATGAGACTCCCTCTTCCATCTCTTGTATTCTTTCAGTGAGGTTTTGTTAAGCCTGAAACTCACAAAAATTCAGATCCACAATTTTTGAGCCAAAATTTAAGAAAGCCCTAGTTAAATACTAATCAGGATGATGGATTCTGACTGGGTCAATTTCAGATTTCCCAGTAAATGGGCACAAGTCATATTTTGCAGAGGCTTAAAAAGTCAAAATCATAGGGCCACTGTGTTTCCCATCAGGTTCAATCAGGGGCAAGCATACATCCCAATGCATTTTCTTCCTTTGTGCTTCCCACCTACATCCAAATAAGCACATCAGTTGCAGTTGTGCTCAATAAAGTTGTTTAGGGGAGTGAAATCAATAGCAATAGCTTCCAGCATTTGACTTTGAGTCTCCCGCCCCCCCGAGTTATATCCTGTATTAACTCCTTGGCTCTGTGATGGGTACCTGTTTATAATGGGATCTAATAACCATCAGCCTAATGATACCCAGTCTGGAAACAGAGTGTCTAATGCCCTTCAAAGACTGAAATAAGGAGCCTGGAAATGAGTCTTTTATTTCATCTCAAGTTCCCCTTTATGAAATGTTTCTTTAGGTGCAGCCAGATTATCTATAATAATCTCAGCTGGTTTGTATACAAACAACAATTCTCTCTTAAAGTTATACATTAACTTCTCTGTTTTATCTCGAGCAAATCAAGTGCCCTATCATACTGCACAGCTATTTTAGTGAATGAATCCACCTGTTGCTACATCTGGCTCCACCTCCTGGTATGTTGATTGGTGCCATAGGTAGTCGTTTTGTTCCCTATGCCAGGGAGTTTTCTTTTGACTTAGTACTTCAGCCTACTGACCATCAGTGAAGTAATCTTTTCTGTAACTGTTTCCTGCCTTAAACTAAGATGTCATTGTCAGGGTCCAGGAAGGAATTCTGAGCTGTGTCATTCCCTGTTCTAGTCATTAAGAACATAATAGTGGAGAGAGACTTTTGATTTATTTTCATGTGATGTGTACAGTCTAAAAGGTCTATGACTGGACATTTTAGATGTCCAACTGGATCAGGAACTAATAGGGGACAGATCTATAAACTATTTCCTTTACTGCAATAAGAGAGTGTGATAAAAGAAAATGTGATTAGGATTCATAATTGTCACAAAGCAAGGGAAGGACTTGCTTAGAGGGTAAAGAATGAAGAACTGAATCACTAAGAAAAACAAAATATGAATCTTCAGAAATATAAGTAAACATGCGGATTTTCCTCTTCATGCTTCTCATTTCTTCTATGTTCCCATTTCTATTTTCTCATCTATGGCCTTCTTACTCATATTGTTACACTTTAAGCAACTGAAGGGCCAGCCTTTCTTTCTTTCTTTCTTTCTTTCTTTCTTTCTTTCTTTCTTTCTTTCTTTCTTTCTTTCTTCCTTCCTTCCTTCCTTCCTTCCTTTCTTTCAAGTCTTAAAACTGTTTGATTCAGCTGTTTGATTGCTTTTTTTTGTTTTCTTGAGAGTTTTATTAAATTCTTCAAATTTTTTCTTTGTCTTTTCTTCCATTTCTTTCAGGAAATTTTCATTTCCTCATTAAAAGTTTCCACCATCCTCATAAAATTACATTTAAAATTGTTTTCTTCTGCTCTTTCTTGGTTAAAATGATCAAGTCTTCCTATTGAACAAGCACTGTGTTCTGGTGTTACAATGTTGTCTTTTGGTTGTTGGATGAACTCTTGCATTATCGCTTAACCAACTCTTCTTACAATTGGTACTGACAGTGTCTTTGCCTCTTGGTACAATCCTTGCAGTAGCTGTCTATGTCTTTGGGAACTGTTCTTGGTCTGCTCTGTACTGTCTGTGTCTCAGGGAGCTACTGAGATCTCTCTTGGCCCTCTTTCCAAACCTCCTCTCTTGGTCTGCTCTCTTGGATAGCTCTCTTGGTCTACTCTGTTCAGTCACAGTTTGTGCTTCAGAGTTTCTCTGTGACTGCAAGGCAAAAGATGGGATAGGAGGGTTTGAGTGCTGACTGGGACTTGTAACTGTCAGGGCCCAGTAGACATGTTGAGAGTGTTGGAGCAGCCTACCTGCAGGAAACTTGCCTGTTGGGTGGCTAGAGAAGCCGATGCAGGTGAGGCAGGGACCCAGAGCTTTAGCCATGGTATGGAGGGCCTAGTGAGTGGGGTGTTGTACTGGGTGGCTGGTCACTCACCTCTTGGTCATTTCTGTGTAGCAGCAGGCTGAGTTTCAGGGTTCCACGAAAGCTGTGGGGGTAGGGGATAGAAGAGCTTGGGGGCAGAGTGGGGCTTGTAGCTTTTAGGGTACTACAGATGTGATGGGGGAGTTGGGGCAGCCTACCTGCAGGACACTCACCTGCTGTCTGACTAGAGAAACTGAGGCAAATGGGGGAGGGTCCTGGGGTTTTACCCCCAGTATGAAGGGTCTAGAGAGTGGGGTGTCCTGCTGGGTGAATAGTCACTCAACTTTTGGTCCTCTCTGTGTAGTTGCAGACTGTATTTTAGAGTTTTCCTGAGGTTGTGGGGGCAGGGGTTTTAGGAGGATTTGGGAACAGAATGGTCTGGTTTTTGATTTTTCAAGACAGGGTTTCTCTGTTTAACAATCCTGGTGTTTCTTGAAGTTGCTTTGCAGACCAGACTAGTCTTGAACTCACAGATCTGTTTGCCTCTGTCTCCGAAGCGCTGGGATTAAAGGCATGAGGCACTATGCCCCACTAAAGTGACAGCCTTTTACAAGATTTTATTGATGATTCTGTTTCTTTCTCCCTAATGTCTTAGGCTAGATTAGTGTCATTTTACAAGTCACATATGCCATGAAATATCTACTGATTTCTCATCTTCTGGTGTATATTATCCATACATCTCTCAGTGTTATCCAAGTCATAATGTGGTGTGAAAATACTTTTCTCTTGTTTCCTTTTCCTCCATCCTACTTTTTCCTTTCTCTCTTCTCTTCTCTTCTCTTCTCTTCTCTTCTCTTCTCTTCTCTTCTCTTCTCTTCTCTTCTCTCTCTCTCTCTCTCTCTCTCTCTCTCTCTCTCTCTCTCTCTCTCTCTCTCTCTCTCTGTCTCTCTCCCTCTCTCCAGGGTCTTACTGAGTGTCTCTGGATGGTCTGGAGTTTCCTATGTACACCAGACCGACTCCAAACTCAGAAATCCAACTGCTTCTGCCTCACTAGCGCTGGGATTATAATGAGTGCTACTCTACCCAGAATGGTTGCTTCCTTTAGACAATGTCTCGTTTAGTAATCCAGACAGGTCTGGAACATACTATGTAGCCCATGTTGGTTCAGAGTCCATCCAGTTCTACTGCTTTGACTTTCTGAGGGTTTGGAAAGTTATTACCAGAAAATTGGTGACATGTACCTCATGGGGGCTGACATTTATTTGACAGTGAGAGATACACTGAGTCATGTTGGAACTGAAAAGCTTAGCTGATGCCCTTCTCTGTGTATTTTTCAATCCCTTTGTGTTTGTGGGATGTGAGTCCAAATTAATCATTCAGACTCTTGAGGAGAGTGGAGAGAAGAGTGTCATTCGTGCTTACAAACAGCATCAAAAGCCCAAGTCACCCACAGCGAAGGAGTCCTAACTGACGGCCAGGGGACATGCCTCTCTCAGTTTGTGGTGAAGCAGCCACTCATGCTGCTAGACAAACACAGTCAAAAGCAGCCACCAACTCCAGCAGGTGACCCATGGCAGCTACAGAGACATTGCAGAAACCCGACCAGGCTCTGGGACATCCCAGGATGTCCAGTAGGAGTCGCTGCCCTGCAGTCAGGCCAAGTGGCTAGTCAGAGGTAACTGAGGCTTCCAGGGTTGCTGCACCTGAGCTTGCAGCCCTGAATGCTTGGAGGTGCTGTGGAGCAATGGGTTATGCTAGACAGAGCTATTTCTGTCCAAAGGTGCTTGGTCCTTGTTCTTTAACCCTCCTCTGTGCCCTGCATGGTGACAAGGACAGAGGTCCAGCATTGTATACATGAAGGCAGGTGAGCTAGCACCTAAGTGAGTTCTTCAAACATGGCTGGGCTCCAGGAGGGACAGCATCTGAGAAGGCAGCCGAAAAGGAGGTGCCACTGTTGCCGCCATCATAGACCACAACTAAACCCAGAGCATGTTCTGTGTTGCCCCATTCTGTTCCAGCATAAGCAAGCCAGATGGACCCTGCTCCCATCTCTGGTAAAATTCCACTGTTCTTCTGCAGTCTCCCCCAAGCCTACAAGCACTTGATTGACATGTCTCTAGGCTGTTCGCCACTCCCTGCCACACACAAACTCTCCTCCTCCAGACCCACTCCGATGTCCAATCCGACATACCTGAACATCCTCCACATGGCCAACCCTCCCCTGCAACCCCAGAAGACTACATAGGCACAGGTCTCAACCACAACATTTGGAAAGACATCAGAGTACATAGGCACAGGTGCAAACCATAACAATTGAGAGAACAGGCACAGGCACAGGCCACACCAGTGCAAAGAAAAGATGAGTAGATGCTGGTGTGAAAATGCATCCAACCACTGAAGGAGCAATATGGCATCACCGTAACCCAGTGATTGTAGTGAGGAGCTGCAGGCAGACTTGCTTTCATCCCGCCCGGCTCCCGCATGGAGAGCTTAGCCCCAGAAATAACAACACACAAATAGTATTCATTTAAACACTGTCTGGCCCATTATCTCTGGAGAGTTAGTTACTGGCTAACTCTCACATCTTCATTAACCCCTTTCTAATAATCTGTGTAGCACCACGAGGTCGTGGCTTACCGGGAGAGATTCAGCATGTCTGACCTGGTGGCTGGTTCCATGGCGTCTGCCTCACTTCCCTCTTCCCAGCATTCTGTTCTGTTTACTCCGCCTACCTAATTTTCTGTCCTATCAAAGGGTCAAGGCAGTCTCTTTATTAACCAATGAAAATAACACAATAGACAGATAACCCTTCTCCATCATTTCCCCTTTTTCTGTTTAAATAAAAAAGAAAGGCTTTCATTTTAACCTCCCCCTTTTGTTTAAGTAAGAGAGTTCTAAGCCTACTACGAAATTATATACAGTAAGTACAAACCTACAATATTATATACAATAAGTACAAATATCCTATTCTAACTAGCTAAAGTCTTGTATAATAAATAACTTGGCCAAGTCATGAGAGGAAAGTAGTTACATTTATCTAGTCTTCAACCCCATAGAAGATCCGAGAAGGGAAATAATGTTACCTGAGTAATTAGGAAGTGCAATCAAAGAACTTCCAAAACATGCAACAAATCACAGAGACAACTGGCTACCTGGGCAATCACCAAAGACCTGTTTGTAGTATTGAAGCAACCAACTTTGACTAAGGCCTAGAATAACTGACAGATTATTTTTAACAGGCAAGAGATTTTTCAAAACCATCTTACCCTGTCTTGGCAAGATTTAACAGTTCTGTTTATCCATTTCCGGATACCGTGTATTTGTCAGTAGTTGAGGTATGGGCAGTTCCTTGCCCAGAGGCCAGTTTTGTCAAGAAGACAAGCTCCAAGTGGAGTGTCTTTGGTACTCAACAATCTCTCAGGAATAGGTCGGTGTTGCCAGGAGTGATTGTGTCTCACTACACAGAACTCTAAGATTAAATTAAATGCCATTTTTTACAGCTCTTCGAAGAGGTTGAAGACTATTTATATATAATCTCTATGTATGTAAAGAACCTGATTAGTCTAACCATAAATATGACAGACATAGATGACTATTGATCTACAATTCTTAATATGTATCTAACTTAAAGACTAAGAGAATAAACAACTGTGCAATAAATGAGGACAATGACCTCCAAATGTAAACAAGAAATATCAATATATAAACAATATATGAGTATCTTAATCAGAGGTAGAAATGTACACTGCAATATGGTATACATATATCAATACAATATATATCAATACATAAAAATGTTTTAAACAGGTAGAAGCATGCATACATACAATATTCAATATATGCCGATGTAATTATCTATAAACAATAACTCACAAATACCATTATTATCTATCCAATTATCCTTTTTTTAAAAAAAAAAGATCCCTGAGCTTATAAAATTCCTTTCCCAACTCTCAACTGTATAATAATTATAATCAATCCCTAAATATTGTTCCTAAACCTGAGGACAAACTTTGCTGAGAGAGGGGACATCGCCCTCTAGAATTATTTCCAGCTGTCATGGGGTAAGGTTCTTTCTGGAGGATCCTGTGAAAGTAAAATGATGGTTAAATTTCAAGGTCAGTGTCTTTTAAAATTGCAAACAGTCTCTGAGTATTTTGTGGAGGTCTGGCCAGAATGTACAAGATGTGCACCATTTCAGCTAACCAAGTTGGAATCATCTGTGCAGCTGATACCCAAAACAGGACTTGTAGCAGCATTATCAGTATCATGATGTCATATCAACCAAGTGGAGTTGTTGTTATGGGGGTCCCATCATCTTCCTGGAAACTTCAAAATTCAGTGCACGAAAAACTCATTGTTCATTGTGGAAAACTTAAACATTAATTATATAGACATATACAAACAAATATTCAATGAAAGGTATGATAGACATATTCAATGAAAAGTATGATAGATATGAAGAAAAGCAAAGATGTTTTCTAAACTCATTTCTTTCTGTCTCATATCATGGCTCTTGACATAAGACAGAAACTCCAGAAACTCTGGGTTTTTCTCCTACCAACAGGCTTGGAATTAGAGAGGGACTGAGCCAAGAGTCCAACTCAAAAACCAGCTCTATAAATTCAGAAATTTGATTTAGTATATTCTAGAGCTTCATACTTACAGAACCTATTCAGTTTTCTTGATAATCCATATTGGGTAGTTATTTTTTCATCTGTCAGTATTCAAATATCCAGGGTCCCTTGAATTTTTCAAAGACGAGTGTTTTCCTGTGGAGACAAGAACAGAACCCTGCTCCCATTCTATGTTTTTCTTACCACCTGTATGGTCATCATCATCGTAGATGCTGTCATTTCTCCTTTCCAAGAGGTTTCTTCTCTTCAAATCTAACCTTTATTAATTTTGATAGTATCCACAATTTTTCTTCTCCTGTGGAAACAAGAGCAAAACCCCTTTCCCAACATAGCACATCTCCTGGCTTCCATTGAGAGGTGAGCACATCCTTGATATAAACCGGTTGATTTAGTTCAGCAGACTTTTCCATTATTCAATGTCTTTCTGCCGCTGTTGTTCCCTTCTCATTAGCATTAAGAAAATTCAAGGTTAATAGGTCATTATGTAATCTATTTCTGGGGGCATTTTCCACCCCTTTCTGTTTATTTAACATATCCTTTATAGTTCGATTTGATCTTTCTATGACTGCTTGACCTGTAGGATTGTATAGTATACCTGTAACATGCTTAATATTATAATAAGCAAAAAACTGTATCATTTTCCTAGAGACATAAGCTGGACCATTATCTGTTTTTATTTGTGCAGGTATACCCATAATGGCCATAACTTCTAATAAATGTGTGATTACTGAGTCAGCTTTTTCTGAGCTTAAAGCAGTTGCCCACTGAAAGCCTGAGTAAGTGTCAATGGTGTGATGTACATATTTTAATATTCCAAATTCTGCAAAGTGGAACACATCCATCTGCCAAATTTCATTCCTTTTCATATCCTTTGGATTAGTCCCTGCAGGCAATGGTGTTTGGTTATAAAAAGAGCAAGTAGGGCATTTCTTTACAATCTCCTTAGCTTGTTGTCATGTAATAGAAAACTCTTTTTTCAAGCCTTTGCTATTGACATGATGTTTTTTATGAAATTCAGATGCCTGCAGCACACTACCAATCAATAATTGATCAATATCTGCATTACCTTGTGCTAGAGGACCTGGCAGACCCTTATGGGATCGGATATGTGTTATATACATAGGGTAGAGCCTGTTCCTGATCATGTCTTGTACCTGGATAAACAATGATGTCAGTTTTGTATCATCAGGTATAAATTCAGCAGTTTCAATATGCAAAATAACTCTTTCTGCATATTGTGAGTTAGTAATTATATTAAGAGGTTCTTTAAAATCCCTAAGCACCATAAGGATGGCATATAATTCTGCCTTCTGGACAGAATCATAAGGACTTTGTTCCACTTTTCTCAATTCTTCTGATTTGTAACCTGCTTTTCCTGATTTATTAGCATCAGTATAAAATGTACGGGCTCCAGTTATTGGAGCATCACGGACGATTCGTGGAAGGATCCAAGAAGTTCTCTTTATAAAGTTAAGTCTCTTGCTTTTTGGGTAATTGTTATTGATTTCTCCAAAAAAATTAGCACAAGCTCTTCGCCATGGTTCATTGTCTTCCCACAACTTTTTTTTATCTCATCAGCAGTGAAAGGCACTATAATTTCTGCTGGGTCTATACCTGCTAGTTGATGAAGTCTCAATTTTCCTTTTATAATCAATTCAGAGACTTTTTCCACATAAGTTTTTAATATTTTACTTGGTTTGTGAGGTAAAAAGATCCATTCCAAGATAATATCATCTCTTTGCATCAAGATTCCTGTAGGAGAAATTCTGGAAGGCAATATGACGAGAATACAACTAAGCTTTGGATTTACCCTGTCCACATGAGCCTCCTGTAATTTTTCCTCAACCATTGTCAGTTCTTTTTCTGCTTTGGTTGTTAATTCTCTGGGACTGTTTAAGTCTTTATCAACATCCAAGGTCTTGTTTAAATGAATTATTAGATCAGGTGTTATCCCAACAGCTGGTCATAGGCAGGAGATGTCTCCTAATAATCTTTGAAAGTCATTAAGAGTTCGTAACCGGTCTCTCCTGATTTGTGCCTTTTGAGTCTTAATTCTTTGTAAACCTATTTTATAACCTAAATAATTAACAGAATCTCCTCTCTGAATTTTTTCAGGAGCAATTTGTAATCCTCATTTAGGTAATACTATTTTTACTTCTTCAAACAGCCTTTCTAAGGTGTCTTTGTTTTGATCAGATATCAGGATATCATCCATATAGTGGTATATTATGGACTTAGAAAATTGTTTGCGTATAATTTTCAATGGTTGGCTTACAAAATATTGGCACAGGGTGGGAGAGTTTAACATTCCCTGTGGGAGGACGGTCCACTGGTACCTCCTTGCAGGCTGAGAGTTATTATCAGTAGGAACTGTGAAGACAAACTTTTCTCTATCTTTTTCTTGTAGTGGTATAGTGAAGAAACAATCTTTCAGATCAATAACTATAAGAGGCCATCCCTTTGGTAACAGGGAGGGAAGAGGAATTCCAGATTGCAGAGGGCCCATAGGTTGAATAACCTTGTTGATTGCTCTAAGATCTGTCACCATTCTCCATTTACCAGATTTTTTTCTTAACAACAAATACAGGAGTGTTCCAAGGGCTGGTAGATTCTTCTATATGTCCAGCATCTAATTGCTCTTGTACCAGCTGTTCTAAAGCCTGTAACTTTTCCTCAGCTAAAGGCCACTGTTTAGTCCATATTGGTTTCTCAGTCAACCATTGTAGAGGCATGGCTGTTGGTACCTCTGAAGGGCCATCAATTGTGTTGTGTTCTTGTATAGCTCTAATGACTGGTTTCTGCCATCTGTAATATCTTGTAATATTGTCCTCAGAAATATAGGCTCTGGAAGCAGCAGGAATGTTAATTTGGGTATTCCATTGCTGCAATAGGTCACGGCCCTATAAATTCACTGTAATATTTGCTACATATGGCCTTAGTTTTTCTATTTGTCTGTCTGGACCTATACAATTGACCCATCTCATGCTTTGTCTTACTCGAGATAGGGTTCCAATTCCTAAGAACTGAATATCTACCTCCTGAAGAGGCCAATGCGGATGCCAAGATTCTGGAGTAATGATACTTACATCCGCACCTGTGTCCAGTAAGCCAGTAATAAGTTTGCCATTTACACACACTCTTAGCTGTGGTCTTTGTTCATTTATAGAAGTCTGCCAGAATATTCGTTTACTTTGTCCTCTTAGATTTCTTGATTCATTCACCATATTTAACTCATCCTTCAGGCCATTATTGCTTTTAACAGCAGGCGTGGGGCATTCTAATTTCCCTGAAGAGGCATGTTCTCTGCAGTGATCAGAAATGACTGGACCACATTTGCCATGGGGGCCTGCATGAGGCCCCCCATTGAATTTCCCGATGGCAATGGGTTGCCCTGTTTATCTCTTGTTGACCTACACTCTTTCGTCCAATGCCTGCCCTTTCCACATCTCCTACATAAACCTGAAGGCTGAGTGTTCCTATTTCTGTTATTCCTAGAAGAGGCATTATCCCTGGAATTCCATTGTCTGCAGTCCCTTTTATGTGTTCCATTTTGCCACAATGAAAGCATTTTGTAATCTGATGTCTCCTTTTACCTTTGGAAATTGCTTCTAGCACCCATGTTTCATTAACATAATCAAATGTATCAACATTCATTGTGTGTAAAACCCATTCATCCAAAGGCACTGATCTGATCTTTAAAGGCCCCAGGATCCTTTTGCATTCTACATTGACATTCTCATAAACCAAAGACTCAATAACTATATTTCTTCTTCTGGATCAGGTATCCCTATTTGTACAGCCTTAGTTAGTCTTTGTAAAAAGTCACTAAAGTGTTCTCTCTGACCCTACTTGACCCTGATATACGATTCTACTCTCTGACCTGAGTCTTGAACCCTTTCCCAGGCCCTTAGAGCTGCTGTAGCACATATGGATAAAATGTTTTCATCATAAAGAGATGATACCTGAGGATCAGAGTAAAGTCCTTCCCCTAGAATTTGATCTAGAGAAACCTCAATTCCTTTAGCTGATTCTTGCTGTAAAAATCTGGCCTCTTATTTGAATAGGCATTTGAAATACCATAAAGGTCCGTTCTCAAGGACAGCTGACGTTAATTGATTCCAATCTTGAGGAGTGGCCCTGCTGTTCAGAGCCCAGGATTTTAACATCTCCCTAGCAAAGGATGAATGTAGTCCATAATTCACAATTGCTTATTTTCCGTATAGGCTCCCATGTACGTTCTTTAATGACCTTAGGGTTTTTGGAGCCGGTTATCTTTTCTGATGTTATTACTGGAAAGGCAGATATAACTCTATGTAGACTGAGAGTTTTTTGAGGTGAATGTTGCCTTTCTACCTTTTGCTCCTGTTCATCAGAGTCTATGATTTCCCCAATCTTATTAAATCTGCTCACCATTGCCTTCTATAAGTCCTGAATCTCCTGTCCAGTATTATGCTCCAAAACCTTCATTAACGATTCTAAGGCATGGAGCTTGCCCGACAGAGACACCATTTCCTCCTTGGACACAATTGCCTTCATTGATAATTCTAAGGTGTGGAGCTTGTCCGTTAGAGATACCATATCCTCCTTGGACATAATCCTCATGGCATGTACTGTGCCTTCTTATATGGAAATCCTGTCAATTAATCTATCATACCCTTTTGATAAAGTCCGATTTTCACATTCAATGATTATAATCCTCTCAGCTAATGTTTCAGCACTTACAGTCATGGACTGGAGGTTATGAGTCATTTTGGTTGTCCCCTCCTCCAGAGCAGTGAAACTCCCTTCTAAAGAAGCAATGTCAGACTGTATCTTCTTGATATTTTGGTCAGTCGACCGAGTCATATCAGACAAAGATCTAGTCTCCTCCTTGAGAACTCCAAACTCTGATCTAGTCTCCTTGAAAACTCCAAACTCTGATCTAGTCTCCTCCTTGAAAACTCCAAACTCTTTTTTGAGGAGGTTGGTGTCAGTCTGAATTGTCCTTAAGGTTTTAATCTCTGCCCTCAGCATTGTAGATTCAGTCTGTAAGGACTGTATCATCCTTATAAAATAGCTAAACACCAGAAAAGCCACAGATCCCAGGAATAACCAAGTAAGAGGAATATCAGAGACATCCTTCAGAATATCCTCCATAGCACAATTAAAAAAACCATTGAACTTTTGGATAGTAATATTTTCTGACATTTTCAATCAAAAGAAATTGTACTTGTATGTATGTATGTATGTATTTATTTATTTTCAACCAAAAAGAAAAATCTTACCTGTAATGACCATTGCCTGCCAGTAGGTGGCAGGGGCGCACCTGAATCCACATGGCAATGGTGTCAATCCAGGAAATAAATTCTAAAATATATACACTCAAATCCAGAGGTTAAATTCACAGATCGTGTGCTCCTGCGCAGGTCGAGCGCTGGACTCAGCCGGGCGGCGGGGAAGACAATGCCCGATAGGGGTAGCAGAAGCCAAAAAGGTCCCTCCCTGATCCACTCGAGGTTGGGGCCAGTTGGGAGCCAGTAGCGGTGTGCGGCTCTGGTTGCTTGGCCCATGCCACGAGGGGGTAAAAACCCACTCATTGGACGCCAGATAATGGCGAGTCAATCCCACACCAGTTATGTTTTAAAGGGGTATTTATTTTGGGGGTAAAACTTACATACACCATAAACCGTCAGGAAGGGAGCCTAGTCCCTGGAGCAGGAGCCGGGAGTAGGAGCTGGAACCAAGAGGCTGAGTTGAGGCTTGCCACTCTTCTTTTAAAGAGAAATATACCACGCCCCAGTGGGCTGGTATTTCAGCAGGTGTTGGCTGACGGAGCAGAAGGCGCTCCTGCAGCACTGTGGGCTCGTGCTTCAGCGACTATTGACTGAAGGAGCGGAAGGTACTCCCGCAGCAAGTGATCTTACAACTACAAAGTTTGAACAGTCCAAAACAGCTGAAACACAAGAAGACAAACTTAAAAATAACTTTGTGAAGATTATAGAGGCTCCAAAAGAGGAAATGAAAAATGTTCTTTAAAGAAGTTGAAGAAAAAACAAAGAAAAAATTGGAAGAAATAAATAAATCCCTTAGAGAAAGCAAAGAAGGCCAAGATACAAGGCAAGCAAATAGGTGAAGGAAATGGTTCAAGACTTGTAAACTGAAATAGAAATAATAAAGGAAACACAAACCTAGGGAATTCTGGAAATGGAAAATTTGGGGAAGTTATCAGGAACTACAGATGCAAACATAACCAACAGAATACAAGAGATGGAAAAGACAGTCTCAGGCATTGATGAAACAGTAGAGGAAATAGATTCATGAGTCACAGAAAATGTTAAATCTGATGAAGTCCCAACACAAAACATCCAAAAAAAATCTGGCATACTCTGAATAGGTCAAACCTAAAGAATAATAGGGATAGAAGAAGGAGGAGAAAACCAGCTTAAAAGCACTGAAAATATATTCAACTAAATCGTAGAAGAACCTTTCCCAACCTAGGGAAGCATATGCCTATAATGGCATAAGAAACTTACATAACACCAAACATACTTGACCAAAAACGGGCCCCTCACCACAAAATAATCAAAACACTAAACATACAAAATAATGGATACTAAGAGCTGCAAAGGAAAAAGACCAAGTAATGTATAAAGACACACCTATCAGAATTAGACCCTACTTCTCAATTGAGACTCTAAAAGCTGGAAGGTACCGGACAGACATTTTACAGATACTAAGGAACATGGAGTCAACTCAGCCTTCTATACTCAGCATAACTTTCTGTAAACATAGGCAAAGACAACAGTTATTTTATGGTAAAACCTGATTTAAACAATATCTGTCTGTTGCCATGAAGTACGCTTGTTGGTTCCCGGCTGCTTAGCCCAAAATAATCTCACAGAAACTGTATTAATTAAATCACTGCTTGGCCCATTAGTTCTAGCTTCTTATTGGCTAATTCCTACATATTAATTTAATCCATTTTTATTAATCTGTGTATTGCCACGTGTCTGTTGCTTACCAGTTAAAGTTCGGGTGTCTGGTCTCTGGTGAGGCTACATGGCTTGTCTCTGACTCCACCTCTTCTCCCAGCATTCCGTTTAGCTTGCCCCACCTAGCTCTGTTCCCTAAGCTCTGTTCTAGGCCCAAAGCAGTTCCTTTATTAACCAAAGATATTTACAGCATACAGAGGGGAATCCCACATCATCTATTCATAAATTCAGCCCTTCAGAAAGTACTAGAAGAAAATGTCCAACTCAAGGAACTCAGTTACATTCATGAAAGTACAGCTAATAGATAATCTCATACAAACAAAATCCAAAGAAGAGAAACACACACTATCATCACCACCATCAAAACCCAAAAAATAATAGGAATTAGGAATCACTTGTCAATAACATCTCTTATTATCAGTGGTCTCAATTCACTAGTAAAAATACTTGGGCTAACAAGATGCATATGAAAACAGGATCCATCCTTCTGCTGCATAAAAGAAACATACCTTAACTTCAAAGGCAGGCATTATATAAGACTAAAGTGTTGGAAAAAGATTTTTCCAATCAAATGGACCCCAGAAGCAAGCCAGTGTAGCTCTTTTAATATCTAACAAAATAGGCTTTAAGCTAGAGATGTAGAAGTGTTGTCTGAGGTTTCTGTCCTGCCCAGTTTCCACAGTCATTAGGTCCCAAAGAAATCACACAGAGGTCTACATTAGATATAAACTGATTGGCCCATTAGCTCAGGTGGCTCAGTACCTTTTCCAGCGGGTTAGGTCACAACAGGCTTCTTTTGTGGCAGGCTCACAATTACTGAAAGAGCTTCCTTCTTCCAAGAATACTCCTGTTTCCATTGATCCACCTCTACTTCCTATCTGGTTGACCCACCTATACTTCCTGCCTGGCTACTGGCCAATCAACTTTTATTTAAAACATAATTGATGGAATATAGACAATTGTCACATACCACTTCCCCTTCTTTCTTTTTTTTTTTTTAAAAAAAACTGTTGGACCCTAAAGCCCACTTACCAAAGAGGGGTTGCCCCAAGAGACCACTCTCACACCACAATTGTTACAAAAGAAAGAGGAAGTTTTATTGACTGGCACATGAGGGTCCCTCAGCCTTGGGAGGAGAGGGACCCTGAGTGGCTGTTACAGGCTACTTTTAAAACAGAAAATCACAGAAGCAAAGGGGGAGTCCAGAAGTTGTTTGTCAGCTATTGTGATTTGCTCATCTAAAGATCAGCTAACTATGATTGGTCAGGGTCATGGTGGGACATGTGGTTGCTAGATCAGGTGGGCAACAGAGGTCATTTGGTTCCAGTTCCAGGAACTGAATCTATTTGGAGAAAACATGCAGAGGGATGGAAAGTACCTGGGAAAGTACCCATTGTTCCAGTGCACATGTGGGTGATTATCAGGTTCCCGGATCCCAGGGGAGGAGGGGCAGTAATGCTGAGATGCCCCAGAGTCTTTCATTCCCTCCTCTTATTTTGTCAAATCCCAATCTTGGGATTCTTAGGGACCTCTCTTAAGAGCCTGGTATTGTTGGGTCAACACTAAAGCTTGAGTAATGTTAAGTCAGTCGCGAATGAACATTAGGAGTTGATTGAAGTTATAGGGTCCAAAGGTTAAGAGAAACAGCAGAATGATTAAGGGACCAGTGATAGTAGAGATGAGGGTCATGAGCCAGGGGGAGTGGTTGAACTATCCTTCAAACCAACCTTGTTGTGCCTCTCTATCTTGCTGTTTCTTATCTAATCTATCTCTGAGCTTAGCCATTGAATCTTTAATTACCCCAGAGTGATCTATGTAAAACATTATTCTTTTAGGGCAGCATTGAGTCCTCCTTCTTTAAGAAATAAAAGGTCTAACCATGCCTATTTTGTAATACTACTTCGGAAAGTAAGGTTATTGATTCTTCAAGCTTGGAGATAGACTGTTCTAGGGACCTTAAGTCTTTATCCATGGCTGTCTTAATTCGTTAAAGTACTGGGGAGCCTGCACTGGAGTGGCGGTACTGATGCTGACACCGGCTGCCACTCCAAGGCCTAAGATTACTTCTAGAGGCAGGGAGATGGGCTCTCGCCGATAGTGGTTCAAGCATTCATCCTCAACGTGCCAGCAGGATGATAAAAGACCCGAGGTACTAGTTGAACAAGCACACAGTAATCTTTGGTGTTATCAAAAACCGATGTCACTACACAAGGCATCAGGCCTGTACTACAAGTCCACCATTTATTTGAATCAGGAACCAAGTACCTGACAATAGGAGTCTTAGGGTTCTTAAAAGTCTTATTACATAAATGTTTGTAGGCAGCTGGTGGATTTCCCAGACATGTCTCTGAACCTGTAATCTCCATAAGAGTTAGCTTATGACTAGTTCCCCAAGCACAAGTGTCCTGGCTGGTTATGTTATTAAAACCCCTGGATGCTACAATCCCTTCACAATAAGGAGGTCCTGCTGATAGGCATAGTCAGCAAGATTGGGTCATGTTGGGGTCAGTACCATTTAGCAAGGAGAAAGTGCCCTGTACTAAGTTGAACAGTCTCTGGCTCATATTAGGGAGTGCTGGTGGGGAAGCAGAGGAAACAGAAGGGCTTTTATAGCCTAACATGGTGCTCAGTTCCCTTACAGGAGAGACTGGGAGTCCTTGATCCAGTAGTACCTGGTTGGGCCCCACTGGTTGGCCTGGGGGATATTCTACTTTTAGTCTGATCCTGAAAGTAGCACCCAAGTCCATTCCCATGAGATACTATTGGATCCCCCAAGTTCTTCCCTGTATCCATTTTTGTGTCTCTGCCCTTTGTCTCTAGGGAGTGAAGATAATAGTTAAGGGTAAGCAGGTGGGACTTGTACCACAGACTCCTGGACTTGGGTTGTAGTTTGTGAAGCATCGTCTTGGTGACGTGCAATTCTTGTAGACAGTGATCCAGTCCCAAGAAGAACTGGGTCTCCAATCTCTGGTGGTTTCACATCCCCAGGCAGTACAATATAGACTGTCTAAGCCTCTGCAATGGTGAGCAGTACACTGGTCCCGACCATCCCTGGGGCAAACATAGAGAGCTTGCTGCCCTAAATGGTATCTGTGCTCTGGGATTCTGCATCTCTATTCCTGGGTTGCAGAATACCTCTCACCATTGCTCAGGGGTAAGTTTTGGGGATCTGATTCTGGGATATCCCAGGAGTCTAGTCCAGCCACCAGTCGGCAGAAATCAGGGGTGAGGGTAGGCTACCATGTACCTGGAGGGGCTATTTTGGAGGTGGTTCAAATTACCTCCCCAGTTTGTGAGGAAACCTGCCAAGTCAGTTTCTGGGGTGAATGGGGGTTACTGTAGCTGGCAGGGGCATCAAAGCAAAGGCCATCAAAACTGGCATAATCAGGCTGATTTGCCAAGTCTTAGCTTTAGAGAATTTTGGGTGTTCTGAAGCTCCCATCGGGAGGATGTTGGGTCATTCTGCAGGGGTGCCAGCTAAACGTGAGACACATGAATCCAGGCTGCAATACCATCCACCCTGAGGGCAGTGGGTGTCATAAGGAACACCGTGTAGGGTCCCTTCCAGCGAGGTTCAAGGCTCTGGGACCGATGTCTCCGGACATACACAGAATCGCCAACCTGGAACGGATGCAAGATCTCCTGGTGCTTGGGCTAATAGGTGGCACCCAGGGATTTCCACACATGGGCTTGGGCTATCTGGAGGGCCTTCAACCCTGCCTGCAGATCGGGTTTGTGAGTAGATGGGTCATGAGGGGCCTTTGAGGAGGCCAAGGGGGGAGGTCCCTTATATAAAATCTCATAGGGGTAAGTCCAAGTTGAGATGGGGTGTTCTGTACACGGTACAGAACCAGGGGAAGGAGCTGTACCTAGTCTCTAGTGCCAACATCAAAGGACAATTTAGTCAAGGTCTCTTTTATAGTTCTGTTCATTCTCTCTACCTGTCCCGAACTTTGGGTTGGTATGCACAATGTAATTTCCAATTGATCCCCAATATCTTGGCCATGCCCTGACTTATCTGGGAGACAAAGGCCAGGTCGTTGTTGGAGCCAATTACCTTGGGTAAGCTGAACCGAGGAAAAATATCTTCTAGTATCTTCTTGACCTCCAGTTGAGCCGTTTCTTGCTTGGTGGGAAAAGCTTCGGTCCAACCAGAAAAAGCGTCTACAAAAACTTCTTTGAGGAAACTGCTGCCATCTGTGAACCAGGTATGATCTGCATCAGTCAAATCTCCCCTGGTCCTGTGGTATTTGGCCAGTATCTGATGGCAGTCATGAGGTACCCAGACAGTGGGTTCTGAATTGGGGAGCAAGGTGGTAGGGTTCAGTAACGTCGCATTTCTGAAAGTGATACATTTGGGGGTGAGTAATAGTGACTGGTAGTGGGATATGTGGGCATTTGAGAGCCATCCATCAGGGTGTTGGCAGCTGACCGTTTCTAGTGCATGGGGTGCTATTATAGTCAGTGGTTGGCCCAGGGTCAACTTATCTGCATCTTTGACCAAGATGGCTACTGTGGCCACCATACAGAGGCAAGGGGGTCATCCTGCTACCACATAGTCCAACTTCTTTTTCCAGGGCCCCAGTTTCTGAGTTAGCACCCCTTTTGCTACCCTTTTGCTCTCATCCACATATAAGGTGAATGGTTTGATAACATCAGGGAGGTTCAAAGCAGGGGCCGAAAGGAGGGCCCTTTTTATTTTGTCAAAAGCACTTTGTTGGTCCTCTCCCCAAGAGAAAGGGGCATTGACCTTGGTAAGTGGATACAGTGGAGTGGCTAGATCAGCAAAACCTGGTATCCATAACCTACAGAATTCGGCAGTTCCCAGGAACTCTCAAAATCCTCGCGCTCCAGTAGGTAGAGGAATTTGTGCCACCACTTGTTTTTGATTGTCTGTCAACCATCTCTGTCCATCCTTCAAGAGGTACCCTAGATAGACCACTTGCTTCTTAGCAGTCACTCTGTAGCCTAGTTCACTCAATTTGGTGAGTAAAGCCTGGGTGCCCATGAGGCATTCCTGCTCAATCTCTGCAGCCAGCAGGAGGTCATCCACATATTGGAGTAAGATTACCTCTGGATTAGTGGTGCAGAAGCTGATCAGATCCTGGTGCAGGGACTCATGGAATAAGGTCGGTGAGTTTCTCTTTTTTGTGAACCATATTTTCTTTCTATTTATTTATTTATTAAAAATTTCCACCTCCTCCCCAGCTCTCATTTCCCTCCAACTTCCCCCACTCCCCCTCCCATTTCAGTCCTAAGAGCAGTAGGGTTCCCTGCCCTGTGGGAAGTCCAAGGTCCTCCCCCCACAATCCAGGTCTAGGAAGATGAACATCCAAACAAACCAGGCTCCCACAAAGTCAGTCCATACAGTCGAATCAAAACCCAGTGCCATTGTCCTTGATTCTCAGTCAGCCCTCATTGACAACCACATTTAGAGAGTCCGGTTTGACCACATGCTCCATTAGTCCCAGTCCAGCTGACCTTGGTGAGCTCCCATTAGATCAGCCCCAACGTCTCAGTGGGTGGATGCACCCCTCGTGGTCCTGACTTCCTTGCTCATGTTCTCCCTCCTTCTGCTCTTTATTTGGACCTTGGGAGCTCAGTCCAGTGCTCCAATGTGGGTCTCTGTCTCTATCTCCATCCATCGCCAGATGAAGGTTCTATGATGATATGCAAGATATTCATCAGTGTGGCTATGGGAGAAGGTCAGTTCAGGCACCCTCTCCTCTGCTGCCCAAACAACAAGCTGGGGACATCTCCTTGGACCCCCCTCTAGAATCAAGTCTCTTGCCAACCCTAAAATGGCTCCCTTAGTTAAGATATCTACATCCCTGCTCCCATATCCACCCTTCCTCCATCCTAACCATCACATTACACCAAGCTCTCCCCAATCCTCCCCTTATCCCTTCTCTCTCCCATCTCCACTTACACCCACACCACACCCACCCCCATGCACCCAACTTTTGCCTGGCAATCTTGTCTAATTCCAATATCCAGGAGGATAACTATATGATTTTCTTTGGGTTCACTTTCTTATTTAGCTTCTCTAGGATCATGAATTATATGCTCAATGTTATTTATTTATGGCTACAATTCACTTATGAGTGAGTACATACCATATTCATCTTTTTGGGTCTGGGTTATCTCACTCAGTAAAACGTTTTCTATTTCCATCCATTTGCATGCAAAATTCAAGATGTCATTGTTTTTTTACCACTGAGTAAAACTCTAATGTGTATACGTTCCACACCTTCTTTAACCATTCTTCTATTGAGGGGCACCTAGGTTGTCTCCAGGTTCTGGCTACTACAAATAGTGCTGCTATGAACATAGTTGAACAAATGCTTTTGTAGTATGATTGGGATTCTCTTGGGTATATTCCCAAGAGTGGAATTGCTGAATCCTAAGGTAGGTTGACTCCCAGTTTTCTGAGAAACCACCACACTGATTTACACAGTGGCTGCACAAGTTTTCATTCCCACCAACAATGGATGAGTGTTCCCCTCACTCCACATCCTCTCCAGCATAGGCTATCATTGATGTTTTTGATTTCAGCTATTCTGACAGGTGTAAGATGGTATCTCAAAGTTGTTTTGATTTGCATTTCCCTGATCACTACGGAGGGTTGAGCATGACCTTAAATGTCTTTTGGCCATTCGAATTTCTTCTGTTGAGAATTCTCTGTTCAGTTCAGTACCCCATTTTTTTAATTGGGTTAATTAGAGTTTTAGTGTCTAGTTTCTTGAGTTCTTTGTATATTTTGGAGATCAGACCATTGTCTGATGAGGGGTTGGTGAAGATTTTCTTCCAGTCAGAAAGTAGCCTTTTTTGTCTTACTGACAGTGTCCTTTGCTTTACAGAAGCTTCTCAGTTTCAGGAGGTCCCATTTATTCATTGGTTCTCTTATTGTCTGTGCTGCTTGGGTTCTACATAGGAAGTGGTCTCCTGTGCCCATGTGTTGTAGACTACTTCCCACTTTCTCTTCCATCAGGTTCAGTGTGATCAGATTAATATTGAGGTCTTTAATCCATTTGGACTTGATTTTTGTGCATGGTGATAGATATGAATCTACTTTCATTCTTCTACAGGTTGACATCCAGTTATGCCAGCACCATTTGTTAAAGATGCTTTCCTTCTTCCATTGCATACCTTTAGCTCCCTTGTCGAAAATCAAGTGTTCATAGGTTTGTGGGTTAATATTCAGGACTTCGATTTGATTCCATTGGTCAACATCTCTACTTTTGTGCCAATACCAATTAGTTTTCATTACTGTAGCTCTGTAATAGAGCTTGAAGTCAGGAATGGTGATGCCTCCAGAAGTACTTTTATTGTATAGGATTGTTTTGGTTATCCTGGGTTTTTTGTTTTTCCATATAAGTTGATTATTGTTCTCTCAATGTCTGTGAAGAATTTTGTTGGGGTTTTGATGGGGATTGCATTGAATCTATAGATTGTTTTTGGTAGATTGCCATTTTTACTATATTGATCCTCCCAATCCAAGAGCATGGGAGATCCTTCCATTTTCTGGTATACTCTTCAATTTCTTTTTTTCAAAACTTTAATGTTCTTGTAAAATAGATGTTTTGCTTCCTTGGTTATATTTACCCAAAGATATTTTATGCTATTTGTGGCTATCATGAAAGGTGATGCTTCTCTGATTTCCCTCTCTGCTTCTTTGTTCTTTGTGTATAGGAGGGCCACTGATTTTTTGGAGTTGATCTTGTATCCTGCCACATCACTAAAGGTGTTTATCAGCTGTAGAAGTTCTTTGGTAGAGTTTTGGAGTCGCTTATGAACACTATCACATCATCTGCAAATAATGAAAGTTTGACTATTTCCTTTCCAATTTGAATCCCCTTGATCTCCTTATGCTGTCTTATTGCTATTGCTAGAACTTCAATCACTATATTGAAGAGGTACGGAGAGAGTCGACAGGCTTGTCTTGTGATTTTAGTGGGAAGGCTTCGAGTTTCTCTCAATCTAATTTAATGTTAGCTGCCAGCTTGCTGTATACTGCTTTTATTATATTTAAGAATGAACCTTGTATCCCTAATCTCTCCAATACCTTTATAATAAAGGAGTGTTGAATTTTGTCAAATGCTTTTTCAGCATCTAATGAAATGACCATATGGATTTTTTCTTCAGTTTATTTATATGATGGATTATGCTGATAAAATTTTGTATGTTGAACCAGCACTGCATCTCTGGGATGAAGCCTACTTGATTATACTGTATGATTTTTTCGATGTGTTCTTGGATATGGTTGGCCAGTATTGAGAATTTTTGCATCGATATTCATGAGTGAGATTGGTCTGTAATTCTCTATCTTTGTTAAGTCTTTGTGAGGTTTTGGTATCAGGGTGAATGTAGCTTCATGAAAGGGGTTACGCAATGACTCTTCTGTTTCTAATTTGTGAAATACATTAAGGAGTATAGGTATTAACTCTTCTTGGAAGTTCTGGTAGAATTGGTCCAGGGCTTTTTTTTTTTTTTTTTTTTTTTGTAGGGAGGTTTCTGATGACAGCTTCAATTTCCTCACGACTTGCAGATCTATTTAAACTGCTCACCTGGTCTTGACTTAACTTTGGTATATGGTATTTATCTCAAAAAGTGTCCATTTCTTTCACATTTTCCAATTTTGTGGCATACAGGTTTTTGTAGTAAGATCTAACGATTCTCTGAATTTCCTCTTTGTCTGTCGTTATGTCCCCCTTTTCATTTCTGATCTTGTTAATTTGCATGTTCTCTCTCTGGCATTTGATTAGCTTAGATAGGGACTTGTCAATCTTGTTGATTTTCTAGAGGAACCAGCTTTTTGTTTCAGTCATTCTTTGGAATGTTTTCTGTGTTTCTATTTTGAAATTTCATCCCTCAGTTTGATTATTTCCGGTCTTCTACTCCTCCTGGGTGAATCAGCTTCTTTTTTTTTCGAGAGCTTTCAGGTGTGCTGTTAAGTCTCTAATGTGTGTTTTCCCTGTTTTCTTTATGTGGGCACTTAGTGCTATGAACTTTCCTCTTAGCACTGTTTTCATAGAATCCCATAGGTTTGGGTATGTTGTGTCTTTATTTTCATTAAATTTAAGAAAGACTAATTTCTGTCTTTCTTTCTTCCTTGACCTAGGGATGGCTCAAAAGTTGACTTTTCAGTTTCCATGAGTTTGTAGGCTTTCTGGGGTTAGAATTGTTGTTGAATTTTAGCTTTATTCCATGGTAATCTGATAGTACTCAGTGGTTACTACAATTTCTTTGTATCTATGGATGTTTGCTTTGTTACCAATTATGTGATCAATTTTAAGAAGGTTCTATCAGATGCTGAGAAGAAGGTATATTCTTTTCAGTTTGGGTGGAATGTTGTATAGATGTCTGTTAGGTCCATTTGGTTCATTCCATCTATTAGTTCTCTTATTTCTCTGTTAAGTTCCTGTCTGGTTGACCTGTCCATTGGTGAGAGAGGAGTCTTGAAATCACCCACTATTAGAGTATGGAGTTGATGTATGCTTTGAGTTCTAGTTATGTTTCTTTTACATATGTGGGTGCTTTTATATTAGGGGTGTAGCTATTCAGGATTGAGACTTTCTCCTGTTAAATTGTTCCTGTTATGAGTATAAAGTGTCCATTTCCATCTGTTTTGATTGATTTTAGTTTGAAATCAATTTTGCTTGATAGTAGTATAGCCACACCCGCTTGTATCTTTGGTCCATTCAATTGGAAAACCTTTTCCCAACCCTTTACTCTGAGGTAGTTTCTGTCTATGAGTTTGAGGTGTGTTTCTTGTAAACAGCAGATGTTGGATTCTGTTTCTTATCCATTCTCTTAACCTGTGCCTTTTTATAGGTGATTTGAGTCCATTGATATTAAGTGATATTAATGACCAGTGGTTGTTAACTCTGGTTATTTTTTCTGTTGGTAGTGTTTGTGTGTTTATTTCTTTGAATTGTGCTGGTGGAGGGTTGTCAGATGATTGTGTTATTATGGGTGTTGTTGGCTTCCATGGTTTGTGATTTTCCTTCTAGTATTTTCTGTAAGGCTGGGTTTGTGGCTACGTATTGTTTAAATCTGTTTTTGTCCTGGAATATCTTGTTTTCTCTATTGATGGTGAATGCCAGCTTTCTTGGGTATAATAGTCTGGGCTTGCATCCATGGTCTCTTAATGTCTTCAGCACATCTATCCATGACCTACTGGCTTTCATGGTTTCCATTGTGAAGTCAGGTGTAATTCTCATAGGTTTCCCTTTATATCTTACTTAACCTTTTACCCTTGCATCTCATAATATTCGTTCTTTATTCTGTATGTTTTGTGTTTTGATTATTATATGACGAGGAAATGCTTTTTTTTTAAATTGATCCAGTCTATTTGATGTTCTGTATGCTTCTTGTACCTTCATAAGAATATCCTTCTTTAGATTGGGAAAGTTTTCTTCTATAATTTGTTGAATATATTTTTTCTGTCGTTGAGCTGTAAATCTTCTCCTTCTACTCCTATTATTCTTAGGTTTGATCTTGTCACAGTGCCCCAGATTTCCTGGATGTTTTGTGTTAAGAATTTGTTGTATTTGTTTTTTTCTTTAATCAGCAAGTTTATTTTTTCCATAGTATCTTCAGTGTCTGAGATTCTTTCCTCTATCTCTTGTATTCTGTAGGTAATACTTGTCTCTGTAGTTCCTGTTCATTTCCCCAAATGTTCCATATCCAGCTTTCCCTTGGTTTGTGTTTTCTTCATTACTTCCATTTCATTTTTCAAGTCTTGAACTGTTTTTCTTACCTGTTTGCTTGCTTTTCCTTGGTTTTTTCGGTTATCTTTGAGAGATTTATTCATTTCCTCTACCTTTTTGTTTATCATCCCCATTTCTTTATGGTAGATTTTTACCTCCTGTTTAAGTTCCTCTATTCTTTTCATAAAGTTCCCTTTAAAGTTGATTTCTTCAATTTCTTCTGGAGTAGGGTGTTGAATTCTTCTTGTTGCGTGATCCGTGGATTCTGGTGATGTCATGTTGCCTTTGAGGTTGTTGGAGGAATTCTTGCATTGGTGCCTTCCCATCTCTTCCTTCAAATGTATCCAGGAGAGTCTTGGTGTCTTGGTCCAATCTTTGCTGTGACTGACTATCTGGGTGGATCTCCTCATTGCATGGGCAGGAACTCTTCCCGTCTGGAAGGAACTCCTCAGCACAGAAACAGGGAAGCCTGGTAGTCCTAAGACACTGCAGACAAAAGGGCTGCCATGGGTTGGGAGCAGGGTCCAGTGGAACACAGAAGACCCTGCAGCAGAAGCTGAAGGTGCCCTGCACTCCCTTGAGGGGAACTTTGGGCCTGCCTGGCTGGCAGACACTCACCCCTCTGGGTGGGTGGCTTTAGTGAAGGAGCAGAAACTATTCCTGTGCCAAGAACTTTGCAGAGAATAGGGCAGGTTTGGGTGAGGCAGGGTCTTTTGTAACAGAGAAGCACCTGCAGCAGCAACTGGGGGGAAGCCTGTGCTTGCTTCCAGGGCTGTCCACTCTGGGGCTGGCTCACACTCATCCCTCTGGATGAAACTTCTCAGCGCAGAAACAGGGACGCCTGGTATTCCAAGGACTCCACAGACAACATGGCGGCCGTGGGGGTTGGGCAGGGTCAAGTGGAACACAGAAGACCCTGCAGCAGAAGCTGAAGGTGTCCTGCACTCCCTTGAGGGGACCTTCTGGCTTGCCTGGCCAACAGACACTCACCCCTCTGGGTGGGTTGCCTTAGAACAGGACTAGAAACTGTTCCAGGGCCAAGGACTTTGCAGACAATTGGGCAGGCTTGGGGGAGGCAGGGTCGTGTTAACAGAGAAGCCCCAGCAGCAGGAGCTGGGGGAGGGGTGGACAGTCTGCCCCAGGGATGGCTCAAACTCACCTTTCTGTATGGAACTCCTTAGCAGAGAAACAGGGATGCCCATCTGGATGAAACTCCTCAGCATAGAAATAGGGACACCAGATAGTCCAAGGGCCCCTCAGACAAAAGGGGCAGACATGTAATCTTGGCTTTGAAACTCTCTTCCAGGATTATTGATGGATTTTTCTATGGCACAAGCTCTCTCCTGTATTGTGTGTGTGTGTGTGTACGTGTGTGTGTTTGTGTGTGTCTCGAAAACGAAAACAATAACAACAAACAAACAAACAAACGATTCACCTCTATGACCAGATTTTATACCAAAGTGCTTGGTATGTCTTCATCTCTCTTTCTCATGTTCCCTTTATTTATTTTATTTTGCTTTTACAAGACAGTTTTTCTCTGTGTAACAGCCCTGGCTATCCTGCTGTAAATCCCCATCTCTGACCTCCAACTTAGAAGGCCCCATCCCTGTGCCCCTCCCCGAGGAGGGTCAAGATAGTCCTCCAAGCCTTGACCCCTCCCCATGAGGAGGGTCAAGGTAGCTCGCCAAACTTGACCCCTGCTCAAGGTAACTTGCCAAACCTTGAACCCTCCCCAGAGGAGGTCAGGACCACTTATCCAGTCTATTTAACTGCTCCCTGGAAAGTCTCTTCGTGGTCCTGTGATCACGTTGGAGGCTTTCTCCTTCCCATCGGGGCCACCCGAGAGCACAGGAGTCCTATTAAACCTGGATATCTTTTAATCAGGTCGTTTTTTTTTTTTTTTTAAATTTGGAATGACTGGGATTTTTGTCTCGACAGAGAGGAAATATTTCTAACACCTGCAACTGGAATTGTAGATCATACTGGCCTTAAATTCACATAAAAACTTCTACCTCTGACTCTGTGGTGTTGGGTTTAAAGTTGTGAGTTGTGAGTCACCATGCTTGGCTTTCCAGTGTTCAGTTTAGAGATAAATAATTCTAGTGTTTTACCCAGAAGTCCCAGAAGTATGAGTTTGTACCTCGGATTTTTCTGTGTATTTCTGTCATAAAATTAGCAGAATAGTTGCTTTTTCGTTCCTTACTGCCAAAGGGCTGAGATCCTTTCTCCACCCACCCTATCACTTCCTGTCTCTACCTCTCAAGCAGTGGGATTAAAGGCTTGGGTCACGAGAGAAATGCTGGGAGTGAAGGCATGGGCGTGGCCACCAGAAGGTATTTAAGGCCCAGAAGCTAGTTGGTAGGTCTTTCCTAGAGAAGACATCTCTTGCTTAGACTTGCAGCTTGCCAAGGCTTCCTTGTCAAGATGGGAAATCGCAGGAATCTTGGAGAGAGCACCGAGATGCCAGAAACCCTGAGAAGAAGAACTGTCTGGCAGGCCAGACAAAAGGAGACTCTGATAACAGCTTTCTCCAGGAACCCTTACCCAACTTTCAGGGAAAGAGAGGAACTTGCCAGGGAAATGGGGCTGCCTGAGTCCCGTGTCCGGGTGTGGTTTCAGAACCACCGCAATCGCACAGGGGTGGTGAGGTCTCTGCAGAGACCCCAAGAGCATGTTGCTAGAAGCACCCTCGCAGGTCGCACAAGGCCCCGCACACAAATCAACTCAGCACAGTTGACGGTCCTCTGCCAAGCTTTCGAGAGGGACCCATTCCCGAAACTTCCTGCCAGGGAGGACCTTGCCAGAAGGACCGGTTTACCTGAAGACACTATCCACATATGGTTTCAGAACAGAAGAACACGGCACCGTGTCGGTGGCAGGGGCAGAGTTCGAGGTCACCACTCTCAGGCATCATATGCGCTGAAGGGAGGAGTGTGTGGCAACGAGACTGAGCTTGCCCAGGACAGCTTGTTTGCACTGGCTGCTGCAGGAGGTGGGGACATCCAGTCTATGACCCAGACCACCCCACCAACTTCTTCCAGAGTCTCTTTGCCTGCAGCAGAACAGACCTCTGAACCAGATCGCCCAGAGATCCACGAAGATTCATGGAACATGTGCCCTGAGGAGTTTATCCACAGAGTGCTAACAGAAATCAGAGAGAACCAGCAGGCATGGGCCACTCTGGACCCTGATGACCAAGGGGAGGAGAGAGACGAAACAACTGAGAACCCTCTGGATGAAGAGGACTATCAGAGACTTCTGGATCTGTTGAAGAATTCATAAACTCATCAGGGTTGCTTCGAGAAACCACCTACTGGGGACAATATGATCCCCGACTTGTATATGATGGCCACTGAGAGAAATGTTCGGGCTGTAAAACTTAGCTCTCTTGGCTCCCAACTGCACAAATCTTCAGGAATACCTGGGGGACTTCGAGGGTGGGTGCATAACCTTTCTGAGAGCCCCAGGATTAGAAAATTCCCTGTACGAAGGTGTCTTCTTGAGTGAGACTAGAGGGAAATTTTACCTGTGATAGCTCAGCTACATGCCAGACTGAGTAACACCTGAACAGACAGCAAACCAAGAGTCTGCCTGATCTGAATTCCAGAAGATTTCTCAGGGAAACGTTTCAGATCTAGACTCCCTAGGCCACTACAGAATGCTCAGAAGGAGAAAGTCACTCTCACATGGGAAGGAACCTCTTCTTTGCTTCTCAATACCTAGTGTTGACATCTGAACTCACAAACAAGCCATTCCATAGGAATAATCAACTTCGTATGGAGAAACAACAATTCTAGGATAGTTTAAACAATACTGTAAAATGAAGAAACTTCGGGAGGCATCACGATCCTTGACTTCAAGCTCTACTACAGAGTTACAGTAATGAAAAGAGCTTTGTACTGACATTAAAAACAGAGAGGTTGACCAATGGAATCAAATAGAAGACCCAGATATTAATTCACACACCTATGAACACCTGATTTATGACAAAAAGCTAAAATTATACAATAGAAATAAGAAAGCATCTTCAACAAATGGTGCTGCCATAACTGGATGTCAACATGAAGAAGAAGGAAAATAGGTCCATATGTATCCCCATGCACAAAAGTCAAGTCCAAACAAATTAAAGACCTCAGTATAAATCCAGCCACACTGAACCTGATAGAAGAGAAAGTGAGAAATAGCCTTCAATGCATTGGTACAGGAAACAACTTCCTAAATATAACCTCAGTAGCACAGACACTGAGAGCAACAATAAATACATAGTATCTCCCGAAACTGAGAAGCTTCTGTAAAGCAAAGGACCCAGTCAATAAGACAAAAAAGCAGCATACTGAATGTAGTAATACAGGACAATAAAATTTCACTGTCATTCAATGACAACATAAAGATTAATACATTTTTGTAGTTTTGTGCCTTTGGTTGTTTGCTGTTGTTATTTGTGTGTGTGTGCGCGCGCGCGCGTGTGTGTGTGTGTGTGTGTGTGTGTGTGTGTGACTATGCTTGGTAATAAAGTCTCAGAAGGAGCTTACTACATAGATCATCCTGGGCTGGAACACAAGGCTCCACCTGCCTCTGTGAAGCATGATTAGTGAAAGCTCAGAGACTGATATTGGGATTCAACCTGAAGACCTGAAAAGAAAGCAGTGAGGCACTGGCTTTGCCATGACCTCAGTCTGAAATGGTGATCCTAACTCTAGGAATCTGAGAGTGAGACCTAATGAAGTCTCTGAGCTTTAATTAATCTTTCATTTATTGCATCTATTGGTTCCGATAGAAACACATACACACAAAATAGTAATGCACAGAAAAAAATAAAAATAATTTTTGAATAAATTTAAAGAAATAAATTCTATGATACCTGGAGAGTGGCCTGGAAAGGGGGTACCCAACTTCAATTTCGCACCCAGACAGGCTACTTTTAACAACCTGTAACTCCATGTTCTAGGTATGTGTCATCCTGTTCTGATCTCACCCTACATTCTCATTCTCTCTCTCTCTCTCTCTCTCTCTCTCTCTCTCTCTCTCTCTCTCAATAAAGTGTAGAGATAGAATTCTGAGGAAAGTGCATATAGGTCAGTGGGAGAGTACTTGCTAGGCATGACTACTCTGGGTTCGGTCCACAGCATCACCTGTAAGAGTTTGACAGTGGAAGGTGCTGGGTTGCAGGCTAGAGTTCCCACAAGGCCTCACCATGCAAGGGAGCCCATGTGGAAGGTATTCAGGGAGATGCTTGGAGATGGAGGAGAAGGAAGAGGTTAGGGATGAGACGGGCTTGCTTTATTAAGGGTATCTAGCACAGACACAGGCAGAGAATTCACTACTCAGAGGCTGCAGTAGTCATTGTCACATCTTGGGTGCTGCTGAAGACCAGTCCTGCTGTGTCCCCAGGGCAGGCTGCTGTAAATGTCTGACTGCAAAAAGCACACCCTTGAAAGAAACAAATCTCAATTAACTTGTAAGACCACGCCCACAGCACTTGCCTAGCTGTGCTCAATCTTGGGCTCATCAACCCTGAATCCACAGTTTCACTTTCTAATTGCTCCTGTCTCCACCCCTCCTTACCACTTCCTGTCTTCCCCTCCCAAATCCTGGGATTAAAGGCCTGAGCTATTAGTGGATTACTGGGAGTAAAGGCTTGAACCACCACCTCCCAGCTTCTAGTGGCTAACTGTATCCTTTAATCCCCAGGCAAGCTGTATTTACCAGAATACAAACCAAACGGTTTACTTGAGGTGGAAAATCAAATCTAAACATGTAAATTGAAAATGCTATGTTTCTACTGATATGTGTAGTTTTCTACAGATTCTTACTATGTTTTGCTCCATCTAGTCTCAGACTTCTGGGAACCAGAGAAGGCAGTTCTGCAGGTAAGTCCTGTTTGCCGTACGTAATTGTTTTTTCAAAGGATCATGCCTCTAATATAATTCTTTGAACTATGAAATCGCAGAAGACGAGGTTCCAAGGTGGAGAGTCCATCTAGTTTTGAGTTCATTCATTTCCAAGTCGCCTGTCCAGTTCCTGGACCACTTTTAATGCCTAGAGAAATCCGTTTCCTATGAGCCAAAGTCGGCCTCCTGACTGCATCTCCGCCACCCCACTGGTCGGTGCTGAGAAGTCGAGGCCAGTCACCACCTCCTCCTCCAGCGAGGCAGACCACGCCAGTCCACTTCGGTGGGGGCGACACCCAACCCGCAGGCCACACGCCCTGCATATGTGGCGCCTTTATTTACTTCACTCAAGAGCCAAAAGTCAACCATGATATTGTGTGAGCAGACGTGTAAAATGAGCCTAAAGTTCTGTGAATGAACTTCAAGGGAAATCAGCCCAAATGAAGGACCATATTGTATCTCAGGATCTCAGGAGAGCTTGCTCACCTCCTTTGTCCATTCTACAAAGCTAATGAATACGGTTACTTTTGAGTACTGACGCTTTGAAAATAAAAACAAATGGTTGAGACAATCAAAGGACCATGCCTTAAATATGGAAAGAAAGTAAGCAAACAGGAATCAAAGATCTGAGACCTGCCTTCTGAGTGCTTGTATTAAAGAAGGGGACTGGGCCTTGGCTGCCATCCAAGCCTGTAAGGCAATGGGCAGGGCCATGAGAAGGTATTTAAGGTCTAGAAGCTAGTGAGTAGGTCTTTCCTGGAGAGGAGACATACAGTTTCGACTTGGATCTTGGCAAGAATCTTGTCATGATGGAAGATCACAGTAATCTGGGGAACAGCACTGAGAGCCGGGAATCCCGGTGCAGAAGAACTGTCTGGAAAAGGAGACCCTGATAGCAGCTTTCACCAGGAACCCTTACAACTTTTAGAGAGAGAAAGGAACTTGCCAGGGAAATAGGGCTGTCTGAGTCCCGCATCCTGGTGTGATTTCAGAAACACCACAATCGTATGGGGGCTGTGAGGTCTCAGTAGAGACCCGAAGAGCATGGTGCTAAGGCAGAAGGAAGAAGCACCCTCACAGGTCGCACGAGACCCTGCACACAAATCAGCTTGGCATAGTGGAGTATCCTGCACTAAGATTTTGATAGGGACCCATTCCTGAAACTTCCGGTTTACCCGAAGACACTATCTACATATGGTTTCAGACCAGAAGAACATGGCACCATGTCGGTGGCAGTGGCAGAATTCCACGTCAAGACTCTCTGGCATCATATGCGCTGAAGGGAGGAGTGTGTGGCAGCGTGACTGAGATTACTCAGGACAGCTTGTTTTCACTGGCTGCTGCAGGAGATGGGGGCATCCGGTCTGTAATCCAGACCACCCCTCCAACTTCTTCCAGAGTCCCCTTGCCTGCAGCAGCACAGACCTCTGAACCAGACCATCCAGAGCTCCACGAAGTTGCGTGGAACATGTGCCCTGAGAGTTTATCCACAGAGTGCTGACAAAAATCACAGACAACAAGCAAGCATGGGCCACTCTGGACCGTGGTGACCTACGGGAACAGAGAGGCCAAGCACAGGAGACCAGTCTGAACAAAGAGGCTTTTCAGGAATTGCTGGATTTGTTCAAGAATTGATGATCTCTTCAGGGGTGTTCTTCTTGCCCAGAGGGAAAGGCCTTTAGAGAAACCTCCTGCTGGGGACAACATGATCCCCAACTTGTGTGCCTGATGGCCAGTGAAAGTAATGATCTGACTTTAAAACACAACTCCTCCAGCTCCTGAAATGAACAAATGCCCAGGAACACATGGAGGACATCAACAGTGGGGGCGTGGCCTTTCCGAGAGCCCCAGTTCTTGGAAATTCCCTGTGAGAAGGTGTTTTCTTGAGACTAGAGGGAAATTTCACCTGTCATAGCTCAGCCTCATGCCAGACTGTGTAAAACCTCAACAGACACTGCACCAAGAGTCTGCCTGACGTAGGTTCCACGACATCTCTCAAAGCAACATTTCAGTTCTAGACTCTCTAGGCCACTACAAAATGCTCCGAAGGTTAAAATCACTCTCACATGGGAAGAAACCTCTTCTTTGATTCTCGATACCAAGTGCTTAACTCTGAACTCACAAACAAGTCACTCCATAGGAATAATCAACATCATTTGAAACCTTGTATCCCTATTCTCTCAAGACCTTTATCATAATGGGATGTTGAATTTTGTCAAATGCTTTTTCAACATCTAATGAAAGGATCATATGGTTTTTTTTCTTTCAGTTTATTTATATGATGGATATCATTGATAGATTTTCATATGTTGAACAAGCCCTGCCTCTCTGGGATGAAGCCTACTTGATCATAAAGAATAATTTTTCAGATGTGTTCTTGGATTCGGTTTGCCAGTATTTTGTTGAGAATTTTTGCATTGATGTTCATGAATGAGATTGGTCTGTAATTCTCTTTCTTGGTTAAGTCTTTGCGAGGTTTTGGTATCAGGGTAACTGTAGTTTCATAAAGGGAGTTTGGCAATGAGTCTTCTGTTTCTAATTTGTGAAATACATTAAGGAGTATAGGTATTAGCTCTTCTTGGAAGTTCTGGTAGAATTCTGCATTGAAACCATTTAGTCCAGGGCTGTTTTTTGTTTTTGTTTTTTTTTGTAGGGAGCTTTCTGATGACAGCTTCAATTTCCTCACGACTTGCAGGTCTATTTATACTGCTCACCTGGTCTTGACTTAATTTTGGTATATGATATTTATCTCAAAAAGTGTCCATTTCTTTTACATTTTCCAATTTTGTGTCATACAGACTTTTGTAGTAAGATCTAACGATTCTCTGAATTTCCTCTTAGTCTGTCGTTATGTCCCCCTTTTCATTTCTTTTTTTTTAAAGTAATTTTATTAAATTATAAAAGTTTCCATTTCCTCCCCACCTCCGAACACCCTCCCACTCCCCCCCCCCCCCTTCCTCTCCTCCTCCCTCTTCCTCGCTAAGGGCAGACAGGGTTTCCTGCCCTGTGGGAAGTTCAAGCTCCTTCCCCACCCTCCAGGTTCAGGAAGGTGAGAATCCAAACAGACTGGATCCCCAAAATCCAGTATATGCAGAGGAAACAAGTCCCAGTGTCATTGTCAATGGCTTTTCAGAAAGACTCCGGGCTAGCCACATTTAGAGAATCTGGCCACATTCAGAGAATCTGGTTGGATCACGTGCTCATTCAGTCCCAGTCCAACTGGCCTTGGTAAGCTCTCATTAGATCCGTCCCCTTGTATCAGTGGGTGATAGCATCCCTCACAGTCCTTGTTTCTTTTTTCATTTTCTTCGTCCTTCTGCTCCTCATTTGGACCTTGGGGGGCTCAGTCCGGTGCTCCAATGTGGGTCTCCGTCTGTATCGTCATCCATCTCCAGATGAAGGATCTATGGTGATAAGCAAAATATTCATCAGTACGGTTTTGGGCCAAGGCCGGTTCAGGCACCCTCTCCTCTGTCCAGAGAACAATCTGGGGACCTCTCCTTGGACCTGGGATCCCATATATAATCAAGTCTCCTGTAATCCCAAAAATGACTCCCTTAGTTGAACTATATTCTTCCCTGATCCCATATTCATCCTTCCTCCCTCCCCCACATCCCAGTCCGCCGAGCTTTCCCCATTCCTCCCTTACTCCCTTCTTTCTAACCGTCTCACTTTCAAACAACCCTCCCACCCACCCACCCATGCACCCGAGGTTACCTGGGACTCTTGTCTATTTCCTACCTCCTGGCGGATAGCTAAATAATCTTCATCAGGTTCATCTTCTTATTTAGCTTCTCTAGGATCATGAATAACAGGCTCAAAGACCTTTAATTATGATTAGAATCCACTTATGAGTGAATACATACCGTGTTCCTCTTTTTGGGTTTGGCTTACCTCACTCAGTAAAGCGTTTTCTATTTCCATCCATTTGCATGCAAAATTCAAGATGTCATTGTTTTTTACCGCTGAGTAAAACTCTAATGTGTATATGCTCCACACCTTTTTTAACCATTCTTCTATTGAGGGGCACCTAGGCTGCTTCCAGGTTCTGGCTATTACAAATAGTGCTGCTATGAACATAGTTGAACAAATGCTTTTGCAGTATGTTAGGGAATCGCTAGGGTATATTCCCAAGAGTGGAATTGCTGGGTCCTGAGGGAGGTTGACTCCCAGTTTCCTGAAAAACCGCCACACTGATTTCCACAGTGGCTGCACAAGTTTGCATTCCCACCAACAATGGATGAGTGTTCCCCTCATTCCACATCCTCTCCAGCATAGGCTATCAGTGGTGTTTTTGAGTTTGGCTATTTTGACAGGTGTAAGATGATATCTCAAAGTGGTTTTGATTTGCATTTCCCTGATCGCTAAGGAGGTTGGGCATGACCTTAATTGCCTTTTGGGCATTCGAAATTCATCTGTTGTGAATTCTCTGTTCAGATCAGTACCCCATTTTTTAATTGGGTTAATTAGGGTTTTAGTGTCTTGTTTCTTGAGTTCTTTGTATATTTTGGAGATCAGACCTTTGTCTGATGAGGGGTTAGTGAAGATCTTCTCCCAGTCGGAAGGTAGCCTTTTTGTCTTACTGACAGTGTCCTTTGCTTTACAGAAGCTTCTCAGTTTCAGTAGGTCCCATTTATTCATTGTTTCTCTTATTGTCTGCACTCCTGGGGTTCTGCTTAGGAAGTGGTCTCTTGTGCCTACATCTTGTAGACTACTTCCCACTTTCTCTTCTATCAGGTTCAAATTGGTCGGATTAATGTTGATGTCTTTAATCCATTTGGACCTGAGTTTTGTGTATGGTGATAGATATGGATCTATTTTCATTTTTCTACAGGTTGATATCCAGTTATGCCAGCACCATTTGTTAAAGATGCTATCCTTCTTCCATTGTATAGCTTTAGCTCCCTTGTCAAAAATCAGGTGTTCATAAGTTTGTGGGTTAATATCCGGGTCTTCTATTCAATTCCATATGTCGACTTCTCTGTTATTATGCCAATACCAAGCTGTTTTCAACACTGTTGCTCTGTAATAAAGTTTGAAGTCAGGGATGGTAATACCTCCAGAAGTTCCTTTATTGTATAAGATTGTTTTGCCTATCCTGGGTTTTTTGTTTTGCCATATAAACTTGATTATTGTTCTCTCAAGGTCAGTGAAGAAGTTTGGTGGGATTTTGATGGGAATTGCATTGAATCTGTAGATTGCTTTTGGTAGAATTGCCATTTTTACTATGTTGATTCTCCCAATCCAAGAGCAGGGGAGGTCTTTCCATTTTCTGGTATCCTCCTCAATTTCTTTCTTCAAAGACTTAAAGTTCTTGTCAAATAGGTCTTTCACTTCCTTGGTTAGAGTAACCCCAAGATATTTTATGCTATTTGTGGCTATCATGAAAGGTGATGTTTCTCTGATTTCCCTCTCTGCTTCTTTATCCTTTGTGTATAGGAGGGCAACCGATTTTTTGGAGTTGATCTTGTATCCTGCCACATTACTAAAGGTGTTTATCAACTGTAGGAGTTCTTTGGTAGAGTTTTTGGGGTCGCTTATGTACACTATCATATCGTCTGCAAATAACGAAAGTTTCACTTCATCCTTTCCAATTTGAATCCCCTTGATTCCATATGTTGTCTTATTGCTATTGCTAGAACTTCAAGCACTATATTGAAGAGGTGTGGAGAGAGTGGACAGCCTTGTCGCGTTCCTGATTTTAGTGGAATGGCTTTGAGTTTCTCTCAGTTCAATTTGATGTTTGCTGTCGGTTTGCTGTATATTGCTTTTATTATATTCAAGTATGATCCTCGTAAACCCAATCTCTCCAACACCCTTATCATAAAGGGGTGTTGAATTTTGTCAAATGCTTTCTTAGCATCCAATGAAATGATCATATGGTTTTTCTCTTTCAGTTTATTTATAGGATGGATTACATTGATAGATTTGCGTATGTTGAACCAACCCTGCATCTCTGGGATGAAGCCCACTTGATCATAATGGATGATTTTTCTAATGTATTCTTGGATTCGGTTTGCCAGTATTTTATTGAGTATTTTTGCGTCAGTGTTCATGAGTGAGACTGGTCTGTAATTCTCTTTCTTGGTTGTGTCTTTGTATGGTTTTGGTATCAGGGTAACTGGAGCTTCATAAAAAGAGTTTGGCAATGACTCTTCTGTTTTCTATATTGCGAAATACATTAAGGAGTATAGGTATTAGCTCTTCCTGGAAGTTCTGGTAGAATTCTGCATTGAAACCATCTGGTCCAGGACTTTTTTTGGTAGGGAGATTTTTGATAACAGCTTCTAATTCTTCACGACTGACAGGTCTATTTAGATTGTTCAGCTGGTCTTGGTTCAACTTTGGTATATGGTACTTATCTAAAAACATATCCATTTCTTTTACATTTTCCAACTTTGTGGCATATAAATTTTCGTATTAAGATCTAATGATTCTCTGAATTTCCTCTATGTCTGTGGTTATGTCCCCCTTTTCATTTCTGACCTTATTAATTTGCATGTTCTCTCTCTGCCGTTTGATTAGTTTGGATAAGGGTTTGTCAATCTTGTTGATTTTCTCCAAGAACCAGCTTTTTGATTCATTGATTCTTTGGATTGTTTTCTCTGTTTCTATTTTGTTGATTTCAGCCCTCAGTTTGATTATTTCCAGTCTTCTAGACCTCCTGGGTGTATCAGCTTCTTTTTTTTCTAGAGCTTTCAAGTGTGCTGTTAAGTCTCCAATGTGTGCTTTCTCCACTTTCTTTAATTGGGCACTTAGTGCTATGAACTTTCCTCTTAGCACTGCTTTCATAGTGTCCCATAGGTTTGAGTATGTTGTGTCTTTATTTTCATTAAATTCAAGGAAGAGTTTAATTTCTTTCTTTATTTCTTCCTTGACCCAGGGGTGATTCAGTAGTTGACTGTTCAACTTCCATGAATTTGTTGGCATCCTGGTGGTAGCACTGTTGTTGAATTCTAACTTTAATCCATGGTGGTCTGATAAGACACAGGTGGTTACTAATATTTTTTGTATCTGTGGAAGTTTGCTTTGTTACCGAGTATGTGGTCAATTTTCGAGAAGGTTCCATGAGCTGCAGAGAAGAAGGCATATTCTTTCCTATTTGGGTGGAATATTCTATAGATGTCTGTTAAGTCCATTTGATTCAATACCTCTAATAATTCTCTTAATTCTTTGCTGGGTTTCTGTCTGATTGACCTGTCCATTGGTGAGAGAGGAGTGTTGAAGTCTCCTACTATTAATGTCTGTGGATTGATGACTGCCTTGAGTTCTAGAAGTGTTTCTTTTACATAAGTAGGAGGCTTTATATTAGGGGCATAGATATTCAGGATTGAGACTTCCTCCTGGTGAATTGTTCCTGTTATGAGTATAAAATGTCCATCTTCATCTCTTCTGATTGATTTTAGTTTGAAGTCAATTTTGTTGGAAATTAGAATGGCTTCACCTGCTTGTTTCTTAGGTCCGTTTGTTGAAAAACCTTTTCCCAACCCTTTACTCTGAGTAGATGTCTGTCTTTGTGGTTGAGGTATGTTTCTTGTAAACAGCAGAATGTTGGATCCTGTTTTCGTATCCAATCTCTTAGTCTGTGCCTTTTTATAGGTGAATTGAGTCCATTAATATTAAGTGATATTAATGACCATGGTTGTTGACTCCGGTTATTATGATTTTTTGTTTGTTTGTTTAATAGAGTTTGTATGTGTCCCTTCTTTGAGTTAAGCTCGTGAAGGGTCGCTAGATGTCTGAGTTATTGTAGGCAGTGTTGGCAATGTTGGATTCCTTGGGTTGCGATTTTCCTTCTATTACTTTCTGTAAGGCTGGGTTTGTGGCTACGAATTGTTTAAATTTGTTCTTATCCTGGAATATTTTGTTTTCTCCATTGATAGTGAACAATAGCTTGGCTGGGTATAGTAGTCTGGGTTTGCATCCATGGTCTCTTAGTTTCTGCAGTACCTCTATCCAGGACCTTCTGGCTTTCATGGTTTCCATAGAGAAGACTGGTGTAAGTCTGATCGGTTTACCTTTATAAGTTACTTGACCTTTTTCCTTTGCAGCTCTTAATATTCTTTCTTTAATCTGTATGTTTTGTGTTTTGATTATTATATGGCGAGGGGATGTTTTTTTTTGATCAAGTCTATTCGGTGTTCTGTATGCTTCTTGAACCTTCATAGGAATATCATTCTTTAAGTTGGGAAAGTTTTCTTCTGTAATTTTGTTGAATATATTTTCTGGGCCTTTGATCTGCAGTTGTTCTCCTTCTTCAATCCCTATTATTCTTAGATTTGGTTTTTTTTATTGTGTCCCAGATTTCTTGAATGTTTTGTGATGAGAATTTGTTGGATTTGCTGATTTCTTTGATCTGAGCATTTATTTTCTCTATGATACCTTCAGACTCTGAGATTCATTCTTCCATCTCTTGTATCCTATTGGTTATGCTTGATTCTATAGTCTCTGTTCGTTTACCTAGATTTTCCATATCCAGCCGGCCCTCATTTTGTGTTTTCTTCATTGCCTCCATTTCAGTTTTCAATTCTTGCACTGTTTCCATTACCTGTTTGATTGTTTTTTCTTGGTTTCCCAGTGTATCATTCACGGATTTACTCATTTCTTCAAACTTTTTGTTATATTTCTCATCCATTTCTTTACTCATTTCTTCAATCCTTTTGTTGTACTTCTCATCCAGTTCTTTAAGGGAATTATTCATATCCTGTTTAAGGGACTCTATTGCTTTCATCATGGCATTTTTTCCCAATTCTTCTGAATTAAGAGGTTCATGTCCTTCTATTGTAGGGTCGTTGCGATCTGGTGATTTCATGTTGTTTTTTAGAGTGTTGGAGGAGTTCTTGCCTTGGCATCTGCCCATCTTTTCCTTCAACTGCTCTATATTGGATCTTCTGGTCAGGTTCCCTTGTTGAGCAGGGACTTCACTGACAGAATGTCTACCTTTCTTCAGGCAGTCTATTGAAACACAGGCACTCCCTCGTGCTGGGTTGCACTCACAGCCCCGTCCCAGCATGCAAGGGAGCAGCTGTGGGGAGATCTTATGGCCCCAGGGGGAGGGGAGAAAGAGAGGGAGGTGTACCTGGATGAGGGCTGGGATGGGATTCGGGAGAGCTCTTCCAGGGTATATGCAGGGTATAGCCACCACTGCAGGGCAACCAGAAAGTCGAGGGGGGTGGGGAAAGTCTGAATTCCTCCTAGCAGGAAGTCCTCAGGCCAGGAGCAACTCACCCCTCCTCCAATGGATGTCTGCTAGAAGATCACTGTCTCTTGCTGGCCAGGAATGTGGCTGAGGTGATTCAGGGCCTGCCTGTCAGGCAGGCTCTCAGAGTACAGGAAATGTCCCTGCCCGGCTGAGCCCACAGCCCAGGCTCAGAGTCCCCCTTTTCATTTCTGATCTTGTTAATTTGCAAATTTTCTCTCTGGCATTTGATTAGCTTGGATAGGGACTTGTCAATCTTGTTGATTTTCTAGAGGAACCAGCTTTTTGTTTCAGTGATTCTTTGGAATGTTTTCTGTGTTTCTATTTTGTAAATTTCATCCCTCAGTTTGATTATTTCCAGTCTTCTACTCCTCCTGGGTGAATCTGCTTCTTTTTTTTCTAGAGCTTTCAGGTGTGCTGTTAAGTCTCTAATGTGTGTTTTCCCTGTTTTCTTTATGTGGGGACTTAGTGCTATGAACTTTCCTCTTAGCACTGTTTGCACAGTGTCCCATAGGTTTGGGTATGTTGTGTCTTATTTTCATTAAATTTAAGAAAGACTAATTTCTGTCTTTCTTTCTTCCTTGACCTAGGGATGGCTCAAAAGTTGACTGTTCAGTTTCCCTGAGTTTGTAGGCTTTCTGGGGTTAGAATTGTTGTTGAATTTTAGCTTTATTCCATGGTAATCTGAAGTACTCAGTGGTTACTACAATTTCTTTGTATCTATGGATGTTTGCTTTGTTACCAATTATGTGATCAATTTTAAGAAGGTTCTATCAGATGCTGAGAAGAAGGTATATTCTTTTCAGTTTGGTTGGAATGTTGTATAGATGTCTGTTAGGTCCATTTGGTTCATTCCATCTATTAGTTCTCTTATTTCTCTGTTAAGTTCCTGTCTGGTTGACCTGTCCATTGGTGACAGGTGAAATCACCCACTATTAGAGTGTGGAGTTGATGTATGCTTTGAGTTCTAGTTATGTTTCTTTTACATATGTGGGTGCTTTTATATTAGGGCTGTAGCTGTTCAGGATTGAGACTTCCTCCTGATAAATTGTTCTTGTAATGAGAATAAAGTGTCCATTTTCATCTCTTTTGATTGATTTTAGTTTGAAATCAATTTTACTTGATATTAGTATAGCCACACCCGCTTGTATCTTTGGTCCATTCCTTTGGAAAACCTTTTCCCAACCCTTTACTCTGAGGTAGTGTCTGTAATTGAGTTTGAGGTGTGTTTCTTGTAAGCAACAGAATGTTGGATCCTGTTTCTTATCCATTCTCTTAACCTGTGCCTTTTTATAGTTGTGTTGAGTCCATTGATATTAAGTGATATTAATGACCAGTGGTTGTTAACTCTGGTTATTTTTTCTGTTGGTGGTGTTTGTGTGTTTCTTTTCTTTGAGTTGTGCTGGTGGAGGGTTGTCAAATGCTTGTGTTATTATGGGTGTTGTTGGCTTCCATGGTTTGTGATTTTCCTTCTAGTATTTTCTGTAAGGCTGGGTTTGTGGCTACGTATTGTTTAAATCTGTTTTTGTCCTGGAAAATCCTGTTTTCTCCATTGATGGTGAATGCCAGCTTTCCTGGGTATAATAGTCTGGGCTTGCATCCATGGTCTCTTAATGTCTTCAGCACATCTATCCATGACCTACTGGCTTTCATGGTTTCCATTGTGAAGTCAGGTGTAATTCTCATAGGTTTCCCTTTATATCTTACTTAACCCTTTTCCCTTGCATCTCGTAATATTCGTTCTTTATTCTGTATGTTTTGTGTTTTGATTATTATATGGCGAGGAATGCTTTTTTTTATTACTTGATCCAGTCTATTTGGTGTTCTGCATGTTTCTTGTACCTTCATAAGAATATCCTTCTTTAGATTGGGAAAGTTTTCTTCTATAATTTTGTTGAATATATTTTTTCTGTCGTTGAGCTGTAAATCTTCTCCTTCTACTTTTATTATTCTTAGGTTTGATCTTGTCACAGTGCCCCAGATTTCCTGGATGTTTTGTGTTAAGAATTTGTTGTATTTGTTTTTTTCTTTAATCAGCAAGTTTATTTATTCCATAGTATCTTCAGTGTCTGAGATTCTTTCTTCTATCTCTTGTATTCTGTTGGTAATACTTGTCTCTGTAGTTCCTGTTCATTTCCCCAAATTTTCCATATCCAGCTTTCCCTTGGTTTGTGTTTTCTTCATTACTTCCATTTCATTTTTCAAGTCTTGAACTGTTTTTCTTACCTGTTTGCTTGCTTTTCCTTGGTTTTCTCGGTTATCTTTGAGAGATTTATTCATTTCCTCTACCTTTTTGTTTATCATCCCCTTTTCTTTATGGTAGATTTTCACCTCCTGTTTAAGTCCCTCTATTATTTCCAGAAAGTTCCCTTTAAAGTCGATTTCTTCTATTTCTTCTGGAGTAGGGTGTTGAATTCTTCTTGTTGCATGATCCGTGGATTCTGGTGATGTCATGTTGCCTTTGAGGTTGTTGGAGGAATTCTTGCATTGGTGCCTTCCCATCTCTTCCTTCAAATGTAGCCAGGAGATCTTGGTGTCTTGGTCAAATCTTTGCTGTGACTGACTATCTGGGTGGATCTCCTCAGTGCAGGGGCAGGAACTCTTCCCGTCTGGATGGAACTTCTCTGCACAGAAACAGGGACGACTGGTATTCCAAGGACTCCACAGACAAGATGGCAGCTGTGGGGGTTGAGCAGGTTCGAGTGGAACACAGAAGACCCTGCAGCAGAAGCTGAAGGTGCTCTGCACTCTCTTGAGGGGACCTTCTGGCTTGCCTGGCTGGCAGACACTCACCCCTCTGGGTGGGTTGCCTTAGAGCAGGAGCAGAAACTGTTCCTGGGCCAAGGACTTGGGGACAATAGGGCAGACTTGGGGTAGGTAGGGTCGTGTTAACAGAGAAGCTCAAGCAGCAGCAACTGGGGGAGGGGGGGACAGTCTGCCCCAGGGATGGCTCACACTCACCATTCTGGATGGAACTCCTTAGCAGAGAAACAGGGACACCCAGTAGTCCAAGAACCCCGCAGACAAAAGGGGCAGACATGTAATCTTATCTTTAGAAGCTCTCTTCCAGGATTATTGATGGATTTTTCTATGGCACAAGCTCTCTCTTGCATTGTGTGTGTGTGTGTGTTTTTGTGTGTGTATACGTGTGTGTGTGTGTTTGTGTGTGTCTCGAAAACAAAAACAGTAACAAGAAACAAACAAACAAACGATTCACCTCTATGACCAGATTTTATACCAAAGTGCTTGGTATGTCTTCATCTCTCTTTCTCATGTTCCCTTTATTTATTTTATTTTGCTTTTACAAGACAGTTTTTCTCTGTGTAACAGCCCTGGCTATCCTGCTGAAAATCCCCATCTCTGGCCTCCAACTTAGAAGGCCCCATCCCTGTGCCCCTTGCACCTTGACACATCCCCGAGGAGGGTCAAGATAGTCCTCCAAGCCTTGACCCCTCCCCATGAGGAGGGTCAAGGTAGCTCGCCAAACTTGACCCCTGCTCAAGGTAACCTGCCAAACCTTGAACCCTCCCCAGAGGAGGTCAGGACCACTTATCCAGTCTATTTAACTGCTCCCTGGAAAGTCTCTTCGTGGTCCTGTGATCACGTTGGAGGCTTTCTCCTTCCCATCGGGGCCACCCGAGAGCACAGGAGTCCTATTAAACCTGGATATCTTTTAATCAGGTCGTTTTTTTTTTTTTAATTTGGAATGACTGGGATTTTTGTCTCGACAGAGAGGAAATATTTCTAACACCTGCAACTGGAATTGTAGATCATACTGGCCTTAAATTCACATAAAAACTTCTACCTCTGACTCTGTGGTGTTGGGTTTAAAGTTGTGAGTTGTGAGTCACCATGCTTGGCTTTCCAGTGTTCAGTTTAGAGATAAATAATTCTAGTGTTTTACCCAGAAGTCCCAGAAGTATGAGTTTGTACCTCGGATTTTTCTGTGTATTTCTGTCATAAAATTAGCAGAATAGTTGCTTTTTCGTTCCTTACTGCCAAAGGGCTGAGATCCTTTCTCCACCCACCCTATCACTTCCTGTCTCTACCTCTCAAGCAGTGGGATTAAAGGCTTGGGTCACGAGAGAAATGCTGGGAGTGAAGGCATGGGCGTGGCCACCAGAAGGTATTTAAGGCCCAGAAGCTAGTTGGTAGGTCTTTCCTAGAGAAGACATCTCTTGCTTAGACTTGCAGCTTGCCAAGGCTTCCTTGTCAAGATGGGAAATCGCAGGAATCTTGGAGAGAGCACCGAGATGCCAGAAACCCTGAGAAGAAGAACTGTCTGGCAGGCCAGACAAAAGGAGACTCTGATAACAGCTTTCTCCAGGAACCCTTACCCAACTTTCAGGGAAAGAGAGGAACTTGCCAGGGAAATGGGGCTGCCTGAGTCCCGTGTCCGGGTGTGGTTTCAGAACCACCGCAATCGCACAGGGGTGGTGAGGTCTCTGCAGAGACCCCAAGAGCATGTTGCTAGAAGCACCCTCGCAGGTCGCACAAGGCCCCGCACACAAATCAACTCAGCACAGTTGACGGTCCTCCGCCAAGCTTTCGAGAGGGACCCATTCCCGAAACTTCCTGCCAGGGAGGACCTTGCCAGAAGGACCGGTTTACCTGAAGACACTATCCACATATGGTTTCAGAACAGAAGAACACGGCACCGTGTCGGTGGCAGGGGCAGAGTTCGAGGTCACCACTCTCAGGCATCATATGCACTGAAGGGAGGAGTGTGTGGCAACGAGACTGAGCTTGCCCAGGACAGCTTGTTTGCACTGGCTGCTGCAGGAGGTGGGGACATCCAGTCTGTGACCCAGACCACCCCACCAACTTCTTCCAGAGTCTCTTTGCCTGCAGCAGAACAGACCTCTGAACCAGATAACCCAGAGCTCCACGATGATTCATGGAACATGTGCCCTGAGGAGTTTATCCACAGAATGCTGACAGAATTAAGAGAGAACCAGCAGGCATGGGCCACTCTGAACCCTGATGACCAAGGGGAGGAGAGAGATGAAACAACTGAGAACCCTCTGGATGAAGAGGACTATCAGAGACTGCTGGATCTGTTGAATTCATAAACACATCAGGGCTGCTTCGAGAAACCACCTACTGGGGACAATATGATCCCCGACTTGTGTATGATGGCCACTGAGAGAAATGTTCGGGCTGTAAAACTTAGCTCTCTTGGCTCCCAACTGCACAAATCTTCAGGAATACCTGGGGGACTTCGAGGGTGGGTGCATAACCTTTCTGAGAGCCCCAGGATTAGAAAATTCCCTGTACGAAGGTGTCTTCTTGAGTGAGACTAGAGGGAAATTTTACCTGTGATAGCTCAGCTACATGCCAGACTGAGTAACACCTGAACAGACAGCAAACCAAGAGTCTGCCTGATCTGAATTCCAGAAGATTTCTCAGGGGAACGTTTCAGATCTAGACTCCCTAGGCCACTACAGAATGCTCAGAAGGAGAAAGTCACTCTCACATGGGAAGGAACCTCTTCTTTGCTTCTCAATACCTAGTGTTGACATCTGAACTCACAAACAAGCCATTCCATAGGAATAATCAACTTCGTATGGAGAAACAACAATTCTTGGATAGCTTAAACCATACTGTAAAATGAAGAAACTTCGGGAGGCATCACGATCCTTGACTTCAAGCTCTACTGCAGAGTTACTGTAATGAAAAGAGCTTTGTACTGACATTAAAAACAGAGAGGTTGACCAATGGAATCAAATAGAAGACCCAGATATTAATTCACACACCTGTGAACACCTATTTATGACAAAAAGCTAAAATTATACAATAGAAAGAAATAAGAAAGCATCTTCAACAAATGGTGCTGCCATAACTGGATGTCAACATGAAGAAGAAGGAAAATAGGTCCATATGTATCCCCATGCACAAAAGTCAAGTCCAAACAGATTAAAGACCTCAGTATAAATCCAGCCACACTGAACCTGATAGAAGAGAAAGTGAGAAATAGCCTTCAATGCATTGGTACAGGAAACAACTTCCTAAATATAACCTCAGTAGCACAGACACTGAGAGCAACAATAAATACATAGTATCTCCTGAAACTGAGAAGCTTCTGTAAAGCAAAGGACCCAGTCAATAAGGCAAAAAAGCAGCATACTGAATGTAGTAATACAGGACAATAAAATTTCACTGTCATTCAATGACAACATAAAGATTAATACATTTTTGTAGTTTTGTGCCTTTGGTTGTTTGCTGTTGTTATTTGTGTGTGTGTGTTTGTATGCTTGGTAATAAAGTCTCAGAAGGAGCTTACTACATAGATCATCCTGGGCTGGAACACAAGGCTCCACCTGCCTCTGTGAAGCATGATTAGTGAAAGCTCAGAGACTGATATTGGGATTCAACCTGAAGACCTGAAAAGAAAGCAGTGAGGCACTGGCTTTGCCATGACCTCAGTCTGAAACGGTGATCCTAACACCAGGAATCTGAGAGTGAGACCTAATGAAGTCTCTGAGCTTTAATTAATCTTGCATCTATTGGTTCCAAAAGAAACACATACACACAAAATAGTAATGCACAGAAAAAAATAAAAATAATTTAAAATAAATTTAAAGAAATAAATTCTATGATAGCTAGAGAGTGGCCTGGAAAGGGGGTACCCAACTTCAATTTCGCACCCAGACAGGCTACTTTTAACAACCTGTAATTCCATGTTCTAGGTATGTGTCATCCTGTTCTGATCTCACCCTACATTCTCTCTCTCTCTCTCTCTCTCTCTCTCTCTCTCTCTCTCTCTCTCTCATTAATGTGTAGAGATAGAATTCTGAGGAATGTGCATATAGGTCAGTGGGAGAGTACTTGCTAGGCATGACTACTCTGGGTTCGGTCCACAGCACCACCTGTAAGAGTTTGACAGTGGAAGGTGCTGGGTTGCAGGCTAGAGTCACCACAAGGCCTCACCATGCAAGGGAGCCCATGTGGAAGGTGTTCAGGGAGATGCTTGGAAATGGAGGAGAAGGAAGAGGTTAGGGATGAGACGGGCTTGCTTTATTAAGGGTATCTAGCACAGACACAGGCAGAGAATTCAGTACTCAGAGGCTGCAGTAGTCATTGTCACATCTTGGGTGCTGCTGAAGACCAGTCCTGCTGTGTCCCCAGGGCAGGCTGCTGTTAAAGTCTTACTGCAAAAAGCACACCCTTGAAAGAAACAAATCTCAATTAACTTGTAAGACCACGCCCACAGCACTTGCCCAGCTGTGCTCAATCTTGGGCTCATCAACCCTGAATCCACAGTTTCACTTTCTAATTGCTCCTGTCTCCACCCCTCCTTACCACTTCCTGTCTTCCCCTCCCAAATCCAGGGATTAAAGGCCTGAGCTATTAGTGGATTACTGGGAGTAAAGGCTTGAACCACCACCTCCCAGCCTCTAGTGGCTAACTGTACCCTTTAATCCCCAGGCAATCTGTATTTACCAGAACACAAACCAAATGGTTTACCTGAGGTGGAAAATCAAATCTAAACATGTAAATTGAAAATGCTATGTTTCTACTGATATGTGTAGTTTTCTACAGATTCTTACTGTGTTTTGCTCCATCTAGTCTCAGACTTCTGGGAACCAGAGAAGGTAGTTCTGCAGGTAAGTCCTGCTTGCCCTACATAATTTTTTTTCAAAGGACCATGCGTTAGATATGGAAAGAAAGTAAGCAAGCAGGAATCAAAGATCTGAGACCTGCCTTCTGAGTGCTTATATTAAAGAGATCTAAGCAGGGGACTGGGCCTTGACTGCAATCCAAGCCTGTAGGGCATGGGCAGGGTCACAAGAAAGTATTTAAGGTCTTGAAGCTAGTCAGTAGGTCTTTCCTGGAGAGGAGACATACAGTTTAGACTTGGATCTTGGCAAGAACCTTGTCATGATGGAAGATCACAGTAATCTGGGGAACAGCACTGAGAGCCGGGAATCCCGGTGCAGAAGAACTGTCTGGAAAAGGAGACCCTGATAACAGCTTTCACCAGGAAGCCTTACCCAACTTTTAGAGAGAAAAAGGAACTTGCCGGGGAAATAGGGCTGTCTGAGTCCCGCATCCTGGTGTGATTTCAGAAACACCACAATCGTATGGGGGCTGTGAGGTCTCAGTAGAGTCCCAAAGAGCATGGTGCTAAGGCAGAAGGAAGAAGCACCCTCACAGGTCGCACAAGACTCTGCACACAAATCAGCTTGGCATAGAGGAGGATCCTGCACTAAGATTTTGAGAGGGACCCATTCCTGAAACTTTTGGTTTACCCGAAGACACTATCTACATATGGTTTCAGAACAGAAGAACATGCCACAATGTCGGTGGCAGTGGCAGAGTTCCAAGTCAAGACTCTCTGGCATCATATGCGCTGAAGGGAGGAGTGTGTGGCAGCATGACTGAGATTACTCAGGACAGCTTGTTTTCACTGACTGCCGCAGGAGATGGGGGCATCTGGTCTGTGACCCAGACCACCCCTCCAACTTCTTCCAGAGTCCCCTTGCCTGCAGCAGCACAGACCTCTGAACCAGACCATCCAGAGCTCCATGAAGTTGCGTGGAACATGTGCCCTGAGGAGTTTATCCACAGAGTGCTGACAAAAATCACAGACTACAAGCAAGCATGGGCCACTCTGGACCGTGGTGACCAACGGGAATAGAGAGGCCAATCCCTGGAGACCAGTCTGAACAAAGAGGATTATCAGGAATTGCTGAATTTGTTCAAGAATTGATGATCTCTTCAGGGGTGTTCTTCTTGCCCAGAGGGAAAGGCCTTTAGAGAAACCTCCTGCTGGGGACAACATGATCCCCAACTTGTGTGCCTGACGGCCAGTGAAAGAAATGATCTGACTTTAAAACACAACTCCTCCAGCTCCTGAAATGAACAATGCCCAGGAACACATGGAGGACATCAACAGTGGGGTCTTGGCCTTTCCGAGAGCCCCAGCGCTTGGAAACTCCCTGTGAGAAGGTGTTTTCTTGAGACTAGAGGGAAATTTCACCTGTCATAGTTCAGCCTCATGCCAGACTGTGTAAAACCTCAACAGACACTACACCAAGAGTCTGCCTGACGTAGATTCCACGACATCTCTCAAGGAAACATTTCAGTTCTAGACTCTCTAGGCCACTACAAAATGCTCCGAAGGTTAAAATCACTCTCACATGGGAAGGAACCTCTTGTTCTCAGGGTTTCTGGCATCTCAGTGCTCTCTCCAAGATTCCTGCGATTTCCCATCTTGACAAGGAAGCCATGGCAAGCTGCAAGTCTAAGCAAGAGATCTCCTCTCTAGGAAAGACCTACCAACTAGCTTCTGGGCCTTAAATACCTTCTCGTGGCCACGCCCATGCCTTCACTCCCAGCATTCCTCTCATGGCCCAAGCCTTTAATCCCACTGCTTGAGAGGTAGAGACAGGAAGTGATAGGGTGGGTGGAGAAGGGATCTCAGCCCTTTGGCAGTAAGGAACGAAAAAGCAACTATTCTGCTATTTTTATGACAGAAACACACAGAAAAATCCAAGGTACAAACTCATACTTCTGGGACTTCTGGGTAAAACACTAGAATTATTTATCTCTAAACTGAACACTGGAAAGCCAAGCATGGTGACTCACAACTCACAACTTTAAACCCAACACCGCAGAGTCAGAGGTAGAAGTTTTTATGTGAATTTAAGGCCAGTATGATCTACAATTCCAGTTGCAGGTGTTAGAAATATTTCCTCTCTGTCGACACAAATAAACCAATCATGCCAAATTAAAAAAAAAAAACGACCTGTTTAAAAGATATCCAGGTTTAATAGGACTCCTGTGCTCTCGGGTGGGCCTGATGGGAAGGAGAAAGCCTCCAACGTGATCACAGGACCATGAAGAGACTTTCCAGGGAGAAGTTAAATAGACTGGATAAGTGGTCCTGACCTCCTCTGGGGAGGGTTCAAGGTTTGGCAGGTTACCTTGAGCAGGGGTCAAGTTTGACGGACTACCTTGATCTCTTCATGGGGAGGGGTCAAGGCTTGGAGGACTATCTTGACCCTCCTCGGGGAGGTGTCAAGGTGCAAGGGGCACAGGGATGGGGCCTTCTAAGTTGGAGGCCAAAGATCAGGATTTTCAGCAGGATAGTCAGGGCTGTTACACAAGAGAAAAACTGTCTTGTAAAAGCAAAATAAAATAAATAAAGGGAACATGAGAAAGAGAGATGAAGACATACCAAGCACTTTGGTATAAAATCTGGTCATAGAGGTGAATCGTTTGTTTGTTTGTGTGTTTGTTGTTATTGTTTTTGTTTTCGAGAGACACACAAACACACACACGTATACACACACAAAAACACACACACACAATGCAAGAGAGAGCTTGTGCCATAGAAAAATCCATCAGAGCTGCCTTGCGAGCTGGGCCTGGGCTGTAGGCGCAGCCTGGCTCCAGGCAGTTCCTGGGTGTTAAAGGCCTCCCTGAGGACAGGTGGACCAGGTGCAAGCTCAGCCACATTCCTGACCAGCAGGGGCCCTGACTTCTAGCAGTGGGCCATCGGTGGGGTGAGCTTGCTTCGGGCCGTGGCAGGGTCCCGGCGAGGAGGAGCTTGGGCGTTCCCCGACCCCATAGACGCCCAGGTCACCCTGCAGTGCTGGCTACCCCCTCCTGCCTGCCATCCCAGCTCCCATCCAGCAGGGGCCCTGACTTCTAGCAGAGGACCATCGGTGGGGTGAGTTTGCTTTGGGCCGTGGCAGGGTCCCGGTGAGGAGGAGCTTGGGTGTTCCCCGACCCCATAGACGCCCAGGTTGCCCTGCAGTGCTGGCTACCCCCTCCCGCCTGCTATCCTAGCTCCCATCCAGGTACGAATTCCTATATTTCTCTCTTCCCCCTGGGGCCATAAAATTTCCCCAGCTCAGCTGCCTTGCGAGGCGCAGCCCAGCTAGAGGCAGTTCCTGGGTCTTAAAGGCCTCCCTGAGGACAGGTGGACCAGGTGCCAGCTCAGCCACATTCCTGACCAGCAGGGGCCCTGCCTTCTATCAGAGGGCCATCGGAGGGGTGAGTTTGCTTCGGGCCTTGACAGGGTCCTGGTAGGGAGGAGCTTTTGCGTTCCCCGACCCCACAGTCGCCCAGGTCGCCCTGCAGTGCTGGCTACCCCCTCCCGCCTGCCATCCCAGCTCCCATCCAGGTACGAATTCCTATATTTCTCCCTTCCCCCTGGGGCCATAAAATTTTCCCCAGCTCAGCTGCCTTGCAAGCTGAGCCTGCATTGTAAGCGCATCCCGGAAAGAGGGAGTGCCTGTGCTTCAATAGCCTGCCTGAAGAAAGGTGGGCATTCTGTCAGTGAAGTCCCTGCCCAAGAAGGGAACCTGACCCGGTAACAGAAGTTCCAATAGAGAACATTTGAAGTAAGAGATGGGCAGACGCCAAGGCAAGACCTCATCCAACAATCTGAAAAACAACATGAAAACACCAGATCCCAAGGACCCTACATCAGAAGGACTTGAACACCTTAACCCAAAAGAAGTGGAAAATAGTGCCATTATGAAAGCAATAGAGTCCCTTAAACAGGATATGAATAACTCCCTTAAAGAATTGGATGAGAAATATAACAAAAAGTTTGAAGAAATGAGTATAGAAATAGATGAGAAATATAACAAAAAGTTTGAAGAAATAAGTAAATTCGTGAATGAGACCCTGAGAAACCAAGAAAAAAAAACAAACAAGTAAAGGAAACAGTGCAAGAATTGAAAACTGAAATGGAGGCAATGAAGAAAACACAAACCGAGAACCGGCTGGATATGGAAAACCTAGGTAAACGAACGGAGACTACAGAATCAAGCATAACCAATAGAATACAAGAGATAGAAGAACGAATCTCAGAATCTGAAGATACCATAGAGAAAATAAATGCTCTGGTCAAAGAAAACGGCAAATCCAACAAATTCTCTTCACAACACATTCAGGAAATCTGGGACACAATAAAAAAACCAAATCTAAGAATAATAGGGATTGAAGAAGGAGAAGAACTGCAGATCAAAGGCCCAGAAAATATATTCAACAAAATTATAGAAGAAAACTTTCCCAAACTAAAGAACGATATTCCTATGAAGGTTCAAGAAGCATACAGAACACCGAATAGACTGGATCAAAAAAAAACATCCCCTTGCCATATAATAATCAAAACACAAAACATACAGATTAAAGAAAAAATTTTAAGAGCTGCAAAGGAAAAAGGTCAAGTAACTTATAAAGGTAAACCTATCAGGCTTACACCGGATTTCTCTATGGAAACCATGAAAGCCAGAAGATCCTGGATAGAGGTACTGCAGAAACTAAGAGACCGTGGATGCAAACCCAGACTACTATACCCAGCCAAGCTATTGTTCACTATCAATGGAGAAAACAAAATATTCCAGGATAAAAACAAATTTAAACAATACGTAGCTACTAAACAGCCTTACAGAGAATATTAGAAGGAAAATCACTACCAAAGGAATCCAACAATCCCAACACGGCCTACAATAACTTGAACATCTAGCGACCATTCACAAGCACAAATCAATGAAGAAAAACACATACACTCTACTACCTAAAAAAAAAAAAATGACCGGAGTCAACAACCACTGGTCATTAATATCACTTAATATCAATGGACTCAACTCACCTATAAAGAGGCACAGACTTAGAGATTGGATACGAAAACAGGATCCAACATTCTGCTGTCTACAAGAAACACACCTCAACCACAAAGACAGACACCTATTCAGAGTAAAGGGTTGGGAAAAGGTTTTCCAAGCAAATGGACCTAAGAAACAAGCGGGTGTGGCCATTCTAATATCTAACAAAATCGACTTCAAACTAAAATCAATCAGAAGAAATGGAGATGGACATTTCATACTCATAACTGGAACAATTCATCAGGAGGAAGTTTCAATCATGAATATCTATGCTCCTAATATAAAGGCACCCACATATGTAAAAGAAACTCTTCTAGAACTCAAGGCAGTCATCAAACCACACACACTAATAGTAGGAGACTTCAACACTCCTCTCTCACCAATGGACAGGTCAATCAGACAGAAACCAAACAGAGAATTAAGAGATTTATTGGAGGTATTGAATCAAATGGACTTAACAGACATCTATAGAACACTCCACCCAAATAGGAAAGAATATACCTTTTTCTCTGGAGCTCATGGAACCTTCTCAAAAATTGACCACATACTCGGCAACAAAGCAAACTTCCACAGATACAAAAAAATATTAGTAACTACCTGTGTCATGTCAGATCACCATGGACTAAAATTAGAATTCAACAACAATGCTTCCCCCAGGAAGTCAACAAACTCATGGAAACTGAACAGTCAACTACTAAATCACCCCTGGGTCAAGGAAGAAAGAAAGAAAGAAATTAAACTCTTCCTTGAATTTAATGAAAACAAAGACACAACATACTCAAACCTGTGGGACACTATGAAAGCAGTGCTAAGAGGAAAGTTCATAGCACTAAGTGCCCAATTAAAGAAAGCGGAGAAAGCACACATTGGAGACTTAACAGCACACTTGAAAGATCTAGAAAAAAAAGAAGCTGATTCACCCAGGAGGTCTAGAAGACTGGAAATAATCAAACTGAGGGCTGAAATCAACAAAATAGAAACAGAGAAAACAATCCAAAGAATCAATGAATCAAAAAGCTGGTTCTTGGAGAAAATCAACAAGATTGACAAACCCCTATCCAAATTAATCAAATGGCAGAGAGAGAACATGCAAATTAATAAGATCAGAAATGAAAAGGGGGACATAACCACAGACACAGAGGAAATTCAGAGAATCATTAGATCTTGCTATGAAAGTTTATATGCCACAAAGTTGGAAAATGTAAAAGAAATGGACATTTTTTTAGATAAGTACCATATACCAAAGTTGAACCAAGAACAGGTGAACAATCTGAATAGACCTGTTAGTCGCGAAGAATTAGAAGCTGTTATCAAAAATCTCCCTACCAAAAAAAGCTCAGGACCAGATGGTTTCAATGGAGAATTCTACCAGAACTTCCAGGAAGAGCTAATACCTATACCCCTTAACGTATTCCACAATATAGAAACAGAAGAGTCATTGCCTAACTCCTTTTATGAAGCTACAGTTACCCTAATACCAAAACCACACAAAGACACAACCAAGAAAGAGAATTACAGGCCAATCTCACTCATGAACATCGACGCGAAAATTCTCAATAAAATACTGGCAAACCGAATCCAAGAACACATTAGAAAAATTATCCATTATGATCAAGTCGGCTTCATTCCAGAGATGCAGGGCTGGTTCAACATACGCAAATCTATCAATGTAATCCATCCTATAAATAAACTGAAAGAAAAAAACCATATGATCATCTCACTAGATGCTGAAAAAGCATTTGACAAAATTCAACACCCATTTATGATAAAGGTGTTGGAGAGACTGGGGATACAAGGATCATACCTAAATATAATAAAAGCAATATACAGCAAGTCGACAGCTAACATCAAACTGAATGGAGAGAAACTCAAAGCCTTTCCACTAAAATCAGGTATGCGACAAGGCTGTCCACTCTCTCCATACCTCTTCAATATAGTGCTTGAAGTTCTAGCAATAGCAATAAGACAACATAAGGAGATCAAGGGGATTCGTATTGGAAAGGATGAAGTTAAACTTTCGTTATTTGCTGACGATATGATAGTTTACATAGGTGACCCCAAAAACTCTACCAAAGAACTCCTACAACTGATAAACACCTTTAGTAACGTGGCAGGATACAAGATCAACTCCAAAAAATCAGTGGCCCTCCTATACACAAAGGATAAAGAAGCAGAGAGGGAAATCAGAGAAACATCACCTTTCATGATAGCCACAAATAGCATAAAATATCTTGGGGTTACTCTAACCAAGGAAGTGAAAGACCTATTTGACAAAAACTTTAAGTCCTTGAAGAAAGAAATTGAGGAGGATACCAGAAAATGGAAAGACCTCCCCTGCTCTTGGATTGGGAGAATCAACATAGTAAAAATGGCAATTCTACCAAAAGCAATCTATAGATTCAATGCAATCCCCATCAAAATCCCATCAAACTTCTTCACAGACCTTGAGAGAACAATAATCAAGTTTATATGGCAAAACAAAAAACCCAGGATAGCCAAAACAATCTTATACAATAAAAGAACTTCTGGAGGCATTACCATCCCTGACTTCAAACTCTATTATAGAGCTACAGTATTGAAAACAGCTTGGTATTGGCATAAGAACAGAGAAGTCGACCTATGGAATCGAATAGAAGACCCAGATATTAACCCACAAACTTATGAACACCTAATTTTCGACAAGGGAGCTAAAGGTATACAATGGAAGAAGGAAAGCATCTTTAACAAATGGTGCTGGCATAACTGGATGTCAACCTGTAGAAGGATGAAAGTAGATCCATATCTATCACCATGCACAAAAATCAAGTCCAAATGGATTAAAGACATCAACATTAATCCGTCCACTTTGAACCTGATAGAAGAGAAAGTCGGAAGTAGTCTACAAGATATAGGCACAGGAGGCCTCTTCCTAAGTAGGACCCCAGTAGCACAGACAATGAGAGAAACAATGAAAAAATGGGATCTACTGAAACTGAGAAGCTTCTGTAAAGCAAAGGATACTGTCAGTAGGACAAAAAGGCTGCCTTCTGACTGGGAGAAGATCTTCACAAACCCCTCATCAGACAAAGGTCTGATCTCCAAAATATACAAAGAACTCAAGAAACTAGACACTAAAACTCTAACTAACCCAATTAAAAAATGGGGTACTGAACTGAACAGAAAATTCACAACAGATGAACTTCGAATGGCCAGAAGACACTTAAGGTCATGCTCAACCTCTTTAGCGATCAGGGAAATGCAAATCAAAACCACTTTGAGATACCATCTTACACCTGTCAGAATAGCTAAAGTTAAAAACACCACTGATAGCCTATGCTGGAGAGGATGTGGGGTGAGGGGAACACTCATCCATTGTTGGTGGGAATGCAAACTCGTGCAGCCACTTTGGAAATCAGTGTGGCGGTTTCTCAGGAAACTGGGAGTCAACCTCCCTCAGGACCCAGCAATTCCACTCTTGGGAATATACCCTAGAGATTCCCTAACATACTACAAAAGCATTTGTTCTACTATGTTCATAGCAGCATTATTTGTAATAGCCAGAACCTGGAAACAGCCTTGGTGCCCCTCAATAGAAGAATGGTTAAAAAAGGTGTGGAACATATACACATTAGAGTTTTACTCAGCGGTAAAAAACAATGACATCTTCAATTTTGCATGCAAATGGATGGAAATAGAAAACGCTTTACTGAGTGAGGTAAGCCAGACCCAAAAAGAGGAACACGGTATATATTCACTCATAAGCGGATTCTAACCATAATTAAGGTCTTTGAGCCTATTATTCGTGATCCTAGAGAAGCTAAATAAGAAGATGAACCTGATGAAGATTATTTAGCTATCTGCCAGGAGGTAGGAAATAGACAAGAGTCCCAGGTAACCTCGGGTGCATGGGGGAGGTGGGAGGGTTGATGGAAGGGGAGAGGGTTAGAGAGAAGGGAGTAGGGGAGGAATGGGGAAAGCTCGGTGGCCTGGGATGGAGGGGGGAGGGAGGAAGGATGAATATGGGATCAGGGAAGAATATATTTCAATTAAGGGAGTCATTTTAGGGTTTACAGGAGACTTGATTATATATGGGATCCCAGGTCCAAGGAGAGATCCCCAGATCGTTCTCTGGACAGAGGAGAGGGTGCCTGAATCGGCCGTGACCCATAACCATACTGATGTACATTTTGCTTATCACCATAGATCCTTTATCTGGCAAAGGACGGCGATACAGAAGGAGACCCACATTGGAGCACCGGACTGAGCCCCCCAAGGTCCAAATGAGGATCAGAAGGAGGAAGAACATGAAAAACGAAATCAGGACTGCGAGGGATGCTATCACCCACTGATACAAGGAAACGGATCTAATGAGAGTTTACCAAGGCCAGTTGGACTGGGACTGAACGAGGACGTGATCTAACCAGATTCTCGGAATTTGGATGGATTCTCTGAATGTGGCTGGCCCGAAGTCTTTCTGAAAAGCCATTGACTATGATACTGGAACCTGTTTCCTCTGCATATACTGGATTTTGGGGATCCAGTCTGTTTGGATACTCACCTTCCTGGACCTGGAGGGAGGGGGGAGGAACTTGAACTTCCCACAGGGCATGAAACCCTTACTGCCCTAAGGGAGGAAGAGGGAGGAGGAGAGGGAGTGGGGGAGTGGGAGGATGTTGGGAAGAGGGGCGGAAATGGAAACTTTTATAATTTAAAAAAATTTACTTTCAAAAAAAAAAAGAAAGAAAAATCCATCAATAATCCTGGAAGAGAGCTTCTAAAGATAAGATTACATGTCTTCTCCTTTTGTTTGCGGGGTTCTTGGAATACCAGGCGTCCCTATTTCTGTGCTGAGAAGTTTCATCCATATGGGTGAGTGTGAGCCAGCCCCCAAGTGGACAGTCCCAGAAGCAAGCACAGGCCTCTCCCCAGCTCCTGCTGCAGGGGCTTCTCTGTTAAAATGACCCTGCCTTCCCCAAACCTGCCCTATTGTCTGCAAAGTCCTTGGCCCAAGAACAGTTTCTGCACCTGCACTAAGACAACCCAGCCAGAGAGGGGATTGTCTGCCGGCCATGCAGGCCAAATATCCCCTCAAGGGACTGCAGGGCACCTTCAGCTTCTGCTGCAGTGTCTTCAGTGTTCCACTCGACCCTGACCCACCCCACGGCCGCCCTTGTGTCTTCAGTGTCTTTGGACTACCAGGCTTCCCTGTTTCTGTGCTGAGGAGTTCCTTCCAGATGGGAAGAGTTCCTGCCCCTGCAATGAGGAGATCCACCCAGATAGTCAGTCACAGCAAAGATTGGACCAAGACACCAAGACTCTCCTGGCTACATTTGAAGGAAGAGATGGGAAGGCACCAATGCAAGAATTCCTCCAACAACCTCAAAGGCAACATGACATCACCAGAATCCAGGGATCATGCAACAAGAAGAATTCAACACCTTACTCCTGAAGAAATAGAAGAAATCAACTTTAAAGGGAACTTTCTGGAAATAATAGAGGGACTTAAACAGGAGGTGAAAATCTGCCGTAAAGAAATGGGGATGATAAACAAGAAGGTAGAGGAAATGAATAAATCTCTCAAAGATAACCGAGAAAACCAAGGAAAAGCAAGCAAACAGGTAAGAAAAACAGTTCAAGACTTGAAAAATGAAATGGAGGTAATGAAGAAAACACAAACCAAGGGAAAGCTGGATATGGAAAATTTGGGGAAATGAACAGGAACTACAGAGACAAGTATTACCTACAGAATACAAGAGATAGGAGAAAAAATCTCAGACACTGAAGATACTATAGAAGATATAAACTTGCTGATTAAAGAACAAAACAAATCCAACAAATTCTTAACACAAAACATCCAGGAAATCTGGGGCACCGTGACAAGACCAAACCTAAGAATAATAGGAGTAGAAGGAGAAGATTTACAGCACAATGACCCCAAAAATATATTCAACAAAATTATAGAAGAAAACTTTCCCAATCTAAAGAAGGATATTCTTATGTGGGTACAAGACGCCATCAGAACACCAAATAGACTGGATCAAGTAAAAAAAAATCTCCTCAACATGTAATAATCAAAAGACAAAACATACAGAATAAAGAACGAATATTATGAGATGCAAGGGAAAAGGGTTAAGTAAGATATAAAGGGAAACCTATGAGAAATACACCTGACTTCACATTGAAAACCATGAAAGCCAGTAGGTCATGGGTAGATGTGCTGAAGACATTAAGAGACCATGGATGCAAGCCCAGACTATTATACCCAAGAAAGCTGGCATTCACCATCAATAGAGAAAACAAGATATTCCAGAAAAAAAAACAGATTTAAACAATATGTAGCCACAAACCCAGCCTTACAGAAAATACTAGAAGGAAAATCACAAACCATGGAAGCCAACAACACCCATAATAACACAATCATCTGACAACCCTCCACCAGCACAATTCAAAGAAGGGAAACACAAAACACTACCAACAGAAAAAATAACCAGAGTTAACAACCACTGGTCATTAATATCACTTAATATCAATGGACTCAAATCACCTATAAAAAGGCACAGGTTAAGAGAATGGATAAGAAACAGAATCCAACATTCTGCTGTTTACAAGAAACACACCTCAAACTCATAGCATACATCAACTCCACACTCTAATAGTGGGTGATTTCAAGACTCCTCTCTCACCAATGGACAGGTCAACCAGACAGGAACTTAACAGAGAAATAAGAGAACTAATAGATGGAATGAACCAAATGGACCTAACAGACATCTATACAACATTCCAACCAAACTGAAAAGAATATACCTTCTTCTCAGCATCTGATAGAACCTTCTTAAAATTGATCACATAATTGGGAACAAAGCAAACATCCATAGATACAAAGAAATTGTAGTAACCACTGAGTACTATCAGATTACCATGGAATAAAGCTAAAATTCAACAACAATTCTAACCCCAGAGAGCCTACAAACTCATGGAAACTGAACAGTCAACTTTTGAGCCATCCCTAGGTCAAGGAAGAAATAAAGACAGAAATTAGTCTTCCTTAAATTTAATGAAAATAAAGACACAACATACCCAAACCTATGGGACACTATGAAAACAGTGCTAAGAGGAAAGTTCATAGCACTAAGTCCTCACATAAAGAAAACAGGGAAAACACACATTAGAGACTTAACAGCACACCTGAAAGCTCTCGAAAAAAAAGAAGCAGATTCACCCAGGAGGAGTAGAAGACTGGAAATAATCAAACTGAGGGATGAAATTTACAAAATAGAAACACAGAAAACATTCCAAAGAATCACTGAAACAAAAGGCTGGTTCCTCTAGAAAATCAACAAGATTGACAAGTCCCTATCCAAGCTAATTAAATGCCAGAGAGAGAATTTGCAAATTAACAAGATCAGAAATGAAAAGAGGGACATAACGACAGACAAAGAGGAAATTCAGAGAATCGTTGGATCTTACTACAAAAGCCTGTATGACACAAAATTGGAAAATGTAAAAGAAATGGACACTTTTTGAGATAAATACCATATACCAAAATTAAGTCAACACCAGGTGAACAGTATAGATAGACCTGCAAGTCGTGAGGAAATTGAAGCTGTCATCAGAAACCTCCCTACAAAACAAAAACAAAAACAAAAACAAAAAACAGCCCTGGACTAAATGGTTTCAATGCAGAATTCTACCAGAACTTCTAAGAAGAGCTAATACCTATACTCCTTAATGTATTTCACAAATTAGAAACAGAAGACTCATTGCCAAACTCCTTTTATGAAACTACAGTTACCCTGATACCAAAATCTCGCAAAGACTTAACCTAGAAAGAGAATTACAGACCAATCTCATTCATGAACATCAATGCAAAAATTCTCAACAAAATACTGGCAAACCGAATCCAAGAACATATCCGAAAAATTATTCTTTATGATCAAGTAGGCTTCATCCCAGAGAGGCAGGGCTTGTTCAACATATGAAAATCTATCAATGATATCCATCATATAAATAAACTGAAAGAAAAAAAACATATGATCCTTTCATTGGATGTTGAAAAAGCATTTGACAAAATTCAACACCCCTTTATGATAAAGGTCTTGAGAGAATAGGGATACAAGTTTTCATATGATGTTGATTATTCCTATGGAGTGACTTGTTTGTGAGTTCAGAGTTAAGCACTTGGTATCGAGAATCAAAGAAGAGGTTTCTTCCCATGTGAGAGTGATTTTAACCTTCGGAGCATTTTGTAGTGGCCTAGAGAGTATAGAACTGAAATGTTTCTTTGAGAGATGTCGTGGAACCTACGTCAGGCAGACTCTTGGTTTAGTGTCTGTTGAGGTTTTACACAGTCTGGTATGAGGCTGAGCTATGACAGGTGAAATTTCCCTCTAGTCTCAAGAAAACACCTTCTCACAGGGAATTTCCAAGCCCTGGGGTTCTCGGAAAGGCCACGCCCCTACTGTTGATGTCCTCCATGTATTCCTGGGCATTTGTTCATTTCAGGAGCTGGAGGAGTTGTGTTTTAAAGCCAGATCATTTCTTTCACTGGCCATCAGGCACACAAGTTGGGGATCATGTTGTCCCCAGCAGGAGGTTTCTCTAAAGGCCTTTCCCTCTGGGCAAGAAGAACACCCCTGAAGAGATCATCAATTCTTGAACAAATCCAGCAATTCCTGAAAAGCCTCTTTGTTCAGACTGGTCTCCAGGGATTGGCCTCTCTATTCCCGTAGGTCACCACGGTCCAGAGTGGCCCATGCTTGCTTGTAGTCTGTGACTTTTGTCAGCACTCTGTGGATAAACTCTCAGGGCACATGTTCCACGCAACTTCATGGAGCTCTGGATGGTCTGGTTCAGAGGTCTGTGCTGCTGCAGGCAAGGGGACTCTGGAAGAAGTTGGAGGGGTGGTCTGGGTCACAGACCAGATGCCCCCATCTCCTGCGGCAGTCAGTGAAAACAAGCTGTCCTGAGTAATCTCAGTCACGCTGCCACGCACTCCTCCCTTCAGCGCATATGATGCCAGAGAGTCTTGACTTGGAACTCTGCCACTGCCACCGACATTGTGGCATGTTCTTCTGTTCTGAAACCATATGTAGATAGTGTCTTCGGGTAAACCAAAAGTTTCAGGAATGGGTCCCTCTCAAAATCTTAGTGCAGGATACTCCACTATGCCAAGCTGATTTGTGTGCAGGGTCTTGTGCGACCTGTGAGGGTGCTTCTTCCTTCTGCCTTAGCACCATGCTCTTCGGGTCTCTACTGAGACCTCACAGCCCCCATACGATTGTGGTGTTTCTGAAATCACACCAGGATGCGGGACTCAGACAGCCCTATTTCCCTGGCAAGTTCCTTTCTCTCTCTAAAAGTTGTAAGGGTTCCTGGTGAAAGCTGCTATCAGGGTCTCCTTTTCCAGACAGTTCTTCTGCACCGGGATTCCCGGCTCTCAGTGCTGTTCCCCAGATTACTGTGATCTTCCATCATGACAAGATTCTTGCCAAGATCCAAGTCTAAACTGTATGCCTCCTCTCCAGGAAAGACCTACTCACTAGCTTCTAGACCTTAAATACCTTCTCGTCCCCTGCCCATTGCCTTACAGGCTTGGATGGCAGCCAAGGCCCAGTCCCCTGCTTTAATACAAGCACTCAGAAGGCAGGTCTCAGATCTTTGATTCCTATTTACTTACTTTCTTTCCATATCTAAGGCATGGTCCTTTGATTATCTCAACCATTTGTTTTTATTTTCAAAGCGTCAGTACTCAAATGTAACCGTATTCATTAGCTTTGTAGAATGGACAAGGAGGTGAGCAAGCTCTCCTGAGATCCTGAGATACAATACGGTCCTTCATTTGGGCTGATTTCCCTTGGTTCATTCACAGAACTTTAGGCTCATTTTACACGTCTGCTCACACAATATCATGGTTGACTTTTGGCTCTTGAGTGAAGTAAATAAAGGCGCCGCACACACGGAGTGTGTGGCCTGCGGGTTGGGTGTCGCCCCCACCGAAGTGGACTGGCGTGGTCCGCCTCGCTGGAGGAGGAGGTGGTGACTGGCCTCGACTTCTCAGCACCGACCAGTGGGGTGGCGGAGATGCAGTCAGGAGGCCGACTTTGGCTCATAGGAAACGGATTTCTCTAGGCATTAAAAGCGGTGCAGGAACTGGACAGGCGACTTGGAAATGAATGAACTCAAACCTAGAAGGACTCTCCTCCTTGGAACCTCGTCTTCTGCGATTTCATAGTTCGAAGAATTATATTAGAGGCATGATCCTTTGAAAAAAAATTATGTAGGGCAAGCAGGACTTACCTGCAGAACTGCCTTCTCTGGTTCCCAGAAGTGTGAGACTAGGTGGAGGAAAACATAGTAAGAATCTGTAGAAAACTACACATATCAGTAGAAACATAGCATTTTCAATTTACATGTTTAGATTTGATTTTCCACCTCAGGTAAACCATTTGGTTGGTGTTCTGGTAAATACAGCTTGCCTGTGGATTAAAGGGTACAGTTAGCCACTAGAAGCTGGGAGGTGATGATCCAAGCCTTTACTCCCAGTAATCCACTAATAGCTCAGGCCTTTAATCCCAGGATTGGGGAGGGGAAGACAGGAAGTGGTAAGGAGGGGTAGAGACAGGAGCATTAGAAAGTGAAACTGTGGATTCAGGGTTGATGAGCCCAAGATTGAGCACAGCTGGGCAAGTGCTGTGGGCGTGGTCTTACAAGTTAATTGAGATTTGTTTCTTTCAAGGGTGTGCTTTTTGCAGTCAGACATTTACAGCAGCCTGCCCTGGGGACACAGCAGGACTGGTCTTCAGCAGCACCCACGATGTGAAAATGACTACTGAAGCCTCTGAGTAGTGAATTCTCTGCCTGTGTCTGTGCTAGGTCCCCTAAATGAAGCAAGCCGGTCTCATTCCCAACCTCTTCCTTCTCCTCAATCTCCAAGCAACTCCCTGAACACCTTCCACATGGGCTCCCTTGCATGGTGAGGCCTTGTGGTGACTCTAGCCTGCAACCCAGCACCTTCCACTGTCAAACTCTTACAGGTGGTGCTGTGGACCGAACCCAGAGTAGTCATGCCTAGCAAGTACTCTCCCACTGACCTATATGCACTTTCCTCAGAATTCTATCTCTACATTTTATTGAGAGAGAGAGAGAGAGAGAGAGAGAGAGAGAGAGAGAGAGAATGTAGGGTGAGATCAGAACAGGATGTCACATACCTAGAACATGGAGTTATAGGTTGTTAAAAGTAGCCTGTCTGGGTGCGAAATTGAAGTTGGGTACCCCCTTTCCAGGCCACTCTCTAGCTATCATAGAATTTTTTTCTTTAAATTTATTTTAAAATTATTTTTATTTTATTCTGTGCATTACTATTTTGTGTGTATGTGTTTCTTTTGGAACCAATAGATGCAAGATTAATTAAAGCTCAGAGACTTCATTAGGTCTCACTCTCAGATTCCTGGAGTTAGGATCACAATTTCAGACTGAGGTCATGGCAAAGCCAGTGCCTCACTGCTTTCTTTTCAGGTCTTCAGGTTAAATCCCAATATCAGTCTCTGAGCTTTCACTAATCATGCTTCACAGAGGCAGGTGGAGCCTTGTGTTCCAGCCCAGGATGATCTATGTAGTAAGCTCCTTCTGAGACTTTATTACCAAGCATACAAACACACACACATACACACACACACACACACAAATAACAACAGCAAACAACCAAAGGCACAAAACTACAAAAATGTATTAATCTTTATGTTGTCATTGAATGACAGTGAAATTTTATTGTCCTGTATTACTACATTCAGTATGCTGCTTTTTTGCCTTATAGACTGGGTCCTTTGCTTTACAGAAGCTTCTCAGTTTCGGGAGATACTATGTATTTATTGTTGCTCTCAGTGTCTGTGCTACTGAGGTTATATTTAGGAAGTTGTTTCCTGTACCAATGCATTGAAGGCTATTTCTCACTTTCTCTTCTATCAGGTTCAGTGTGGCTGGATTTATACTGAGGTCTTTAATCTGTTTGGACTTGACTTTTGTGCATGGGGATACATATGGACCTATTTTCCTTCTTCTTCATGTTGACATCCAGTTATGGCAGCACCATTTGTTGAAGATGCTTTCTTATTTCTATTGTATAATTTTAGCTTTTTGTCATAAATCAGGTGTTCATAGGTGTGTGAATTAATATCTGGGTCTTCTATTTGATTCCATTGGTCAACCTCTCTGTTTTTAATGTCAGTACAAAGCTCTTTTCATTACAGTAACTCTGCAGTAGAGCTTGAAGTCAAGGATCGTGATGCCTCCCGAAGTTTCTTCATTTTACAGTATGGTTTAAGCTATCCAAGAATTGTTGTTTCTCCATACGAAGTTGATTATTCCTATGGAATGGCTTGTTTGTGAGTTCAGATGTCAACACTAGGTATTGAGAAGCAAAGAAGAGGTTCCTTCCCATGTGAGAGTGACTTTCTCCTTCTGAGCATTCTGTAGTGGCCTAGGGAGTCTAGATCTGAAACGTTCCCCTGAGAAATCTTCTGGAATTCAGATCAGGCAGACTCTTGGTTTGCTGTCTGTTCAGGTGTTACTCAGTCTGGCATGTAGCTGAGCTATCACAGGTAAAATTTCCCTCTAGTCTCACTCAAGAAGACACCTTCGTACAGGGAATTTTCTAATCCTGGGGCTCTCAGAAAGGTTATGCACCCACCCTCGAAGTCCCCCAGGTATTCCTGAAGATTTGTGCAGTTGGGAGCCAAGAGAGCTAAGTTTTACAGCCCGAACATTTCTCTCAGTGGCCATCATATACAAGTCGGGGATCATATTGTCCCCAGTAGGTGGTTTCTCGAAGCAACCCTGATGAGTTTATGAATTCTTCAACAGATCCAGCAGTCTCTGATAGTCCTCTTCATCCAGAGGGTTCTCAGTTGTTTCGTCTCTCTCCTGCCCTTGGTCATCAGGGTTCAGAGTGGCCCATGCCTGCTGGTTCTCTCTTAATTCTGCCAGCATTCTGTGGATAAACTCCTCAGGGCACATGTTCCATGAATCATCGTGGAGCTCTGGGTTATCTGGTTCAGAGGTCTGTTCTGCTGCAGGCAAAGAGTCTCTGGAAGAAGTTGGTGGGGTGGTCTGGGTCACAGACTGGATGTCCCCACCTCCTGCAGCAGCCAGTGCAAACAAGCTGTCCTGGGCAAGCTCAGTCTCGTTGCCACACACTCCTCCCTTCAGCGCATATGATGCCTGAGAGTGGTGACCTCGAACTCTGCCCCTGCCACCGACACGGTGCCGTGTTCTTCTGTTCTGAAACCATATGTGGATAGTGTCTTCAGGTAAACCGGTCCTTCTGGCAAGGTCCTCCCTGGCAGGAAGTTTCGGGAATGGGTCCCTCTCGAAAGCTTGGCGGAGGACCGTCAACTGTGCTGAGTTGATTTGTGTGCGGGGCCTTGTGCGACCTGCGAGGGTGCTTCTAGCAACATGCTCTTGGGGTCTCTGCAGAGACCTCACCACCCCTGTGCGATTGCGGTGGTTCTGAAACCACACTCGGACACGGGACTCAGGCAGCCCCATTTCCCTGGCAAGTTCCTCTCTTTCCCTGAAAGTTGGGTAAGGGTTCCTGGAGAAAGCTGTTATCAGAGTCTCCTTTTGTCTGGCCTGCCAGACAGTTCTTCTTCTCAGGGTTTCTGGCATCTCGGTGCTCTCTCCAAGATTCCTGCGATTTTCCATCTTGACAAGGAAGCCTTGGCAAGCTGCAAGTCTAAGCAAGAGATCTCCTCTCTAGGAAAGACCTACCAACTAGCTTCTGGGCCTTAAATACCTTCTCGTGGCCACGCCCATGCCTTGACTCCCAGCATTCCTCTCGTGACCCAAGCCTTTAATCCCACTGCTTGAAAGGTAGAGACAGGAAGTGATAGGGTGGGTGGAGAAAGGATCTCAGCCCTTTGGCAGTAAGGAACGAAAAAGCAACTATTCTGCTAATTTTATGACAGAAATACACAGAAAAATCCAAGGCACAAACTCATACTTCTGTGACTTCTGGGTAAAACACTAGAATTATTTATCTCTAAACTGAACACTGGAAAGCCAAGCATGGTGACTCACAACTCACAACTTTAAACCCAACACCACAGAGTCAGAGGTAGAAGTTTTTATGTGAATTTAAGGCCAGTATGATCTACAATTCCAGTTGCAGGTGTTAGAAATATTTCCTCTCTGTCGACACAAAAATCCCAATCATTCCAAATTAAAAAAAAATGACCTGATTAAAAGATGTCCAGGTTTAATAGGACTCCTGTGCTCTCGGGTGGCCCCGATGGGAAGGAGAAAGCCTCCAACGTGATCACAGGACCACGAAGAGACTTTCCAGGGAGCAGTTAAATAGACTGGATAAGTGGTCCTGACCTCCTCTGGGGAGGGTTCAAGGTTTGGCAGGTTACCTTGAGCAGGGGTCAAGTTTGGCGAGCTACCTTGACCCTCCTCATGGGGAGAGGTCAAGGCTTGGAGGACTATCTTGACCCTCCTCGGGGAGGTGTCAAGGTGCAAGGGGCACAGGAATGGGGCCTTCTAAGTTGGAGGCCAGAGATGGGGATTTTCAGCAGGATAGCCAGGGCTGTTACACAGAGAAAAACTGTCTTGTAAAAGCAAAATAAAATAAATAAAGGGAACATGAGAAAGAGAGATGAAGACATACCAAGCACTTTGGTATAAAATCTGGTCACAGAGGTGAATCGTTTGTTTGTTTCTTGTTACTGTTTTAGTTTTCGAGACACACACAAACACACACACACGTACACACACACACAATGCAGGAGAGAGCTTGTGCCATAGAAAAATTCATCAATATTCCTGGAAGAGAGCTTCTAAAGATAAGATTACATGTCTGCCCCTTTTGTCTGAGGGGCCCTTGGACTATCAGGTGTCCCTATTTCTATGCTGAGGAGTTTTGTCCAGATGGGCATCCCTGTTTCTCTGCTAAGGAGTTCCATACAGACAGGTGAATTTGAGCCATCCCTGGGGCAGACTGTCCACCCCTCCCCCAGCTCCTGCTGCAGGGGCTTCTCTGTTACAAAAGACCCTACCTCACCCAAACCTACCCTATTCTCTGCAAAGTTCTTGGCACAGGAATAGTTTCTGCTACTTCACTAAAGCCACCCACCCAGAGGGGTGAGTGTCTGCCAGCCAGGCAGGCCAAAAGGTCCCCTCAAAAAGTGCAGGGCAGCTTAAGCTTCTGCTGCAGGGTCTTTTGTGTTCCACTTGACCCTGCCCAACCCCCACAGCCGCCATTTTGTCTGTGGAGTCCTTGGACTACCCGGTGTGCCTATTTCTGTGTTGAGAAGTTCCATCTAGACAGGTAAGTGTGATCCAACCCCCGGGTGGACTGTCCCGGAAGAAAGCACAGACCTCTCCCCAGCTCCTGCTGCAGGGGCTTCTCTGTTAAAATGACCCTGCCTCCCCCAAACCTACCCTATTGTCTGCAAAGTCCTTGGCCCAAGAACAGTTTCTGCACCTGCACTAATGGCAACCCAGCCAGAGGGGGGATTGTCTTTCAGCCAGGCAGGCCAGAAAGTCAACTCAAGGGAGTGCAGGGCACCTTCAGCTTCTGCTGCAGGGTCTTCTGTGTTCCACTCGACCCTGCTCCCAACCCATGGCAGCCCTTTTGTCTGCAGTGTCTTTGGACTACCAGGTCTCCCTGTTTCTGTGCTGAGGAGTTCCTTCCAGACGGGAAGAGTTCCTACCCCCGCAATGAGGAGATCCACCCAGATAGTCAGTCACAGCAAAGATTGGACCAAGACACCAAGACTCTCCTGGATACATTTGAAGGAAGAGATGGGAAGGCACCAATGCAAGAATTCCTCCAACAACCTCAAAGGCAACATGACATCACCAGAATCCAGGGATCATGCAACAAGAAGAATTCAACACCCTACTCCAGAGGAAATAGAAGAAATCAACTTTAAAGAGAACTTTATGAAAATAATAGAGGAACTTAAACAAGAGGTAAAAATCTACCATAAAGAAATGGGGATGATAAACAAAAAGGTAGAGGAAATGAATAAGTCTCTCAAAGATAACCGAGAAAACCAAGGAAAAGCAAGCAAACAGGTAAGAAAAACAGTTCAAGACTTGAAAAATGAAACGGAAGTAATGAAGAAAACACAAACCAAGGGAAAGCTGGATATGGAACATTTGGGGAAATGAACAGGAACTACAGAGACAAGTATTACCTACAGAATACAAGAGATAGGAGAAAAAATCTCAGACACTGAAGATACTATGGAAGAAATAAACTTGCTGATTAAAGAACAAAACAAATCCAACAAATTCTTAACACAAAACATCCAGGAAATCTGGGGCACCGTGACAAGACCAAACCTAAGAATAATAAAAGTAGAAGGAGAAGATTTACAGCTCAACGACAGAAAAAATATATTCAACAAAATTATAGAAGAAAACTTTCCCAATCTAAAGAAGGATATTCTTATGAAGGTACACGAAGCATACAGAACATCAAATAGACTGGATCAATTAAAAAAAAAAGCTTTCCCTCGCCATATAATAATCAAAACACAAAACATACAGAATAAAGAACGAATATTATGAGATATAAGGGGAAAAGGTTAAGTAAAATATAAAGGGAAACCTATGAAAATTACACCTGACTTCACAATGGAAACCATGAAAGCCAGTAGGTCATGGGTAGATGTGCTGAAGACATTAAGAGACCATGGATGCAAGCCCAGACTATTATACCCAGGAAAACTGGCATTCACCATCAATGGAGAAAACAGGATTTTCCAGGACAAAAACATATTTAAACAAGATGTATCCACAAACCCAGCCTTACAGAATATACTAGAAGGAAAAATCACAAACCATGGAAGCCAACAACACCCATAATAACACAATCATCTGACAACCCTCCACCAGCACAATTCAAAGAAGGGAAACACACAAACACTACCAACAGAAAAAATAACCAGAGTTAACAACCACTGGTCATTAATATCACTTAATATCAATGGACTCAAATCACCTATAAAAAGGCACAGATTAAGAGAATGGATAAGAAACAGAATCCAACATTCTGCTGTTTAAAAGAAACACACCTCAAACTCATAGACAGAAACTACCTCTCTAACCCTCTCCCCTTCCATCAACCCTCCCACCCCCCCATGCACCCGAGGTTACCTGGGACTCTTGTCTATTTTCTACCTCCTGGCGGATAGCTAAATAATCTTCATCAGGTTCATCTTCTTATTTAGCTTCTCTAGGATCACGAATAATAGGCTCAAAGACCTTAATTATGGTTAGAATCCGCTTATGAGTGAATATATACCGTGTTCCTCTTTTTGGGTCTGGCTTACCTCACTCAGTAAAGCGTTTTCTATTTCCATCCATTTGCATGCAAAATTGAAGATGTCATTGTTTTTTACCGCTGAGTAAAACTCTAATGTGTATATGTTCCACACCTTTTTTAACCATTCTTCTATTGAGGGGCACCTAGGCTGTTTCCAGGTTCTGGCTATTACAAATAATGCTGCTATGAACATAGTAGAACAAATGCTTTTGTAGTATGTTAGGGAATCTCTAGGGTATATTCCCAAGAGTGGAATTGCTGGGTCCTGAGGGAGGTTGACTCCCAGTTTCCTGAGAAACCGCCACACTGATTTCCACAGTGGCTGCACGAGTTTGCATTCCCACCAACAATGGATGAGTGTTCCCCTCACCCCACATCCTCTCCAGCATAGGCTATCAGTGGTGTTTTTAACTTTAGCTATTCTGACAGGTGTAAGATGGTATCTCAAAGTGGTTTTGATTTGCATTTCCCTGATCGCTAAAGAGGTTGAGCATGACCTTAAGTGTCTTCTGGCCATTCGAAGTTCATCTGTTGTGAATTTTCTGTTCAGTTCAGTACCCCATTTTTTAATTGGGTTAGTTAGAGTTTTAGTGTCTAGTTTCTTGAGTTCTTTGTATATTTTGGAGATCAGACCTTTGTCTGATGAGGGGTTTGTGAAGATCTTCTCCCAGTCAGAAGGCAGCCTTTTTGTCCTACTGACAGTGTCCTTTGCTTTACAGAAGCTTCTCAGTTTCAGTAGATCCCATTTTTTCATTGTTTCTCTCATTGTCTGTGCTACTGGGGTCCTACTTAGGAAGAGGCCTCCTGTGCCTATATCTTGTAGACTACTTCCGACTTTCTCTTCTATCAGGTTCAAAGTGGACGGATTAATGTTGATGTCTTTAATCCATTTGGACTTGATTTTTGTGCATGGTGATAGATATGGATCTACTTTCATCCTTCTACAGGTTGACATCCAGTTATGCCAGCACCATTTGTTAAAGATGCTTTCCTTCTTCCATTGTATACCTTTAGCTCCCTTGTCGAAAATTAGGTGTTCATAAGTTTGTGGGTTAATATCTGGGTCTTCTATTCGATTCCATAGGTCGACTTCTCTGTTCTTATGCCAATACCAAGCTGTTTTCAATACTGTAGCTCTATAATAGAGTTTGAAGTCAGGGATGGTAATGCCTCCAGAAGTTCTTTTATTGTATAAGATTGTTTTGGCTATCCTGGGTTTTTTGTTTTGCCATATAAACTTGATTATTGTTCTCTCAAGGTCTGTGAAGAAGTTTGATGGGATTTTGATGGGGATTGCATTGAATCTATAGATTGCTTTTGGTAGAATTGCCATTTTTACTATGTTGATTCTCCCAATCCAAGAGCAGGGGAGGTCTTTCCATTTTCTGGTATCCTCCTCAATTTCTTTCTTCAAGGACTTAAAGTTTTTGTCAAATAGGTCTTTCACTTCCTTGGTTAGAGTAACCCCAAGATATTTTATGCTATTTGTGGCTATCATGAAAGGTGATGTTTCTCTGATTTCCCTCTCTGCTTCTTTATCCTTTGTGTATAGGAGGGCCACTGATTTTTTGGAGTTGATCTTGTATCCTGCCACGTTACTAAAGGTGTTTATCAGCTGTAGGAGTTCTTTGGTAGAGTTTTTGGGGTCACTTATGTAAACTATCATATCGTCAGCAAATAACGAAAGTTTAACTTCATCCTTTCCAATACGAATCCCCTTGATCTCCTTATGTTGTCTTATTGCTATTGCTAGAACTTCAAGCACTATATTGAAGAGGTATGGAGAGAGTGGACAGCCTTGTCACATTCCTGATTTTAGTGGAAAGGCTTTGAGTTTCTCTCCATTCAGTTTGATGTTAGCTGTCGGCTTGCTGTATATTGCTTTTATTATATTTAGGTATGATCCTTGTATCCCCAGTCTCTCCAACACCTTTATCATAAATGGGTGTTGAATTTTGTCAAATGCTTTTTCAGCATCTAGTGAGATGATCATATGGTTTTTTTCTTTCAGTTTATTTATATGATGGATTACATTGATAGATTTGTGTATGTTGAACCAGCCCTGCATCTCTGGAATGAAGCCCACTTGATCATAATGGATAATTTTTCTAATGTGTTCTTGGATTCGGTTTGCCAGTATTTTATTGAGAATTTTTGCGTCGATGTTCATGAGTGAGATTGGCCTGTAATTCTCTTTCTTGGTTGTGTCTTTGTGTGGTTTTGGTATTAGGGTAACTGTAGCTTCATAAAAGGAGTTAGGCAATGACTCTTCTGTTTCTATATTGTGGAATACGTTAAGGGGTATAGGTATTAGCTCTTCCTGGAAGTTCTGGTAGAATTCTGCATTGAAACCATCTGGTCCTGAGCTTTTTTTGGTAGGGAGATTTTTGATAACAGCTTCTAATTCTTCGCGACTAACAGGTCTATTTAGATTGTTCACCTGTTCTTGGTTCAACTTTGGTATATGGTACTTATCTAAAAAAAAGTCCATTTCTTTTACATTTTCCAACTTTGTGGCATATAAACTTTCATAGCAAGATCTAATGATTCTCTGAATTTCCTCTGTGTCTGTGGTTATGTCCCCCTTTTCATTTCTGATCTTATTAATTTGCATGTTCTCTCTCTGCCGTTTGATTAATTTGGAAAGGGGTTTGTCAATCTTGTTGATTTTCTCCAAGAACCAGCTTTTTGATTCATTGATTCTTTGGATTGTTTTCTCTGTTTCTATTTTGTTGATTTCAGCCCTCAGTTTGATTATTTCCAGTCTTCTAGACCTCCTGGGTGAATCAGCTTCTTTTTTTTCTAGATCTTTCAAGTGTGCTGTTAAGTCTCCAATGTGTGCTTTCTCCGCTTTCTTTAATTGGGCACTTAGTGTTATGAACTTTCCTCTTAGCACTGCTTTCATAGTGTCCCATAGGTTTGAGTATGTTGTGTCTTTGTTTTCATTAAATTCAATGAAGAGTTTAATTTCTTTCTTTCTTTCTTCCTTGACCCAGGGGTGATTTAGTAGTTGACTGTTCAGCTTCCATGAGTTTGTTGACTTCCTGGGGGAAGCATTGTTGTTGAATTCTAATTTTAGTCCATGGTGATCTGACATGACACAGGTAGTTACTAATATTTTTTTGTATCTGTGGAAGTTTGCTTTGTTGCCGAGTATGTGGTCAATTTTTGAGAAGGTTCCATGAGCTCCAGAGAAAAAGGTATATTCTTTCCTATTTGGGTGGAGTGTTCTATAGATGTCTGTTAAGTCCATTTGATTCAATACCTCCAATAAATCTCTCAATTCTCTGTTTGGTGTCTGTCTGATTGGCCTGTCCATTGGTGAGAGAGGAGTGTTGAAGTCTCCTACTATTAGTGTGTGTGGTTTGATGACTGCCTTGAGTTCTAGAAGAGTTTCTTTTACATATGTGGGTGCCTTTATATTAGGAGCATAGATATTCAGGATTGAGACTTCCTCCTGATGAATTGTTCCAGTTATGAGTATGAAATGTCCATCTCCATTTCTTCTGATTGATTTTAGTTTGAAGTCGATTTTGTTAGATATTAGAATGGCCACACCCGCTTGTTTCTTAGGTCCATTTGCTTGGAAAACCTTTTCCCAACCCTTTACTCTGAATAGGTGTCTGTCTTTGTGGTTGAGGTGTGTTTCTTGTAGACAGCAGAATGTTGGATCCTGTTTTCGTATCCAATCTCTAAGTCTGTGCCTCTTTATAGGTGAGTTGAGTCCATTGATATTAAGTGATATTAATGACCAGTGGTTGTTGACTCCGGTCATTTTTTTTTTTTTAGGTAGTAGAGTATATGTGTTTTTCTTCTTTGATTTGTGCTTATGAATGGTTGCTAGATGTTCGAGTTATTGTAGGCCGTGTTGGGATTGTTGGATTCCTTTGGTAGTGATTTCCCTTCTAATATTCTCTGTAAGGCTGGATTAGTAGCTACGTATTGTTTAAATTTGTTTTTATCCTGGAATATTTTGTTTTCTCCGTTGATAGTGAACGATAGCTTGGCTGGGTATAGTATTCTGGATTTGCATCCATGGTCTCTTAGTTTCTGCAGTACCTCTATCCAGGATCTTCTGGCTTTCATGGTTTCCATAGAGAAATCCGGTGTAAGCCTGATAGGTTTACCTTTATAAGTTACTTGACCGTTTTCCTTTGCAGCTCTTAAAATTTTTTTCTTTAATATGTATGTTTTGTGTTTTGATTATTATATGGCGAGGGGATGTTTTTTTCTGATCCAGTCTATTCGGGGTTCTGTATGCTTCTTGAACCTTCATAGGAATATCGTTCTTTAGGTTGGTAAAGTTTTCTTCTATAATTTTGTTGAATATATTTTCTGGGCCTTTGATCTGCAGTTCTTCTCCTTCTTCAATCCCTATTATTCTTAGATTTGGTTTTTTTATTGTGTCCCAGATTTCCTGAATGTGTTGTGAAGAGAATTTGTTGGATTTGCCGTTTTCTTTGACCAGAGCATTTATTTTCTCTATGGTATCTTCAGATTCTGAGATTCGTTCTTCTATCTCTTGTATTCTATTGGCTATGCTTGATTCTGTAGTCTCTGTTCGTTTACCTAGGTTTTCCATATCCAGCCGGTTCTCGGTTTGTGTTTTCTTCATTGCCTCCATTTCAGTTTTCAGTTCTTGAACTGTTTCCTTTACTTGTTTGATTGTTTTTTCTTGGTTTCTCAGGGTCTCATTCACGGATTTACTTATTTCTTCAAACTTTTTGTTATATTTCTCATCTATTTCTATACTCATTTCTTCAAACTTTTTGTTATATTTCTCATCCAATTCTTTAAGGGAGTTATTCATATCCTGTTTAAGGGACTCTATTGCTTTCATAATGGCACTTTTTTCCACTTCTTCTGGGTTAAGGTTTTCAAGTCCTTCTGATGTAGGGTCCTTGGGATCTGGTGTTTTCATGTTGTTTTTCAGATTGTTGGATGAGGTCTTGCCTTGGCGTCTGCCCATCTCTTACTTCAAATGTTCTCTATTGGAACTTCTGTTACCGGGTCAGGTTCCCTTCTTGGGCAGGTACTTCACTGACAGAATGCTCACCTTTCCTCAGGCAGGCTATTGAAGCACAGGCACTCCCTCTTTCCGAGATGCGCTTACAATGCAGGCTCAGCTTGCAAGGCAGCTGAGCTGGGGAAAATTTTATGGCCCCAGGGGGAAGGGAGAAATATAGGAATTCGTACCTGGATGGGAGCTGGGATGGCAGGCGGGAGGGGGTAGCCAGCACTGCAGGGTGACCTGGGCGACTGTGGGGTCGGGGAACGCAAAAGCTCCTCCTCACCAGGACCCTGTCAAGGCCCGAAGCAAACTTACCCCTCTGATGGCCCTCTGCTAGAAGTCAGGGCCCCTGCTGGTCAGGAATGTGGCTGAGCTGGCACCTGGTCCACCTGTCCTCAGGGAGGCCTTTAAGACCCAGGAACTGCCTCCAGCCAGGCTGCGCCTACAGCCCAGGCCCAGCTTGCAAGGCAGCTGAGCTGGGGAAATTTTATGGCCCCAGGGGGAAGGGAGAAATATAGGAATTCCTACCTGGATGGGAGCTAGGATGGCAGGCGGGAGGGGGCAGCCAGCACTGCAGGGCGACCTGGGCGTCTATGGGGTCGGGGAACACCCAAGCTCCTCCTCACCGGGACCCTGCCACGTCCCGAAGCAAGCTCACCCCACCGATGGTCCTCTGCTAGAAGTCAGGGCCCCTGCTGGATGGGAGCTGGGATGGCAGCTGGTTATTTTTTCTGTTGGTAGTGTTTGTGTGTTTATTTCTTTGAGTTTTGCTTGTGGAGGGTTGTCAGATGATTGTGTTATTATGGGTGTTGTTGGCTTCCATGGTTTGTGATTTTCCTTCTAGTATTTTCTGTAAGGCTGGGTTTGTGGCTACATATTGTTTAAATATGTTTTTGTCCTGGAAAATCCTGTTTTCTCCATTGATGGTGAATGCCAGTTTTCCTGGGTATAATAGTCTGGGCTTGCATCCATGGTCTCTTAATGTCTTCAGCTTATCTATCCTTGACCTACTGGCTTTCATGGTTTCCATTGTGAAGTCAGGTGTAATTCTCATAGCTTTCCCTTTATATCTTACTTAACCCTTTTCCCTTGCATCTCATAATATTCGTTCTTTATTCTGTATGTTTTGTGTTTTGATTATTATATGGCGAGGGAATGCTTTTTTTTTTACTTGATCCAGTCTATTTGGTGTTCTATATGCTTCTTGTACCCACATAAGAATATCCTTCTTTAGATTGGGAAAGTTTTCTTCTATAATTTTGTTGAATATATTTTTTGGGTCATTGAGCTGTAAATCTTCTCCTTCTACTCCTATTATTCTTAGGTTTGGTCTTGTCACGGTGCCCCAGATTTCCTGGATGTTTTGTGTTAAGAATTTGTTGGATTTGTTTTGTTCATTATTCAGCAAGTTTATTTCTTCTATAGTATCTTCAGTGTCTGAGATTCTTTCCTCTATCTCTTGTATTCTGTAGGTAATACTTGTCTCTGTAGGTCCTGTTCATTTCCCCAAATTTTCCATATCCAGCTTTCCCTTGGTTTGTGTTTTCTTCTTTACCTCCATTTCATTTTTCAAGTCTTGAACTGTTTTTCTTACCTGTTTGCTTGCTTTTCCTTGGTTTTCTCGGTTATCTTTGAGAGATTTATTCATTTCCTCTACCGTTTGTTTATCATCCCCATTTCTTTACGGCAGATTTTCACCTCCTGTTTAAGTCCCTCTATTATTTCCAGAAAGTTCCCTTTAAAGTTGATTTCTTCTATTTCTTCTGGAGTAAGGTGTTGAATTCTTCTTGTTGCGTGATCCCTGGATTCTGGTGATGTCATGTTGCCTTTGAGGTTGTTGGAGGAATTCTTGCATTGGTGCCTTCCCATCTCTTCCTTCAAATGTAGCCAGGAGAGTCTTGGTGTCTTGGTCCAATCTTTGCAGTGCCTGACTATCTGGGTAGATCTCCTCATTGCAGGGCAGGAACTCTTCCCATCTGGAAGGAACTCCTCAGCACAGAAACAGGGAAGCCTGGTAGTCCAAAGACACTGAAGACACAAGGGCGGCTGTGGGGTGGGAGCAGGGTCGAGTGGAACACAGAAGACACTGCAGCAGAAGCTGAAGGTGCCCTGCAGTCCATTGAGGGGATATTCTGGCCTGCCTGGCTGGCAGACAATCCCCCCTCTGGCTGGGTTGTCTTAGTGCAGGTGCAGAAACTGTTCTTGGGCCAAGGACTTTGCAGACAATAGGGCAGGTTTGGGGAAGGCAAGGTCATTTTAACAGAGAAGCCCCTGCAGCAGGAGCTGGGGAGAGGCCTGTTCTTGCTTCTGGGACTGTCCACTTGGGGACTGGCTCACACTCACCCATCTGGATGAAACTTCTCAGCACAGAAATAGGGACACCTGGTATTCCAAGGAATCCACAGACAAGATGGCAGCTGTGGGGGTTGAGCAGGTTCGAGTGGAACACAGAAGACCATGCAGCAGAAGCTGAAGGAGCCCTGCACTCCCTTGAGGGGACCTTCTGGCTTGCCTTGCCCACCCTCTGGGTGGGTCGCCTTAGAGCAGGAGCAGAAACTGTTCCTGGGCCAAGGACTTGGCGACAATAGGGCAGGCTTGGGGTAGGCAGGGACATGTTAACAGAGAAGCCCAAGCAGCAGCAACTGGGGGAGGGGGTGACAGTCTGCCCCAGGGATGGCTCACACTCACCATTCTGGATGGAACTCCTCAGCAGAGAAATAGGGATGATCATCTGGATTAAACTCCTCAGCATAGAAATAGGGACACCAGGTAGTCCAAGAACCCCGCAGACAAAAGGGGCAGACATGTAATCTTATCTTTAGAAGCTCTCTTCCAGGATTATTGATGGATTTTTCTATGGCACAGCTCTCTCTTGCATTGTGTGTGTGTGTTTGTGTGTGTGTGTTTGTGTGTGTCTCGAAAACAAAAACAATAACAACAAACAAACAAACGATTCACCTCTATGACCAGATTTTATACCAAAGTGCTTGGTATGTCTTCATCTCTCTTTCTCATGTTCCCTTTATTTATTTTATTTTGCTTTTACAAGACAGTTTTTCTCTGTGTAACAGCCCTGACTATCCTGCTGAAAATCCCCATCTCTGGCCTCCAACTTAGAAGGCCCATCCCTGTGCCCCTTACACCTTGACACCTCCCTGAGGAGGGTCAAGATAGTCCTCCAAGCCTTGACCCCTCCCCATGAGGAGGGTCAAGGTAGCTCGCCAAACTTGACCCCTGCTCAAGGTAACCTGCCAAACCTTGAACCCTCCCCAGAGGAGGTCAGGACCACTTATCCAGTCTATTTAACTGCTCCCTGGAAAGTCTCTTCGTGGTCCTGTGATCACGTTGGAGGCTTTCTCCTTCCCATCGGGGCCACCCGAGAGCACAGGAGTCCTATTAAACCTGGATATCTTTTAATCAGGTCGTTTTTTTTTTTTAATTTGGAATGATTGGGATTTTTGTGTCGACAGAGAGGAAATATTTCTAACACCTGCAACTGGAATTGTAGATCATACTGGCCTTAAATTCACATAAAAACTTCTACCTCTGACTCTGTGGTGTTGGATTTAAAGTTGTGAGTCACCATGCTTGGCTTTCCAGTGTTCAGTTTAGAGATAAATAATTCTAGTGTTTTACCCAGAAGTCACAGAAGTATGAGTTTGTACCATGGATTTTTCTGTGTATTTCTGTCATAAAATTAGCAGAATAGTTGCTTTTTCGTTCCTTACTGCCAAAGGGCTGAGATCCTTTCTCCACCCACCCTATCACTTCCTGTCTCTACCTCTCAAGCAGTGGGATTAAAGGCTTGGGTCACGAGAGGAATGCTGGGAGTGAAGGCATGGGCGTGGCCACGAGAAGGTATTTAAGGCCCAGAAGCTAGTTGGTAGGTCTTTCCTAGAGAGGAGATCTCTTGCTTAGACTTGCAGCTTGCCAAGGCTTCCTTGTCAAGATGGAAAATCGCAGGAATCTTGGAGAGAGCACCGAGATGCCAGAAACCCTGAGAAGAAGAACTGTCTGGCAGGCCAGACAAAAGGAGACTCTGATAACAGCTTTCTCCAGGAACCCTTACCCAACTTTCAGGGAAAGAGAGGAACTTGCCAGGGAAATGGGGCTGCCTGAGTCCCGTGTCCGGGTGTGGTTTCAGAACCACCGCAATCGCACAGGGGTGGTGAGGTCTCTGCAGAGACCCGAAGAGCATGTTGCAAAGACAGAAGTTAGAAGCACCCACGCAGGTCGCACAAGGCCCCGCACACAAATCAACTCAGCACAGTTGACGGTCCTCTGCCAAGCTTTCGAGAGGGACCCATTCCCGAAACTTCCTGCCAGGGAAGACCTTGCCAGAAGGACTGGTTTACCTGAAGACACTATCCACATATGGTTTCAGAACAGAAGAACACGGCACCGTGTCGGTGGCAGGGGCAGAGTTCGAGATCACCACTCTCAGGCTTCATATGCGCTGAAGGGAGGAGTGTGTGGCAATGAGACTGAGCTTTCCCAGGACAGCTTGTTTGCACTGGCTGCTGCAGGAGGTGGAGACATCCAGTCTGTGACCCAGACCACCCCACCAACTTCTTCCAGAGTCTCTTTGCCTGTAGCAGAACAGACTTCTGAACCAGATCACCCAGAGCTCCACGATGATTCATGGAACATGTGCCCTGAGGAGTTTATCCACAGAGTGCTGACAGAAATCAAAGAGAACCAGCAGGCATGGGCCACTCTGGACCCTGATGACCAAGGGGAGGAGAGAGACGAAACAACTGAGAACCCTCTGGATGAAGAGGACTATCAGAGACTGCTGGATCTGTTGAAGAATTCATAAACTCATCAGGGTTGCTTCGAGAAACCACCTACTGGGGACAATATGATCCCCGGCTTGTGTATGATGGCCACTGAGAGAGATATTTGGGCTGTAAAACTTAGCTCTCTTGGCTCCCAACTGCACAAATCTTCAGGAATACCTGGGGGACTTCGAGGGTGGGTGCATAACCTTTCTGAGAGCCCCAGGATTAGAAAATTCCCTGTACGAAGGTGTCTTCTTGAGTGAGACTAGAGGGAAATTTTACCTGTGATAGCTCAGCTAAATGCCAGACTGAGTGACACCTGAACAGACAGCAAACCAAGAGTCTGCCTGGTCTGAATTCCAGAAGATTTCTCAGGGAAGCGTTTCAGATCTAGACTCCCTAGGCCACTACAGAATGCTCAGAAGGAGAAAGTCACTCTCACATGGGAAGGAACCTCTTCTTTGCTTCTCAATACCTAGTGTTGACATCTGACCTCACAAACAAGCCATTCCATAGGAATAATCAACTTCGTATGGAGAAACAACAATTCTTGGATAGCTTAAACAATACTGTAAAATGAAGAAACTTCGGAAGGCATCACGATCCTTGACTTCAAGCTCTACTGCAGAGTTACTGTAATGAAAAGAGCTTTGTACTGACATTAAAAACAGAGAGGTTGACCAATGGAATCAAATAGAAGACCCAGATATTAATCCACACACCTATGAACGCCTGATTTATGACAAAAAGCTAAAATTATACAATAGAAATAAGAAAGAATCTTCAACAAATGGTGCTGCCACAACTGGATGTCAACATGAAGAAGAAGGAAAATAGGTCCATATGTATCCCCATGCACAAAAGTCAAGTCCAAACAGATTAAAGACCTCAGTATAAATCCAGCCACACTGAACCTGATAGAAGAGAAAGTGAGAAGTAGCCTTCAATGCATTTGTACAGGAAACAACTTCCTAAATATAACCTCAGTAGCACAGACACTGAGAGCAACAATAAATACATAGTATCTCCTGAAACTGAGAAGCTTCTGTAAAGCAAAGGACCCAGTCAATAAGACTAAAAAGCAGCATACTGAATTTAGTAATACAGGACAATAAAATTTCATTGTCATTCAATGACAACATAAAGATCAATATATTTTTGTAGTTTTGTGCCTTTGGTTGTTTGCTGTTGTTATGTGTGTGTGTGTGTGTGTGTGTGTGTGTGTGTGTGTGTGTGTGTTTGTATGCTTGGTAATAAAGTCTCAGAAGGAGCTTACTACATAGATCATCCTGGGCTGGAACACAAGGCTCCACCTGCCTCTGTGAAGCATGATTAGTGAAAGCTCAGAGACTGATATTGGGATTTAACCTGAAGACCTGAAAAGAAAGCATTGAGGCACTGGCTTTGCCATGACCTCAGTCTGAAATGGTGATCCTAACTCCAGGAATCTGAGAGTGAGACCTAATGAAGTCTCTGAGCTTTAATTAATCTTGCATCTATTATTGTTCTTTTCAAAAATAATATGATGATAGGATGCCCCGGGAGGCTCGCAGCCAGGCAGAGGCTGCCGCCAGAGCAGTGCAGGGTCCCCTGCCGAGTGGCAGAGTCAGGCTGCTGGACGCGGTGGACGGCATAGTAAATCTACATAAGGCTATAAATAAAGCTAAACATTTATTACTTAAAGAAAGTGAGACATAGACAAACATATATATAGACAGAAAACACGTGTGCACACAGCAAGAGATGGACTGAAAAAAGGGAAAGCCAAGAGGGTGACAAGGTCAGAAGAGGCTGGGGTGGGCGTGGTTAATTCTTAAAGTGATAGCAAAAGAATAACATCTATTAGTTCCGAAAGAAACACATGCACACAAAATAGTAATGCACAGAATAACATAAAAATTTTTTTCAAAGTTTATTAAATTATGAAAGTTTCCATTTCCGCCCCTCCTCCCATCACCCTCCCACTTTTCCCCTCCCTCTCTTCCTCCCTCTCCATCCCTAAGAGCAGTCAGGGTTTCCTGCCCTGTGGGAAGTTCAAGTTCCTCCCCTCTCCCTCCAGGTCCAGGAAGGTGAGCATCCAAACAGACTGGATCCCAAAAATCCAGTATATGCAGAGGAAACAAGTCCCAGTGTCATTGTCAATGGCTTTTCAAAAAGAACCTGAGCCAGTCACACATTCAGAGAATCCCGCCATTTTCAGAGAATCTGGTTGGATCACGTGCTCGTTCAGTCCCAGTCTAATTTGCCTTGGTGAACTGTCATTAGATCAGTCCCCTTGTATCAGTGGGTGAATGCACTCCTCACAGTCCTGCCTTTCTTGTTCATGTTCTCCCTCCTTCTGCTCCTCATTTAGACCTTGGGGGCTCAGACCAGTGCTCCAATGTGGGTCTCTGTCTCAATCTCCGTCCATCAACGGGTGAAGGTTCCCTCTGGTCTTGCCTTCTTTGCTCACGTTCTCTTTCCTTCTGCTTCTCTTTTGGACCAAGGGAGTTAAGTCCAGTGTTCCAATGTGGGTCTCTGTCTCTATCCATCCATCGCCAGATGAAGGTTCTATGGTGATATGCAAAATATTCATCAGTATGGTTATGGGCCAAGGCCAGTTCAGGCAACCTCTCCTCTGTCCAGAGAACAATCTGGGAATCTCTCCTTGGACCTGGGATCTCCTTTATAATTAAGTCTCTTGTAAACCCTAAAATGACTCCCTTAGTTGAGATATATACTTCCCTGATACTATATCCATCCTTCCTCCCTCCCCCATCCCAATCCCCCGAGCTTTCCCAATTCCTCCCCTACTGCCTTCTCTGTAACCCTCTCCCCTTCCTACAATCCTCCCACCCCCCATGCACCCGAGGTTGCCTGGCACTCTTGTCTACTTTCAATCTCCAGGAGGGTAACTACATGATTTTCTTCAGGTTCACCTTCTTATTAACCTTCTCTAGGATCACGAATAATAGGCTCAAAGACCTTTAATTATGGCTAGAATCCACATATGAGTGAATACATAACATATTCCTCTTTTGGGTCTGGCTTACCTCACTCAGGAAAGCATTTTCTATGTCCATCCATTTGCATGTAAAATTCAAGATGTCTTTTTTTTTTTTTTTTTTTTACCGCTGAGTAAAACTCTAATGTGTATATGTTCCACACCTTTTTAAACCATTCTTCTATTGAGGGGCGCCTAGATTGTTTCCAGGTTCTGGCTATTACAAATAGTGCTGCTATGAACATAGTTGAACAAATACTTTTGTAGTATGATAGGGCATCTCTTGGGTATATTCCCAAGAGTGGAATTGCTGGGTCTTGAGGGAGGTTGACTCCCAGTTTCCTGAGAAACTGCCACACTGATTTCCACAGTGGCTGCACGAGTTTGCATTCCCACCAACAATGGATGAGAGTTCCCCTCTCTCCAAATCCTCTCCAGCATAGCCTATCTTTGGTGTTTTTGACTTTAGCTAATCTGACCAGTGTAGGATGGTATCTCAAAGTTGTTTTGATTTGCATTTCCCTGATCGCTAAGGATGTTGAGCATGACCTTAAGTGTCTTCTGGCCATTCGAAGTTCTTCTGTTGAGAATTCTCTGTTCAGATCAGCACCCCATTTTTTAATTGGGTTAGTTAGAGTTTCAGTGTCTAGTTTCTTGAGTTCTTTGTATATTTTGGAGATCAGACTTTTGTCTGATGACGGGTTGGTGAAGATCTTCTTCCAGTCCAAAGGTAGTTCTTTTGTCTTAATGACAGTGTCCTTTGCTTTACAGAAGCTTCTCAGTTTCAGGAGGTCCCATTTATTCATTGATTCTCTTATTGTCTGTGCTACTGGGGTTCTACCTAGAAAGTGGTCTCCTGTGCTTATGTCTTGTAGACTACTTCCCACTTTCTCTTCTATCTGGTCCAAAGTGGTCAGATTAATGTTGAGGTCTTAATCTATTTGGGCTTGATTTTTGTGCATGGTAATAGATATGGATCTACTTTCATTCTTCTACAGGTTGACATACAGTTATGCCAGAACCATTTGTTAAAGATGCTTTCCTTCTACCATTGCACACCTTTAGCACCCTTGTAGAAAATCAAGTGTTCATATGTTTGTGGGTTAACATCTGGGTCTTCTATTCGATTCCATAGGTCGACTTCTCTGTTCTTATGCCAGTACCAAGCTGTTTTCAATACTGTAGCTCTGTAATAGAGTTTGAAGTCAGGGATGGTTATACCTCCAGAAGTTCCTCTATTATATAAGATTGTTTTGGCTATCCTGGGTTTTTTGTTTTTCCATATAAAATTATTATTCTCTCAAGGTCAGTGAAGAAGTTTGATGGGATTTTGATGGGGATTGCATTGAATCTATAGATTGCTTTTGGTAGAATTACCATTTTTACTATGTTGATCCTCCATATCCAAGACCAGGGGAGATCTTTCCATTTTCTGGTATCCTCCTCAATTTCTTTCTTCAAAGACTTAAAGTTCTTGTGAAATAGGTCTTTCACTTCCTTGGTCAGAGTTATCCCAAGATATTTTATGCTATTTGTGGCTATTGTGAAAGGTGAAGTTTCTTTGATTTCCTTCTCCGCTTCTTTATCCTTTGTGTATAGGAGGGCAACCAATTTTTGTATCCTGCCACATTACTAAAGGTGTTTATCTGCTGCAGGAGTTCTTTGGTAGAGTTTTTGGGGTCGCTCATGTGTACTATCATATCGTCTGCAAATAACAAGAGTTTAACTTCTTCCTTTCCAATTTGAATCCCCTTGATCCCCTTATGTTGTCGTATCGCTATTGCTAGAACTTCAAGCACTATATTGAAGAAGTATGGGGAGAGTGGACAGCCTTGTCGTGTTCCTGATTTCAATGGAATGGCTTTGAGTTTCTCTCCATTCAGTTTGATGTTAGCTGTCGGCTTGCTGTAAATAGCTTTTATTATATTTAGGTATGATCCTTGTATCCTCAATCTCTTCAACACCTTTATCATAAAGGGATGTTGAATTTGGTCCAATGCTTTTTCAGCATCTAATGAAATGATCATATAGTTTTTTTCTTTCAGTTTATTTATATGATGGATTACATTGATAGATTTGCGTATGTTGAACCATCCCTGCATCTGTGGGATGAAACCTACTTGAGCATAATGGAAATTTTTCTAATGTGTTCTTGGATTCGGTTTGCCAGTATTTTATTGAGAATTTTTGCGTCGATGTTCATGAGTGAGATTGGCCTGTAATTCTCTTTCTGGGTTGTGTCTTTATGTGGTTTTGGTATCAGGGCAACTGTAGCTTCATAAAAAGAGTTTGGCAATGACTCTTCTGTTTCTATATTGTGAAATACCTTAAGGAGTATAGGTATCAGCTCTTCTTGGAAGTTCTGGTAGAATTCTTCATTGAAACCATCTGGCCTTTGGGCATTTTTTGGTCGGGAGGTTTTTGATAACAGCTTCTAATTCTTCGCGACTAACAGGTCTATTTAGAATGTTCACCTGGTCTTGATTTAACTTTGGTAAATGGTATTTATCTAAAAACCAATCCATTTCTTGTACATTTTCCAACTTTGTGGCATATAAACTTTTGTAGTAAGATCTAATGATTCTCTGAATTTCCTCTGTGTCTGTGGTTATGTTTCCCCTTTCATTTCTGATCTTATTAATTTGAGTGTTCTCTCTCTGCCGTTTGATTAGTTTGGCTAGGGGTTTGTCAATCTTGTTGATTTTCTCCAAGAACCAACTTTTTGTTTCGTTGATTTTTTGGATTGTTTTCTGCATTTCTATTTTGTTGATTTCAACCCTCAGTTTGATTATTTCCAGTCTTCTACTCCTCCTGGGAGATTCTGCTTCTTTTTTTTCCAGAGCTTTCAGGTGTGCTATTAAATCTCCAATATGTGCTTTCTCTGTTTTCTTTAATTGGACACTTAGTGCTATGAACTTTCCTCTTAGCACTGCTTTCATTGTGTCCCATAGGTTTGAGTATGTTGTGTCTTTATTTTCATTAAATTCCAGGTAGACTTTAATTTCTTTCTTTATTTCTTCCTTGTACCAGGGATGAATCAGTAGTTGCCTGTTCAACTTCCACGCATTTGTAGGCTCTCTGGGGTTATAATTGTTGTTGAATTTTAACTTTATTACATGGTGATCTAACAAGACACAGGTGTTTACTAATATTTTTTTGGAAGTTTGTTTTGTTACCGATTATGTGGTCAATTTTTGAGAAGGTTCCATGAGCTCCAGAGAAGAAGGTATATTCTTTCCTATTTGGGTGGAATGTTCTATAGATATCTGTTAAGTCCTTTTGATTCATTACCTCTAGTAATTCTCTTATTTCTCTGTTGAGTTTCTGTTTGATTGACCTGTCCATTGGTGAGAGATGTGTGTTGAACTCTCCTACTATTAGTGTGTGGGGTTTGATGACTGCCTTGAGTTCTAAAAGTTTTTCTTTTACCTAAGTGGGTGCTTTTATATTAGGGGCATAGATATTCAGGATTGAGACTTCCTTCTGATGAATTGTTCCTGTTATGAGTATGAAATGTCCATGTCCATCTCTTCTGATTGATTTTAGTTTGAAGTCAATTTTGTTAGATTTTAGAATGGCCACACCCGCTTGTTTCTAGGTTCTTTTGCTTGGAAAACCTTTTCCCAACCCTTTACTCTGAGTCGATGTCTATCTTTTGGTTGAGGTGTGTTTCTTGTAGACAGCAGAATGTTGGATCCTGTTTTCGTATCCAATCTCTTAGTCTGTGCCTTTTTATATGTGAGTTGAGTCCATTAATATTAAGTGATATTAATGACCAGTGGTTTTTGATTGCGGTTATTATTTTTTTTTGTGTTTGTGTAGTAGTGTTTTGTATTTCTCTTCTATGAGTTGTGGTTGTGAAGGGTCGCTAGATGTCTGGGTTATTGTAGGCAGTGATGGCAATGTTGGATTCCCTGGGTTGCGATTTTCCTTCTATTACTTTCTGTAAGGCTGGGTTTGTGGCTACAAATTGTTTAAATTTATTTTTATCCTGGAATATTTTGTTTTTTCCGTTGATAGTGAACAATAGCTTGGCTGGGTATAGTATTCTGGATTAGCATCCATGGTCTCTTAGTTTCTGCAGTACCTCTATCCAGGATCTTCTGGCTTTCATGGTTTCCATAGAGATGTCTGGTGTAAATGCGATAGGTTTACCTTTATAAGTTACTTGACCTTTTTTCCTTTGCAGCTCTTAATATCCTTTCTTTAATCTGAATGCTTTGTGTTTTGATTATTATATGGCGAGGGGATTTTTTTTTTTGATAAAGTCTATTCGGTGTTCTGTATGCTTCTTGAACCTTCATAGGAATATCATTCTTTAGGTTGAGAAAGTTTTCTTCTATAATTTTGTTGAATATATTTTCTGGGCCTTTGATCTGCAATTCTTCTCCTTCTTCTATCCCTATTATTCTTAGATTTGGTTTTTTATTGTGTCCCAGATTTCCTGAATGTTTTGTGATGAGATTTTGTTGGATTTGCTGTTTTCATTGATCAGAGCGTTTATTTTCTCTATGGTGTCTTCAGAATCTGAGATTCGTTCTTCTGTCTCTTGTATTCTATTGGTTATGCTTGATTCTGTAATCTCTGATTGTTTAACGAGATTTTCCATATCCAGCCTGCCCCCGGTTTGTTTGCTTCATTGCCTCCATTTCAGTTTTCAATTCTTGAACTGTTTCTATTACCTGTTTTATTGTTTTTTCTTGGTTTCCCACGGTATCGTTTATGAATTTATTCATTTCTTCAAACTTTTTGTTATAATTCTCTTCCATTTCTTTACTCATTTCTTCCATCTTTTTCTTATATTTCTCTTCTATTTCTTTAAGTGAGTTATTCATACCCTGTTTAAGAACCTCTATTGCTTTCATAATGACACTGTTTTCCACTTCTTCCAGAATAGGGTGTTCAAGTTGTTCTGTCGTAAGATCACTGGGATCTGGTGTTTTCATGTTGTTTTTCAGATTGTTGGAGGAATTCTTGCCTTGGCGCCTGCCCATCTCTTCCTTCAGATGCTCTCCAATGGTTCTTCCCTCCACTGGGTCTTCTGCTACAGTATTAGTGCCCCTTGCTGGCCAGGAATCACTTTGCCTGTAGTCCTACCTTGCTGCAGGCAGGCAATTAAAACAAAGGAACTCCCTCCCATTTGCACTCACCACCCCATCCCGGAGGTGCCCACACAGGCTGAGTTGGAGTGTTTTATGCCCCAAAAAAGGGAGAGGAAGGGTAGGGGTTCCTGGCTGAAAGCAGGGATGGGGTAGGAGGAGACAGGGTTTAGCTGGGGGAAGCTGCCCCTTCGGAATACCCAGAGAGATAAGGATAGCAGGAAAATTGTGTGTTCCCTTACGGGGCTTGTGTGGCGGATCAGGAACACACTTACCCCTTCATTATATCTTCTGCTACAGGCCTATCTGATTTCTTTGATTTTGATTATATTATTTAATTCCTATTCTTTGCATGCTTATTTGTTTTTTAAGAAGTGATATAAAGTGGTTAAATTTATATATGAGTGAATATGGGGAGAATAGCAGGTCATTTGAGGGATGAAAAGTATAATCACAATATATTTTATGAAAACCATCTATTTTCTGTGTAAGAAAAAGAGAAAACTGTGCTTGCAATAATATGATCAGTCTTTGAGAATTTCACTGATGCCTGAAAATTTATAAACTTTTTTAATGGAGTATGTATGATTCTCTGAGGACCAGTTAATAATAACTCTTTTCCACTGTTCTTTCCTTCCTTCTTCATTAATTCATATTATCTCTGCTTTATTAATATCATTAAGTTTGCTCACTTTAAGCATTTGAAGAGATGAGATTTTTCTATTATAATACAGTTTCAAACAAATATGATTTGTAATACTTGGATTATAGGCTTTGTAATAGTTACTTTTCAATGGCTATGATAAAACACCATGATAAAGACAATGTGTAGATGAATATCAATGGTGACAAATCAGAATGAGTAGCTTATATGGGGCTGGAACAGCAGTGAGAGGTCCCATCTAGAACCACCATATGAAATAGAGCTTACTAGTGGCAGCAGGCTTTAAAGTTCTCAAAGTAGGTCTCTAGGTAAGTAGGCCTTCACTAAGTTGATACATCTTAATCCTACCCATAAATATCCACCATCTTTAGGCCATGTATTCAGATGTCGGATTATATGGGGTCATTTGTCTCAAACCAACATAGTCATATTTATTATTCTGAAAATTATGTTTGAAATGTTTAAGGCAATATAACTTCAATCCTGCCCTTCTTATATTTTATTTAGTGTAAGTTATGAAAGATGTTCTATCCATTTGCCTTGAGAAGATTGTTTCATTACAATAGATGATCATGAATTTTTTATGCCACATAGCATGTGGTTCCCATACTAGTAAAATGGTGTGCCTTTTATATCTGAAATGTGTCACCAAATTGTACTAATTAAGATACTTAAATATTTCCTATTTTCCAGTTCTATATTCCCATCAAACACAAGACATACTTGCACATGAGACTACACCAAATTCAGTTCTGAATTTGGTATCTGAAATATTGTAAGTTTTGATCTAGAAGCCTCATAATTAAGGATATTTTAAAAATATGGTGATGAGAGCAAAAAGAAAGTTTTATGTTATACTTGAAATAATCTTTACTCACCAGTCACTGTAACATGAGGACCGGTTTGTTCAGGGTTTCTGTCCTGTCTGGTACATCACAGCTGGCAAGCCCCAAAGAATATCACACAAAGAGACACTATAAAGCTCTGGCCTGAGATGGACATAGGTTAGAATCTTCCTGATAAGCCACAGTCTTGTGGTGCTACACAGATTATTAGAAATGGGTTAATCAAGATGTGAGAGTTAGCCAAGAAGAGGATAGCTATAATTGGCCAGGCAGTGTTTAAATGAATACAGTTTCTGTGTCATTATTTTGGGTAAAGCTAGCTGGCAGTCGGGAGACAGGCTGAATGAAAAGGAGTCACCCTGGATAAGTTTGTTAAAAAAAAAAGGTCAAGGATCTCTACCTTATTGTGAAAAAGGTGTCACGTTAGATCTCATACATTTACAGAAGTTTCTTTTCTAAATAAATGCATTTAAGTTTTAAAATATGTTTTTATCTTCAAAGAAATTTGAAAAATCTGAAAACTGAATGATACATAACCAGATGTCCCACAAATAGTAAATACATTTGTGACAAACTAATCGATTTATTTCCACATAGGATTTTTCTCAATAAAATGAGACTAAAAATATATCATAGTGTTATTAGTTGGGAAAATTCTCACAGAGGTAATGATGTTATTAAATCCATTCCTAAGAGTTCTAGGAAGAATAGGTACCAGAACCCTCAGTTGAGGAACAAATGCACAAAACACTGCATCACAGTGCATATTTACTCAGTATTTAAATACATAGTAGGAGGCTGTTTGTCCTGAGAAGTGTGAGGTAACTTTTAATTATGGCAAACACCTTTTTCTTTTTCCTCGAGTACGACCAAAACCAAGAGAAGCATTATGCAAACAATCAAAATAAAGAGACACAATACAACTATAAGAAATGTGGAAAGAGCTTCAACAGATGTTCATGCTTTACTAGCCATAACAGAATTAGTCCCAAAGAGAAGGCAAATAAATGTCAAGATTGTGATAAATCATTTCCTCATCATGCAAGTCTTCAAGCTCCCCAAAGAATCCATTCTGGTGTCAACCCTTGCAGCTATCAAGAACGTGGGAATTCCTTTACCCATGTCTCAACACTTCACAGACATCACAAAATTCATACTGGTGAGAAACCTTGTAGATGTCAAGAATGTGGCAACTCCTTTTCTCGTCATGCACATCTTCAAGATCACCACAGGATCCATACTGGTGAGAAACCTTACAGCTGTCAAGAATGTGGCAAGTCCTTTACCAATATCTCAATGCTACACACTCATCACAGAATACATACTGGTGAGAAACTTATAGATGTCAAGAATGTGGCAAGTCCTTTTGTCGTCATACAAATCTTTAAGTTCACCACAGAGTCCATAGTAGTGAGAAACCTTACACATGTCAAGAATGTGGTAAGTGTTTCAACTCTGTTTCAAAACTTAACACTCATTGCAGAATCCATACTGATGAAAGATCTTACAGTTGCCAAGAATGTGGCAGGTCCTTTATCCGTGTCTCAACACTTCACAGACATCACAAAATTCATACTGGTGAGAAACCTTATAGATGTCAAGAATGTGGCAAGTCCTTTTCTCGTCATGCACATCTTCAAGATCACCACAGGATCCATACTGGTGAGAAACCTTACAGATGTCAAGAATGTGGCAAGTCCTTTACCAATATCTCTACGCTGCACACTCATCGCAGAATGCATACTGGTGAGAAACCTTACAGCTGTCAAGAATGTTGCAAGTGTTTTACGACATGCTCAAGTCTCAGAAGGCATCAGAAAATTCATGTAATGGGCACACTTCTTAAAATTTCTTAGTTTAACTCACACCAATTCAATTTACCAGTCTTCATACACCAAACTCAAATTCTGCAGTTTAAGCTAAGTCAGTACTTATACAGTGTTACAGTCCTAATAAATTTAGAAAGATTGTGTCCATATTTGAACATTATAGTCATGAATCATTCATTATAAAATGAATTATTTATGCATCATTGCTTAGAACATAACAATTCAAATATTAAATATTATCAATAAGTAAATATGTCTGGTAGGAATGAATTAAGCAATAACATTTCTTGGCTATATGTCAAGATACTGTGTTAAAGAACCAGCCAAAATCACTCTATTTCAGATTTTGATGCATATTTTCAATCTTGGCTTATGGTTGTTTGGGTAATGTGATTATATTCTACATAACATTATTTTCATGTAATTATTTATGATTTCACATATATATTTATTTTAAACTTGAATTACTTTCCTTCTTTGCAATAAAAACATTTAATATTTTAATCATTTTTCTGCATTTCTTTGTTCTGATAGCCTATTCTTTAGTGATAGGGTGACATTAATGTGAGCTGCTTTGTGGATGCTAGCAACAATGTAAATATGTCATAACAAAGAAGTAGATTTGTCCCGGGACATGTATAAACTCTGTTAATATGTACTGCTGTGATTGACATAGTAGTAAGTAAATGGACAAAAGCTAGGCAGGATGTATAGGCAGGACTTGCAGGAAGATAGTGGAAATGGAAGGAGGAACTGAGGCAGGCAAGTTGCCACCAGAGATGGAGGAAGCTGGATGTGTGTTACATGGCAGAAGATAGAGTAAATATATATGGCTTAATTAAAATTATGAGAGCTATTTTTAAAAAGGCTTGGGATTTTGATCTGGCTTGCTCTTGTTCAGCTCTTATGAATAACTTGGAGTTCCTACTTACAAATTTCCCACTGTGTGATGAACACACTGCTTCTTTATAGTTGTTTAGCACCTTTGACCCTTACCATCTTTTATCATTCTGTTAAAAAATCCCTGAGCATTGCTCACAGAGGATGATATTAACATGCCACTTACAGCTGAACATTTTCTTAGTGTCTGAACTGTGAGCACAGGTATGTATCTCTTTTGCTGTAAAATTATACAGTAAATGTCAGTGTTAGGGGCTTTGAGATTCAGACGTTGGTGGGTAAAAATAAAAGACACCACAAATAATTTTAAAAGTATAACTTTGTAGCAGAATAATTATAGTAGGTGTTACTTTATAACTTTTGATTATTCTTCCAGAATTAATGGAAAATCTCTCAGCACACAAATCACAGTCCCAGGGAACAAAGACAACAATGAGGACACTAAGAGAAACATACATAGATCTAATCTACATGGGTTGTAGAAAAGGACAAGATCTCCTGAGTAAATTGGGAGCATGGGGACCATGGAAGAGGGTTAAAGGGGAGGGAAGAGACAGGGAAGGGAGCAGAGAAAAATGTAGAGCTCTATAGAAATCAATAAAAAGTTCTAAGTCCCAGAAAAAAGAAGTTTATTTTAATGAAATTTACTTGTCTGTGCTTCTTGTGAGAATTATGATTGAGTTTTGAAATGTATATTGTTTACATATTGTAGACTTCCCCAAATTTTGTTCTTGCCTGTTCATTTTTTCTTGATCTATATCCTGAATGAAATGATGGTGTTAATCATTGAGGATTTTCTTGTAATAGATGAATATTGTAACTTGCTGGTGTCTGATTCCTCCAGAAAGCATTTTATATCCTCATATAAAGACAGGAAATAAAAAAAGAAAAATTTAAAAAAGAATATAAAAGGAAATTTAAATGTTTGGGATGACCTCCATCTGACAACTTTGCTGATTTACTGGCTCATGAAAATGCATGTACAATTGTTGAATGACACAGGTCAAAAATCCCAGGCTAACCTTAAGATAGACCAATTATGTTTTCTTTATTATATGGGGCAAACTCATGAAATAGATATGAGAAGTCCAACCTCCACTGTGTAGCATGGGAAACACAGAGGGAGTAAACCCTAGGCTGGCCAGCATTTTTCTCCAATTACCCAAATAGCCTTGCCCTTGACTGGTCTCACCTCTTAAAGATCATTGGCTAAGAGATTGCCCATCATACAATGACATTGAATACTTTACCTAAAATAGCCTATCCACTTACAAAAAGAAGTGTTAGAAATGGCATATTATGAAAACCAAAAGTAAATATGGAGAATTCTACTTGACAGTCTAAAATGTGGCAGATACATCCAGCTTGTACTTGGTATGAAACTGATGCTATATCATTTACATCATAGTTTCCTTGCTTTCTTTTCCGGACAGTGACTATGACAACAATAATGACCTTACTGTTTCTGAAAACCTGTCATCAGTTTATCTTAATGTATTGATGTTGACTTCGTTCACCTGTGTTTGGTTCTCTGTTTCAGTATCTACCATTTCAGAGGTAATTTGTTTGGTTTTTGCATTCCTGAATTCATATATAGTGTTTCATACTGTAGCAAAGATATGTTGAATTCAGCAAAAATTATTCTAAAGCATTGGCAAGTGATGTATGTAAACCATCATATATTTTTCACAAACTGAAGTTTTTCCTAATCATTTTGATGTGTTCTCTGGTATTGGAGACTAGTTTGCATGTTATCTCCCAACATTTTCTCCAATAACACTATTATTTTCGTGTAAAAAATACAGAAAAATAGGGGTTTGTTTATAGATTTTTATTTATTTACTTTTCTTTTTGTGGAAAATAGATATCATTCCTCACAGAATATATCCTGAATACAGTTTTCCATCCCTCCAATACTCCCACTAACATAACACCCCACGCCTTCTCCCATCCAGATACAGCCTCTTTCTATCTTTCTTATTAGAAACAAGACTGGTTTCTAAGAGAGAAAAATAACACAAAATACATTATGATATAATTAGGTAAAAGAAAAACTACTAAAGACTAATAGGACAAAACAAAAATCAGAAGAAATATCCAGTTAAATCACTAAACATATAGATGCAAAGATCTGCCAATTTTTAGTCATGAATTTCAAAAAATACTAATCTTGGAACTCTAATATATATATATATATACATATATATATGAAGTATATTTTAAATGGTGATAAGAAAAATATTATCAAAAAGTATAAGGATAGAAAGGGAAGTTAAGAGATGCAAGGAACTCCAAAGATATTGTTGAGTTTTCTGAGGGTTGGCATTCAGTCTGCCTACTTTTGAGAGTAATTTTTTTTATTATATTTCCATTCAATTATTTACACTTCCTTCCCTCCTAATCGCCTTCCGCTCCCCCACACCCCTCCTCCCTCTCCTGCCCTGCTTGAGAGAGGGTCTGGAATCCTGCCCAGAGGGAAGTCCAAGGCTCTCCCACCTATATCCAGGTCTAGGGAGCTGTGTATCCATATAGACTAGGGTTCAAAAAAGTCAGTACATGCAGTAGAAACAAGTCCCAGTGCCATTATCAATGGTCAGCCTCCATTGTCAGCCACAGTCAGAGTACGGTTTATCACATGTTCATTCAGACCCAGTCCAGTTGGATTTGGACCACACTGTCTCAGTTGGTGGACCAACCGCTCACGATCCTGAGTTCCTTCCTCATCTTCTCCCTCCTTCTGCCTTTCAACTGGACCTTGGGAGCTCAGTCCTTTGCTCTGATGAGGGTCTTTGTCTCTATCTCCATCCATCGCCAGTATAAGATTTCATGGTGATATTCAAGATAATCATCAGCGTGATAGTGGGGTAAGAACAGTTCAGGCACCCTCTCCTCTGCTGTTCAAGGACCTAGCTGGGGACATTCCGTGGATACCAGGGATCCCCTCTAGAACCAAGTCTCTTGTCAACCCTAAAATGGATCCCTTACTGTAGGTATCTTCTTCTCTGCTCTTATATCTGCACTTCATCCATCTCCACCCTCCCACTTCCCCAAGCTCTTGCCAGTCCTTCCCTTCTCCCCTCCCTCTCCCCTTCTCCACTTCTCCCAAACTCACCCCCACCCCTGCCCCCACCCCCATGCTCACAGCTTTTGCCCTGCAATCTTGTTTGTTACCAATTTCCAGGAGGATCTATATATGGTTTTCTTTGTGTTCTCCTTGTCATTTGGCTCCTCTGGGCTTGGGAACTATGGGCTTAATGACCTTGGTTTACGGCAAGAGTCCACAAATGAGTGAGTGCATACCAAAGTCATCTTTTTGGGTCTCGGTTATCTCACTCAGGATAGTGTTTTCTATTTCCATCCATTTGTATGCAAAATTCAAGATGTCATTGTTTATTACTGCTGAATAGTACTCTAATGTGTATATATTCCACACTTTCTTTATCCATTCTTCCATTGAGGGGCATCTAGGTTGTTTCCAGGTTCATGATATTACAAATAATGCTGCTATGAACATAGTTGAACAAATGCTTTTGTAGTATGATTGGGCATCTCTTGGGTATAGTCCCAAGAGTGGTACAGATGGATCCTGAGGCAGGTTGATTCCTAATTTCCTAGACCGCCAACTGATTTCCAAAGTGGTTGCACAAGTTCGAATCCCCACCAGCAATAGATGAGTGTTCCCCTTACTCCACATCCTCCCCAGCAAAGGCTATCATTGGTGTTTTTGATTTTAGCCATTCTGACAGGTGTAAGATGGTATCTCAAGGTTGTTTTGATTTGCATTTCCTTGATCTCTAAAAAAGTTGAACATGACCTTAAGTGTCTCTTGGCCATTTGAACGTCTTCTGTTGAGAATTCTCTGTTCAGTTCAGTACCCCATTTTTTAAATTGGGTTAATTAGAATTTTAAAGACTTGTTTCTTGAGTTCTTTATATATTTTGGAGATCAGATCTTTGTCTGATGCGGGGTTGGTGAAGATCTTCTCCCATTCAGTAAGATGCCTTTTTGTTTTCATGACTGTCCTGCGCTCGGCCTCGCCTGCAAGAACCACGCGGAACACTAGGATCCTTCTGCAGGAATGGCTTTAATACCCCTTGGGAGAGCGAGCATCAGCCAACATGGCCGGGGACCCAGATATGATGGAACCCATCCCTTATATAGGAAACAGACCCTGCTTCGGACGTGTCACTCTTGGATTGGTCCGCTGCTCCCAGTCCTAGGTGATGCGTTGGGAGTAGGCAGGGACACAGTAGTGGAAAGTTACCAACATGTGTGCGTTCACCTGGCGGTGAAGCCGGATGTCAGCGCCGTCTTGATGATGGAGAATGTGGCTGCAGCCCCCCACATCTCCCCCTTATTATTACTTCTTTGCAGAAAGGCAACTCCCTCAGAAGGTAAAGATAGAGGTCGCACTTCCCAAAGTGGAAACATTAAAATGGGCTTACATGGAATCTGCCCCTAGGTTCATGACATCTGGAACCTATCCGGCCTGCCCTCTGCCATTTTTCTGGGAAAGGGAATATACGGCAGGAAACCCTTATGCAGGGCGACTTATCTCTCAGAGAGGGTCATTCTCTGTGCGATGCTTTTTAGCTCCATAACCTTCAGGGCTAGCTAAGCCAAGCATTCCACCCTGTGCCATGGACCACAGTCCTAGGGGTGTAGTAGCTGGTTGGCTTAAACCTTACTGCTTTAACATAGATAACCATATATAAGCAGAGGCTCCCTATTCCAGGGCAGCCAGCGCTGTGCAAAAACCACTTTGTCCCTAAGACTTTGGGATTTGAGTCAGCAGACCATCCAGAGGAGAAACACTATTCCATAGTGTAGGACTGTTCCAAAACATTTCCATCCCCACCCATTCTTTGAAGTAGGGTGTAGAAGGCCGCAACCACACTCCCCACCATAGATGGCGCTGCACCGCCAGGTGAGCTAGAAAGCTCACACGTGTTGGTATTTTTCCACTACTCCCAAGGTTTCACCTGGGACTGGGAGCAGTTGACCAATCCAAGAATGACACGTTCAAAGCAGGGTCTGTTTCCTATATAAGGGATGGGTTCCATCTTATCTGGGTCTCCGCCATGTGGCTTATGCTCTAGCTCCCAAGAGGATTAAAGCTATTTCTGCAGAAGGATCCTGTGTCCCGCGTGGTTCTTGTAGGCGAGACGGTAGCGCGGGACATCTGGTGCCATACCCGGGAAGAAAAAGAAGAACTTTGCACCGCCGGAGACCCCTTGGACACAAGGAGGATTCAGAACTGCAGGCATGCATGCTTAGAGAGGTACGCTCTAAAGTCCAGAGAGCATATCAGAAACTGAGCAGCAGTGGGAGGTTGTGCGCGCACCCAGATAAGTTAAAAATGACCCTCCGGTAAAGAATGGGGGAGACAGAAAAGAAAATAAGTTAAAAAGGACCCCCCAGTGATTTTAAAAAAGTAAAAATGGGGGAGAAGGCTGATTTACAAGATCAAAAGCTTTATGTTATGTTGTTTGTGTTGTCTGTTGTGTACTGGACAGGAGAAAGATATTTAAATTTAGAAACTGCTAAGGATATGATGTTTTGGGAAAGAGGTTCTGTTTTCGCCTCCACGGAGGATGGGAGCCTAAGTATGTGCTTGAGATCCACGTGGTTTGAATCACCGAGACCTCCTGAAATGTTGTAGTGTATACCCCTAAAATACAGTGGCCCAATAACAGCAGGAAGCAGCCAAAGAGACTAATGATGCCCAAATTCCCTAAAAGATTAAATGAGGTCCTTTCAGTGATCGCAGATCTGCAAGCCTGCTTCTCTGAGTTCCGCTTTGCTCCGTACACCGGTTTGGGCTCGGAATGGGTGCAGCTGGGGCTGGAGGGCGGCTGGAGCGGAGCTTTGCTCTGTGGCTATGGTGGGGGGCACGTTGCGCCGGCTCAATTGGTGCGGCTCAGTTGGTGCCTGGCCTGGAGGGTGTCACGTACCGAGAATGAGAGTGGTGCCACAATCTGCCAGGCCAAAATTGTACCTAATTGTACCTTGCAATGTACCTAAAAGTGTGAGGGTCTCTGAGGGAAAAATGGCTCTGATTCCATTTGGCTATGCTAAACTATGCTGACTTCAGGCAGGGCTGGTCGTATTTATCATAATAAAAGCACAATTAAGGTTTAGACGCAGTAAACAGGCAGTACCGTATTACATCTACATAGTGCGACTTAAGTTTTTAAGAACTGCTTAGCATTTTAAGAACTCAAGTCCTCCTGAAAGATTGCTGTGTATACGCTTGGCTTGTCTGATGTTTCGGGTTCCGCAGGGAGATGGATGCGAAGGGCCCTTGGATTTTGGGGTGATTGGGTCGTTGGCTGGATCTGTGAGAGTTTACAGCCGCTTTTGCTATGGCACAGGTGTTGAGAGTTTGCTAGTAGGGAAGTGGCCCTGTTCGCCGCCTCTCCCATCGGCCCCTTGAGCCGCAGCGGCTCTGGCGCGGACCTTGAGATGTTGCCGCCTGTGCCGCCTCGGTCTGAGTGTCGGCTCCCGCCACACTCCCCCACCAACACAGCCGCAGAGGACTGGGCTGGCCCCGCAGGGAAGGCAGGGGCGCCTGGGGGTGGAGCCGCCACTTCCTGGCCTGGGACACTTGGAGCCGCTCAGCGAGCAGGCCCAGGGCCGCACACAGCCCTTGGATGGCGGGCGGGCTCTGGAGCCCAAGGCTACCGTACCGGCAAGGAATACAGGAGCCAATAAATCTTAAACCTAATATCAACAAACAGGGCCTGGGTTTTTCCTAGGCGCCACTGGGGCAGCACGGCCTATTTCATGGAAAACAGAGACCCTCAATCAGTTATCTACCACAGTGGCTACAGCCCTGGATCAACAGGCTACCATAGATACATCTATTAGAGGTAGAATAAAGAACAGGTGGATATCTTATGGCAGCTTGCCCAATTGGGCTATAAATGGAAAACTCCAGCCTTATGTGTGACCAATGTACCATATGAGAACTTTATAAAAGTGGCTAACTTGTCCCGAGAATTGTCTTTGTATCTTGCAGGAGAATTTTGATGATTTGCTGTCCTCCTTGAGATGGGCCATCGTGACAATCAACTCCACGCGAGTGGACATAAGCTTGGCCAAAGGATTCCAGTCCTGGGTTGTGTCCTTCATCCCCTACTTCAAAGAATGGGTGGGGGTGGAAGTGTTTTGGAACGGTCTTACGCTATGGAATAGTGTTTCTCCTCTGGATGGTCTGCTGACTCAAATCCCAAAGTCTTAGGGACAAAGTGGTTATCTGCACCAGCGCTGGCTGCCCTGGAACAGGGAGCCTCTGCTTATGTGTGGTTATCTATGTTAAAGCAGTAAGGTTTAAGCCAACCAGCTCCTGCACCCCTAGGACTGTGGTCCATTGCACAGGGTGGAGTGCTTGGCTTAGCTAGCCCTGAAGGTTGTCGAGCTGAAAAGCATCGCACAAAGAATGGCCCTCTCTGAGAGATAAGTCGCTCTGCATAAGGGTTTCCTGCCGTATGTTCCCTTTCCCAGAAAAATGGCAGAGGGCAGGCCGGACAAATTCCAGGTGTCATGAGCCTAGGGGCAGATTCCGTGTAAGCCCATTTTAATGTTTTCATTTGGGAAGTGCGACCTCTATCTTTACCTTTTGAGGGAGTTGCCTTTCTGCAAAGAAGTAAAATTAGGGGGAGATGTAGAAGGCCACAACCACACTCTCCACCATAGATGGCGCTGCACCACCAGGTGAGCTAGAAAGCTCACACGTGTTGGTATTTTTCTACTACTCCCAAGGTATCACCTGGGACTGGGAGCAGTTGACCAATCCAAGAATGACACGTCCAAAGCAGGGTCTGTTTCCTATATAAGGGATGGGTTCCATCTTATCTGGGTCTCCGCCATGTGGCTTATGCTCTAGCTCCCAAGAGGATTAAAGCTATTTCTGCAGAAGGATCCTGTGTCCCGCGTGGTTCTTGTAGGCGAGACGGTAGCGCGGGACAGTAGGGGATGAAAGACATGACCCAGGACTGGAATCCTATGGCCAAGCTTATAAATCATCTCTAGGACGGTGGGGGGGGGGGGCAGAGTCTTATTGGTTGTAAAAAATCGAGGAAACATCACCATCCTATGGCTGACTGGTAACAGCTTTGGGAAAGCTGAGAGTGTCCTCCATCGGTACTCTGTCATCCATCCGCAAAATGGCAGGAGGAACAGCAGCCAGGTCCTCAGGCAAATCCGTGTGTTGTGGATCATTCTTTATTGTTTGGGTCAATCGCTCTGGCAGCCAGAATGGGCTTTCTTGATCCTGTGCGAAGACATAAACAGCTCCCCTGGATCTCAATAAGATGGGATCCGGGCCTTTCCATTCATTAGAAAGTATGTCTTTCCATTTAACCAAATCTTTGAGCCGCTGCGGATCCGAACAATGTTGTGTTGCAGCATTTTGGCCATTATCACCCAGATTTAAAAAATTTATGGTGAACAGAGTCATGGCGATGGCCACCCTTGGCGTCGGGGGCAGCTCTGTCAATATTCCCCCTTTCTGTTTAAGTAGATAAGATTTGAGTGTGCGATGCGCCCGTTCTATGATACCTTGTCCCTGGGGGTTATAAGGCAGGCCTGTAATGTGAGTGACCTGCATCTGTGTATAGAATTGCTTAAACTTTTGAGAAGTATAGGCAGGCCCATTATCCGTTTTTAAAGATGTGGGCTTGCCCCAAGTATTCCATGCCTTAAGGCAATGTTGAATGACATAAGAGGTTTTTTTTTCCCTGTAAGTGGTGTGGCATGAATAATGCCAGACCATGTGTCAATCGATATATGTACATATTGAAGTTTTCCAAAGGCAGTGATATGAGTTATGTCCATCTGTCATATTTGTAAGGGCGTAATCCCTCTGGGGTTTATGCCAGTGTGTCTGATAGGAAGAAACTGGCAACAATTGTGACATTGGGTTACAATATTGTGAGCTTCTTTTTTGGTAAGTGAAAAACGTTTGTGCAGGGTTTTAGCTGTAACATGAAAATTATCATGAAAGGTTTTAGCGGTCTGTAACGGGGAGGCAAGAGCTATCGCAGCAAGCTGCGTAGCACGATCAGCCAGGTCATTGTCCAAACTCATTGGGCCTGGAAGCCCCGAATGTGCTCTTATGTGTGTGATAAAAAATGGAGCTCTCCTATTTAGTAAGCAGTCCTGTATCCTCTGGAAAAGAGCTGTCATTGTATTAGTAGGTTTTATAATTTTAGCGGCCTCTAATAATTTAACAGCGTTAACCATATAGGCAGAATCAGAAAAAATATTAAGGGGACAAGGAAATCTTTGAAGAACCTCTAAAATCATCATATATTTCATCATCGGGGGCGAGGTGGCAGAAAAGTTTTTTGTATATATTTTAGAACCTATAATATAAGCTCCCATACCATTTTTGGAGCCATCTGTATAAACCGTCATCCCGTCTTTTAGCAGGGCAGAAGACGTAATTCGGGGAAACATAATGGGATGACATGCAGCGAATTGTAGCAGAGGGTGTTTGGGATAATGATTATCAATTTTTCCTGAAAAGGTGGTAACCAAAATGGCCCAATTGTCAGAGGCGGCGGCCAAGGTTTGTACCTGAGAGGAGGTATAGGGCATTATTATAACCTCTGGATGCTTTTTAAAATGATTAACAGACATTTTAAGGCCTTTAAGGGCAATTTGAGCTATAGCGGCGGGATATCAATCAATATTTTTGTTAGGAGAAGCATGCGGATGGATCCATAGTAACGGTCCATCCTGCCATAACATAGCGGTGGGTAGCTTTCTTGTTTTAAACATATATAGAGCAAATGGTTGAGTTTTATCAATATGGCATAGCTGTGTCTCCTTAATGGATTTCTCCATTAGCAATAAGGCTGCTTCTGCTGCCGGCATCAAGGCCCGAGGGGAGGTAATATGAGTATCCCCTTTTAAGATATCAAACAATGACTTTAAATCAGCGGAGGGGATTTTTAAGAATGGTCGCAGCCAATTAATATTTTCTAACAATTTTTGGAAATTATTTAACGTTTGTAAATCATCCCTATAAATTTTTATTTTTTGAGGCAGAATCTTTTTAGGAAGAATAACAGAACCTAAAAATTGGCCAGTATTTGCAATCTGGACCTTTTTAGCGGCTATTTGAAGATCCCATAGCTGTAAGCTTTTAACGAGCAGTGGGTAGGCTTCCTTTAGGACCTGTAAGTCCTCATGACATATAAGTATATCATCCGTGTAATGAACCATGAGCAAACATGGAAACCATTTACGAAGCGGTTTAAGAGCCTCCTGTATAAATATCTGACAAATGGTCGGACTGAGGCATATACCCTGAGGTAGGGTTTTCCACTGAAAGCGTTTATCAGGTTCTATATGATTAATTGAAGGAACAGTAAAAGCAAAGCGGGGCCTATCAGCAGGATGAAATGGAATAGAAAAAAAAACAATCCTTAATATCTATTATTACCAGACTCCAATTTTTGGGCAAAGCTGAAAGCATCGGGAGTCCTCGCTGCATAAGCCCAAAGAGGTGCATTTGTTCATTAACGGCTCTCAAATCATGTAGCAAGCGCCATCTTTTGGATTTTTTTCTAATGACAAAAATGGGTGTATTTCATGGAGAGGTGGATGGTTCTATGTGTCCCAGAGCCAATTGTTCATTAACTAGTTGATTTACTGTTTTTAGTTTTTTAGAAGTAAGTGGCCATTGGGGAACCCATATGGGGGTCTCTGTTTTTTACGGTATGGGCCGTGTTGCCCCAGTGGCGCCTAGGAAAAACCCAGGCCCTGTTTGTTGATATTAAGTTTAGGATTTATTGGCTCCCGTATTCCCTGCTGGGAGCGATTCAAGCCCTTTTCTGGCCTATGACCCATTTTGATCATTATATTTTGGGCCTGAGATGAATATGTATTAGATAAGGTCAATCCCATGTCCTGCATCATGTCTCTTCCCCATAAGTTGACCGGCAGGGGGAGGACATACGGTGTAAAATATCCTGACTGTCCTTTATCTGTTTTTCAGGTTAATCTGGTGGAGCTAATGGTGGGGTTTGCATTGTAACCCAAGCCCTGGAGGGCATGAGACGACTCAGTAACTGGCCAGGACTGTGGCCATCAGCGCGATGAGATAATACTTTTGTCCACGCCGGTGTCCAAAATGTCTTTGAAGCATTTATTATTGACCCAAAGGGGCAGTTTGGGTCGATCTTGAAGGCTAACAACCAAGTAGGCTGAATCCTGTCCTGTTGACCCCATTAATTTATTCTCCGGCCTCTGGTGGATATCTGCCGGGAGAAGCAGTAGTTGAGCTATCCTGTCTCCTTTATTGATGGAAAAAATTCCATTAGGGCAAGAGCATAGGGCTTGTATCTCAGCAGTGTGCTGACTATCAATGAGACCTGGGTGGACGAATAATCCCTGTAGGGTAAGCGAGCCATGTCCTAAAAGCAGGCCCATGCTTCCAGGGGGTAGGGGCTCAGGCATCTGCACAGGGACGGGCTGTACCCCCATTTGAGGCATCAATAAGAAGTCGGTGGAGGCACATAAGTCCATTTTTGTTTTGACTCCGAGGGTCCCTCGGTCGTTGCCCTGACGAACTTGTTTTCATATTTTTGGGGGCCCTGGGACCGAGGGCCCGTCATTTTGTTTTTTGGATCACCAGTCTGTGGGTTTCCTAATGGTGGGAGGATCTTACCATGGGCGTCCCTAACGGAGCGGCAGAGCTCCGCCCTATGATAACCTTTACCATAGCGTGAGCAAAGCGTAGGGGGCACTCTCTCCTTTTCTGATGACCTACAGTCCCTTTTTAAGTGTCCTGTCTTCCCGCATTTAAAGCAAACTCTTGTGTCTGGCCCTTTAAAAGGGCGTTGTTGTGACCGCAAGATGGCAGCAGCCAAACCTGCATTCGTCAGGGGTCCTCCTAGTTCTCTACAGACCCTGAGCCAGTCCTGTAGCCCTTTATTTTTCCTAGGGGCTATGGCGGCATGGCATTCCTGCGTGGCTTGCTCAATTGAGCTGCTCAATTAGGGGCGTGGCCATATCAGTATCGCCAAAAATGCGTCCTGTTGCCTCAGTCATTCTTGCCATGAAATCTGAAAAAGGCTCCTGAGTCCCTTGTATAATCTTGGTGAGCGGAGTGCTCCCTTCTCCCTTTTTTGACAAGGCTTTCCATGCTCTTACAGCTGTATCGGCTATCTGGCGGTAGGCGCCGTAAGGGTAGTTTGTCTGGGCAGTGGCATAGTGCCCTCGCCCAGTCAGGAGGTCAAATGTCCATTGCTGTTGTTCTGGAGTTAAGGCCTGAGCATTAGCTCTGGCTTGTTCCTGGGCTGCCTCGTGCCATAGCGCTTTCCATTCCAAATATTGACCCATGCTGATGAGCAATGCTTTTGCAATTGCTTCCCAGTCCGCAGGAGTCATGGCAGACGAGGCCAATCTGTCCAACTGGGCTAAGGTAAAATTAGCAGTCACTCCATACTTTTTGACTGATTCTGCTAACTCTTTGATTTGGTTGTACTCCACAGGCGCATGCATCCGCCCGTTTTCCCCTTCGTAAATGGGGAAGGCCAAGTGTAGCTTTCTCTTGACCTTGTCAGGGATAAATGAAAAGGTCTTTGGCCCAAGGCGTTTCTCATAGGGAGGCGCCGAAGGGGCAACTGGGGGAGGGTGTAGCCTATAAGGAGGCAAATGGGCCGTTTGGGATGACCTCATGGCCCTACCGTTGGCTAATTCTGCCTCCCCCTCTGTATCCAGTTCTCCTATCTCTTTTCCTGAGCCAGAACTTTTGTGCTCATTTTTATGGTCATTTTTAAGGTCATTTTTAATTTGTAGAGTTTTGAGCCCCTGTAGAGGATATAAACTACTGTTTTTTTTTCTTATTATTGATATCAGAAAGCTTTTGGCCTTGTGGGCCAATGTTTTTCCCCATTTTTATTTTCTTAGAATCATTGGGGGGTTCTCTTTTCTTAATTTTTTTCTCATGTGCGTGTCTAACCTCCCATTGCATTTAGTTTCTGATATTCTGTCCTGGATTTCCTCCGCCTTTGCAACAACCGCTTGGCAAGATTCATCTTTTAAGCAATTTCTGGCGGAAAATAAGAGAATTGCTAAGATAAGTATCAAGGCCTGTATGAAACCTTCCCAATGCAGAAACAAGTCAAGCTCAAAACCGAAAAATCCAGGAGCAGACATTACCTCTCTGATTATGCAGACCCACAGTTCTGAATCCTTCCTGAATCCAAGGTGAATCCAAGAGATCACCGTAGGTGCGGTGGTCAGGATTCCTCGGCGTCCCGAGGGTTTCGAGCACCAGATGTCCTGTGCTCGGCCTCGCCTGCAAGAACCACGCGGAACACTAGGATCCTTCTGCAGGAATGGCTTTAATACCCCTTGGGAGAGCGAGCATCAGCCAACATGGCCGGGGACCCAGATATGATGGAATCCATCCCTTATATAGGAAACAGACCCTGCTTCGGACGTGTCACTCTTGGAGTGGTCCGCTGCTCCCAGTCCTAGGTGATGCCTCGGGAATAGGCAGGGACACAATAATGAAAAGTTACCAACATATGTGCGTTCACCTGGCAGTGAAGCCAGATGTCAGCGCCATCTTAATGATGGAGAATATGGCTGCGCCCCCCCCCCCAACATGACAGTGTTCTTTGCTTTACAGAAGCTTCTCAGTTTTAGGAGGTCCCATTTATTCACTGCTGCCCTTTTTGTCTTTGCTACTGCAGTTATATGTAGGAAGTGGTCTCCTGTGCCCATGTGTTGCAGTTTACTTTCTACGTTCTCTTCTATCAGTTTCAGTGTGGTCGGATTGATATTGAGGTGTTTAATCCATTTGGACTTGAGTTTTGTGCATGGTGGTAGATATGGATCTACTTTCATTCTTCTACAGGTTGACATCTAGTTATGGCAGCACCATTTGTTAAAGATGCTTTCCTTCTTCCATGGTATACATTGAGCTCCCTTGTCAAAAATCAGGTGTTCATAGGTGTTGGGGTTAATATTCGGGTCTTCTATTTGATTACATTGGTTGACTTCTATGTTTTTATGCCAGTACCAAGATGTTTTCATTACTGTAGATCTGTAATAGAGTTTGAAGTCAGGGATGGTGATGCCTCCAGAAGTTTCTTTATTGTATAGGATTGTTTTGGCTATCCTGGGTTTTTTTTTTTTAACCATATAAAGTTGATTTTTGTTCTCTCAATGTCTGTGAGAAATTTTGTTGGGATTTTGATGGGGATTGCATTGAATTTATTGATTGCCTTTGGTAGAATTGCCATTTTTACTATGTTGATCCTACCCATCCAAGATCATGGGAGATCCCTTCATTTTCTGGTGTCCTCTTCAATTTCTTTCTTAAATGCCTTAAAGTTCTTGTAAAATAGATATTTCACTTCTTTGCTTAGAGTCACCCCAAGATATTTTATGCTATTTCTGACTATCATAAAATGTGAAGTTTCTCTGATTTTTCTCTCTGCTTTGTGTATGGGAGGGCAACTGGTTTTTTGGAGTTGATCTTGTATCCTGACACATTACTAAAGGTGTTGATCAGCTGTCGGAGTTCTTTGGTAGAGTTTTTGGCGTCACTTATGTACACTATCATATCATCTGCAAATAATGAAAGTTTGACTTCTTCCTTTCCAATTCAAATCCCCTTGATCCCCTTATGCTGTCTTATTGCTATTGCTAGAAGTTCAAGCACTATATTGAAGAGATATGGTGAGGTTGGACAGCCTTATCTTGTTACTGACTTTAGTGACAAGGTTTTGAGTTTCTCTCCATTTAATTTGACATTAGCTGTTGGCTTGCTATATATTGCTTTTATTATATTTAGGTAGGAATCTTGTATTCCTAACCTCTCCAAGACCTTTATCTGATGTAGGTTGGTCTTCTGTATTTCTGTTGCTTCCATTAGTTAATTAATAAAGAAACTGCTTGGCCTGATAGGTGAGAACTAGGTGGATGGAGTAGACAGAACAGAATGCTGGGAAGAAGGCAATGAGGCAGATGCCATGGAACCAGCCGCCAGGTCAGACATGCTGAATCTTTCCCGGTAAGTCACGACCTCGTGGTGAGATACAGATTATTAGATATGGGTTAGTCAAGATGTGAGGATTATCCCATAAGAGACTGGAGATAATGGGCCAGGCAGTATCTAAAAGAATACAGTTTCCATGTAATTATTTCCAGTAAAGCTAGCTGGGTTGCCGGTGGGAAGCAGCCTGCCATTCCTTTTACATTTATCATAAAGGGATGTTGAATTTTGTCAAACACTTTTTCAACATCTGATGAAATGATCATATGGTTTTGTCTTTCAGTTTATTTATATGATGTACTACATTAATATATTTTCGTTTGTTGAACCAATACTGCATCTCTTGGATGAAGCCTACTTGATTATAATGGATAATTTTTTTTGATGTGTTGTTGGATTCTGTTTGCAATAATTTTATTGAGAATTTTTGCATTGATGTTCATGAGTAAGATTAGTCTGTAATTTTCTTTGTTGTGTCTTTGTGTGGTTTTGGTATTAGGGTGACTGTAGCTTCATAAAAAGAGTTCGGCAATGACTCTTCTGTTTCTATTATGTGAAACACATTAAGGAGTATAGGTATCAGCTCTTTTTGGAAGTTCTGATAAAATTCTGCATTAAAACCATCTGTTCCTGGATTTTGTTTTTTGGTTGGGAGGTTTTTGATGACAGCTTATATTTCCTCATGACTTACAGGTCTATTTAAATTGTTCCCCTGGTCTTGATTTAATTTTGGTAAATGTTATTTATCTAGAAACAAGTCCATTTCTTTTACATTTTCCAATATTGTGACATATAAGCTTTTGTAGTAAGACCTAATGATTCTTTGAATTTCCTCAATGTCTGTTGTTATATCCCCCTTTTCTTTTATAATACTGTTAATTTGCATTTTCTTACTCTGCCTTTTGATTAGTTTGGATAAAGGTTTGTCAGTCTTGTTGACTTTCTCAAAGAACTGGTTCTTTGTTTCATTGATTCTTTGGATTGTTTTCTATGTTTCTATTTTGTTGATTTCAGCCCTCAGTTTATCATTTCCAAGCTTCTACTCTTCCTAGATGAGTTTGCTTTTTTTTTTTTTGCTAGCTCTTTCAGCTGTGCTGTTAAGTCTCTAAAGTGAGTTTTCTCTGGTTTTTTAATGTGGGCACTTAGAGTTATGAACTTTCCTCTTAACACTGCTTTCATAGTGTCCTATAGGTTTGGGTATGTTGTGTCTTTATTTTTATTGAATTCAGGGAAGACTTTAATTTCTTTATTTCTTCCCTGATCCAGGGGTGGTTCAGTAGTTGACTGTTCAGTTTCCATGAGTTTGTAGGCTTTCTGGGGGTAGAATTATTTTTAAAGTCTAAATTTACTCCATGGTGATCCTATAAGACACAGGTTGTTACTACTACTTTTTTTTTGTATCTGTGAAAGTTTGCTTGTTACCGAATATGTGATCAATTTTCAAGAAGATTCCATGAGATGCTGAGAAAAAGGTGTATTCTTCCCTATTTGGGTGGAATGTTCTATAGATGTCTGTTAAGTCCATTTGATACATTACCTCTATTAATTCTTTTATTTTTATGTTAGGTTTCTGTCTGATAGACCTGTCCATTGGTGAGAGAGGAGTTTTGAAGTCTCCTACTATTAGTATGTGGGGTTTGATGGGTGGCTTGAGTTCTAGTAATGTTTTTTTTTAATAAGTGGGTGCTTTTATATTAGGGGCATAGATATTCAGGATTGAGACTTCATCGTGATGAATTGTTCTTATTATGAGTATAAAGTGTCCATCTCCATCTCTTCTGATTGATTTTAATTTGAAATCAATTTGTTAGATATTAGTATTGCCACACCTGCTTTTTTCCTAGGTCCATTTGTTTGAAAAACCTTTTCCCAACCCTTTACTCTGAGTAGGTGTCTGTCTTTGTGGTTGAAGTGTGTTTCTTGTAAACAGCAGAATGTTGAATCCTGTTTTCGCATCCAATCTCTTAACCTGTGCCTTTTTATAGGTGAATTGAGTCCATTGATATTAAGTGATATTAATGACCAGTTGTTGTTAACTCCAGATTTTTTTTTTTGGTGACAGAGTTTATGTGTTTTTCTTCATTGAGTTGTGCTGGTGAAGGGCTGTTAAATGTCTGAGTTATTGTGGGCATTGTTGGGATCCTTGGGTTGTGATTTTCCTTCTATTACTTTCTGTAAGGCTGTATTGTGGCTGCATATTGTTCAAACTTGTTTTTATCCAGGAATATCGTGTTTTCTCAAATGATGATGAACAAAAGCTTGGCTGTGCATAGTATTATGGGGTTGCATCCATGGTCTCTTAATTTCTGCAACACATCTATCCAAGACCTTCTGGATTTCATGGTGTCCTTGGAGAAGTCAGGTGTAATTCTGATAGGTGTACTTTTATTAGTTACTTGACCTTTTTCTTTTGCTGCTCTTAATATTCTTTCTTTTTTCTGTATGTTTTTTGTTTTGAATATTATATGATGAGGGGATGGATTTTTTATCAAGTCTAATTGGTGTTCTTTATGCTTCTTATACCTTTATAGGAATATCCTACTTTAGCTTGGGAAAGTTTTCTTCTATAATTTTGTTGAATACATTTTCTGGGCCTTTGATCTGCAATTCTTCTCCTTCTTCTACCCCTATTATTCTTACCTTTGGTTTTTTTATGGTATCCCAGATTTCTTGTATGTTTTGTGATGAGAATTTGTTAGATTTGCCTTTTGTTTGATTGGTGCATTTGTTTCCTCTATAGTGTGGTGTGTGAGAATTGTCTGTAGTCTGTCAATCATGTATTTTAATAAAACACTGATTGGCCAGGCAGGAAGTATAGGTGGGTCAACCAGACAGGAAGTAGAGGCAGGGCGATGAGAACAGGAATATTCTGGGAAGCAGGAAGCTCCCTCTGTCATTCCTGCCCAGATCACCGAAGAAGCAACATGTGATCTGTCACACTGAGAAAAGTACTGAGCCGTGTGGCTAACATAGATAATGATAGTGGATTAATATAAGTTACAAGGACTAATAAGAAGCCTGACCTAATGGGCCAATCAGTTTATAATCTTATGGAGTCTTGTGAGTGATTTTCTTTGGGACTTGTTGGCTGTGGGGTACCGGATGGGACAGATACCCCAACAAGCCGGGCCCCTCATATTGCAATAGTGTCTTCAGTATCTGAAATTCTTTCTTCCATCTCTTGTATTCTGTTTGTTATGCATGTCTTTGTAGTCGCTGTTCATTTACCCAGATTTTCCAAATCCAGCCGTTTCTTGGTTTGTGTTTTCTTCATTTCCTCCATTTCAGTTTTCAAATCTTGAACTGTTTCCATTATCTATGTGATTGGGTTTTTTTCTTGGTTTCCTAGGGTATCTTTTGGGGATTTAACCATTTCTTCAAACTTTCTGTTATTCTTCTCGTCCATTTCTTTCTTTTTCTATTTTATTTATTTCCTTTTTTTCTTTTTTATATTTATTAAAAATTTCCACCTCTTTCCCACCTCCCTTTTCTCTCCCCATCTCCACCTACCCCTTCCCACATCCCACTCCCCACCTCCCCCTACCTCTCTAGTATTTTTTTATTTTTTTATTAATTTATAAAAGTTTCCACTTCTGCCCCTCCTCCCATACCCTCCCATTCCCCTCACTTCCTCTCCTCCTCCCTCTCCAGCCCTTAGAGCAGTCAGTGTTTCCTGCCCTGTGAGAAGTTCAAGTTCCTCCCCCCTCCCTCCAGGTCTAGGAAGGTGAGCCTCCAAACTGCCGAGGATCCCAAACATCCAGAACATGCAGAGGAAACAAGTCCCAGTGCCATTATCATTGGCTTCTCAAACAGTCCCCATGCCAGCCACATTCAGAGAATCTAGCCACATTCAGAGAATCCGGATTGATCACGTGCTTGTTCAATCCCAGTCCAGAAGGCCTTGGTGAACTTTCATTAGATCAGTCCCCTTGTATCAGTGGGTGAACGCACGCCTCACGGTCCTGCCTTTCTTGTTCATGTTCTCCCTCCTTCTGCTCCTCATTTGGACCTCGGGGGCTCAGTCCAGTGCTCCAATGTGGGTCTCTGTCTCTATCTCCATCCATCGCCAGATGAAGGTTCTATGGTGAAATGCAAAATATTCATCAGTATGGTTATGGGCCAAGGCCAGTTCAGGCACCCTATCCTCTGCTGTTCAGGGAACAATCTGGGGATCTCTCCTTGGACCTGGGAACCTCTTTATAATCAAGTCTCTTGTAAACCCTAAAATGGCTCCCTTAGTTGAGACATATACTTCCCTGATCCCATAACCATCCTTCCTCCCTCCCCCCATCCCAATCCCCCAACCTTTCCCCAATCCTCCCCTACTCCCTTCTCTCTAACCCTCTCCCCTTCCATCCACTCCTGCCCCCGTTCACCCAATGTTGCCTGGCACTCTTGTCTACTTCCAATATCCAGGAGGGAAACTACATGATTTTCTTCAGGTTCACCTTCTTATTTAGCTTCTCTAGGATCATGAATAATAGGCTCAAAGACCTTTAATTATGGCTAGAATCCACATAGGAGTGAGTACATACCATATTCCTCTTTTTGGGTCTGGGTTACTTCACTCAGTAAAGCATTTTCTGTTTCCATCAATTTGTATGCAAAATTCAAGATGTCATTGTTTTTTACCGCTGAGTAAAACTCTAATGTGTATATGTTCCACTCCTTCTTTAACCATTCTTCTATTGAGGGGCACCTAGGTTGTTTCCAGGTTCTGGCTATTACAAATAGTGCAGCTATTAACATAGTTGAACAAATGCTTTTGTAGTATGATAGGGCATCTTTTGGGTATAATCCCAAGAGTGGAATTGCTGGGTCCTGAGGGAAGTTGACTCCCAGTTTCCTGAGAAGCCGCCACACTGATTTCCACAGTGGCTGCACAAGTTTGCATTCCCACCAACAATGGATGAGTATTTCCTCACTCCACATCCTCTCCAGCATAGGCTATCATTGGTGTTTTTGAGTTTAGCTAATCTGACTGGTGTAAAATGGTATCTCTTAGTTGTTTTGATTTGCATTTCCCTGATCGCTAAGGATGTTGAGCATGACCCTAAGTGTCTTTTGGCTATTCGAAGTTCTTCCGCTGTGAATTCCCTGTTCAGATCAGTACCCCATTTTTTAATTGGGTTAATTAGAGTTTCAGTGTCTAGTTTCGTGAGTTCTTTGTATATTTTGGAGATCAGACCTTTTTCTGATGAGGGGTTGGTGAAGATTTTCTCCCAGTCCGAAGGTAGCCTTTTTGTCTTACTGACAGTGTCCTTTGCTTTACAGAAGCTTCTCAGTTTCAGGAGGTCCCATTTATTCATTGATTCTCTTATTGTCTGTGCTACTGGGATTCTACCTAGGAAGTGGTCTCCTGTGCCTATGTCTTGTAGACTACTTCCCACTTTCTCTTCTATCAGGTTCAAAGTGGTCAGGTTAATGTTGAGGTCTTTAATTCATTTGGACTTTATTTTTGTGCATGGTGATAGATATGGATATGGATCTACTTTCATTCTTCTATAAGTTGACATCCAGTTATGCCAGCACCATTTGTTAAAGATGCTTTCCTTTTTCCATTGTATACCTTTAGCTCCCTTGTTGAAAATCAGGTGTTCATAGGTTTGTGGGTTAATATCTGGGTCTTCTATTCGATTCCTTAGATCGACTTCTCTGTTCTTATGCCAATACCAAGCTGTTTTCAATACTGTAGCTCTGTAATAGAGTTTGAAGTCAGGGATGGTAATGCCTCCAGAAGTTCCTTTATTGTATAAGATTGTTTTGGCTATCCTGGGTTTTTTGTTTTGCCATATAAAGTTGATTATTGCATAGATGTTCATGAGTGAGAAGATTGGCCTGTAATTCTCTTTCTTTTTTTTGAGTGTCGTTGTAGATCATGGGACCTGGACACCTTTCACACCATGAGCAGAACCTTGAGCCATGGGGTATAGACCATTAAAAACACTAGGGACAAGGTTATTGTAATTACACACAGTTTAAGCAATACAATTTTCTTATTTAACAGGGTTTCTTTTTTTTTCATTTTACATACCAATTACAGTTCAACCTCCTTCCCCTCCTGTTCCCCTCCACCTTCCCCCAACCTAACCCCAATCTACTCCTCAGAAAGGGTAATGCCTCCCATAAGGAGTAAACGAAGTCTAGCAGCACAAAGCACCTCCCTTCTGTATCTAGGCTGAGCAAGGTATCCCTCCCTAGGGAATGAGCTCCAAAAAGCCAGTTTATACACTAGGAATAAACCCTGGTCCCATTGTCAATGGCCCCACAGATTGCCCAAGCCACAGAACTGTCAGCCACACTCATAGGATCTAGTTCAGATCTATGCAGGTTCTCCAGCCTTTAGACTGGAGTCAATGAGCTTCCACTAGCTCAGGTCAGCTACTTCTGTGATTTTCCCCGTCATGATCCTGACCCCTTTGCTTATATAATCCCTCCTCCCTCTCTTCAACTGGAGTCCAGTAGCTCTGCCCAGTGCTTAGCTGTGAATCTTTACATCTGCTTACATCAGTTACTGGATGAAGGTTCTATGATGGCAATTAGTGTGGTCATCAATCTGATTACTGAGGAAGGCCAGTTCAGGTACCCTCTCTACAATTGCTTGGAGTCTTAACTAGGATCATCCTTGCAGGTGTCTAGGAAATTCCCTAGCACCAGGTTTCTCCTTAACTCCATAATGGCTCCTTTATATCTCTTTCCTTGTTGAGCAATAATCTCAATTTATTCAACTGAGTTCAGACAAGGACATTTAAGATATGTACCCTCTAAAATATTAGCACTGAGCATGTCTGGTCATTCATGGAGAATGAGATTTAAAATAATAGAAGTCAATTTTTTAAACCTTAGTACTTTTAATAAATGCCTTTGCTTTCTTCCAAGAGAAGCAAAAATTCCACTTAAGTGATGTATACCCTGACTGTGCTTCCTCTTACAACCAAATAATGGAAGCAGTTGGTGTTGTGATGGTGTTAATATATTCATGCCATGCGTCGCCAGACATATGGGAATCCAGGTTTTTCCTCTTGCTTGTACATTTTTAAAGGAAATTTCTAGACATGCACTTTATGTACATAAAATTTAATGTTCAAATAGGGAGGGACAGTGTGTGAGAACACGGTAGTTGTCAGCTCTGTGCTGTCTGCGGGGATGAGTTGTCAGTATGTGGTATTTTAGACTTCATTATACCGTTCCGTGGAGCATTCCTAAAAAAGCAGCAGGTGAAAAATCAGTAGCATTCAAATGAAATGATCCTCAGGAGGGTGAAGGATGTGCTTTTTGCCCTCAAATTGTCTCTATTGACAGAGTTGACTTCGCTTTGCCATTGAACTCTGACAAGGTGATTATTTTTAAACACCAAAATAAGGTGCATAATACATTTTAGCCTGAAGCTAAAAGTTAATATTTATAACTTTAATATTTGTGAATATTCATTCATTTTTGCTCTTCTATGAGCAAAAAGAAAAGAAAACCTATGGCCAGAGTTTTGAAGTGTTAAGCTCTATCAATTAATTGTATGACATTATGGGATGGTATATAGAAGAGATGATTTTTTTTAACAATGGAAAATTCCTGTTTATTTTAATGCTGGTATTTTGTTGAGGGAAAAATACATTTTTTTATTTAGAGTAACCTACCAATTTACTGGAAAATGGCGCATTTAAATAAAGTAAAGTTGGGTGGTGGTGGCACATATCTTTAATTCCAGCACCCTGGGGTCAGAGGCAGGTGGATCTCTGTGAGTTCGAGGCCAGCCTGGTATACAAGGGCTGGTTCCAGGACAGGCTCCAAAGCTACAGAGAAACCCTGTCTCAAAAAACCAAAACAAAAACAAAACACATGGTTCCAACACACCACACAGTCTCACACACAAGTGAGAAATTTAATATCCCGACCGCAGGATATCCTCAAGGAGGTGGCCAGACCAGTCTTTAGTTCATTCTTTGAAGCTACAAATCTTTTCTTTTTTTATTTTTTTTTATTTGTTTGTTTCTAAATTTTCCACTTCCTCCCCTCCTCCCCATACCCTCCCATTCCCCCCACTCGCTCTCCTTCCCCCCACTCCCTCTCCTCATCCCTCTCCAGTCCAAAAAGCAGTCAGGGTTTCCTGCCCTGTGGGAAGTTCAAGTTCCTCCCCTCTCCCTCCAGGTCTAGGAAGGTGAGTATCCAACCAGTGTACATAAGAGACCCCAAAAACTCTACCAAAGAACTCCTACAGCTGATAATCACCTTTAGTAATGTGGCAGCATACAAGATCAACTCCAAAATATCGGTGGCTGCACAAGTTTGCATTCCCACCAACAATGGGTGTTCCCCTCTCTCCACATCCTCTCCAGCATAGGCTATCATTGGTGTTTTTGACTTTAGCTATTCTGACCGGTGTAAAATGGTGTCTCATATTTGTTTTGATTTGCATTTCCCTAATCGCTAAGGATGTTGAGCATGACCTTAAGTGTCTTTTGGCCATTCGAAGTTCTTCTGTTGAGAATTCTCTGTTCAGATCAGCACCCCATTTTTTAATTGGGTTAATTAGAGTTTTATTGTCTAGTTTCTTGAGTTCTTTGTATATTTTGGAGATCAGGCCTTTATCTGATGAGGGGTTGGTGAAGATCTTCTCCCAGTAAGAAGGTAGCCTTTTTGTCTTACTGACGGTGTCCTTTGCTTTACAGAAGCTTCTCAGTTTCAAGAGGTCCCATTTATTCATTGATTCTCTTATTGTCTGTGCTACTGGGGTTGTACCTAGGAAGTGGTCTCCTAGGTTGTTTCCATATAAAATTAATTATTATTATCTCAAGGTCTGTGAAGAAGTTTGATGGGATTTTGATGGGGATTGTATTGAATCTATAGATTGCTCTTGGTAGAATTGCCATTTTTACTATGTTGATCCTCCCAATCCAAGAGCAAGGGAGATCTTTCCATTTTCTGGTATCCTCCTCAATTTCTTTCTTCAAAGACTTAAAGTTCTTGTCAAATAGGTCTTTCACTTCCTTGGTCAGAGTTATCCCAAGATATTTTATGCTATTTGTGGCTATTGTGAAAGGTGAAGTTTCTCTGATTTCCCTCTCTGCTTCTTTATTCTTTGTGTATAGGAGGACAACTGATCTTTTGGAGTTGATCTTGTATCCTGTCACATTACTAAAGGTGTTTATCAGCTGTAGGAGTTCTTTGGTCGAGTTTTTGGGGTCGCTGATGTACACTATCATATAATCTGCAAATAACAAAAGTTTAACTCTTCCTTTCTAATTCGAATCCCCTTGATTCCTTTATGTTGTCTTGTTGCTATTGCTAGAACTTCAAGCACTATATTGAAGAGGTATGGAGAGAGTGGACAGCCTTGTCATGTTCCTGATTTTAGTGGAAAGGCTTTGAATTTCTCTCCATTTAATTTGATGTCATCTGTCGGCTTACTGTAAATAGCATTTATTATATTTAGGTATGAACCTTGTATCCCCAGTCTCTCCAACACCTTTATCATAAAAGGGTGTTGAATTTTGTCAAATGCTTTTTCAGCATCCAATGAAGTGATCAAATGGGTTTTTTTTCTTTCAGTTTATTTATATGATGGATTACATTGATAGATTTGCGTATGTTGAACCAGCCCTGCATCTCTGGGATGAAGCCTACTTGATTATAATGGATAATTTTTCTAATGTGTTCTTGGATTCCGTTTGCCAGAATTTTATTGAGAATTTTTGCATCGATGTTCATGAGTGAGATTGGCCTGTAATTCTCTTTCTTGGTTGTGTCTTTATATGTGTTTGGTATCAGGGTAACTGTAGCTTCATAAAAAGAATTTGGCAATGACGCTTCTGTTTCTATTTTGTGAGATACATTAAGGAGTATAGGTATTAGCTCTTCTTGTAAGTTCTGGTAGAATTCTGCATTGAAACCATCTGGTCCTGGGCGTTTTTTGGTAGGAAGTTTTTGATAACAGCTTCTAATTCTTCACGACTAACAGGTCTATTTAGATTGTTCACTTGGTCTTGGTTCAATTTTGATATATGGTACTTATCTAAAAAATGCCTATTTCTTTTACATTTTCCAATTTTGTTTCATACAGGCTTTTGTAGTAAGATCTAATGATTCTCTGAATTTCCTCTGTTTCTGTGGTTATGTCCTCCTTTTCATTTTTGATCTTATTAATGTGTGTGTTCTCTCTCTTCCATTTGGTTAGTTTGGATAAGGGTTTGTCAATCTTGTTGATTTTCTCCAAGAACCAGCTTTTTGTTTCATTGATTCTTTGGATTGTTTTCTGTGTTTCTATTTTGTTGATTTCAGCCCTCAGTTTGATTATTTCCAGTCTTCTACTCCCCCTGAGTGAGTCTGCTTCTTTTTTTTCTAGAGCTTTCAGGTGTGCTGTTCAGTCTCCAATGTGTGCTTTCTCCATTTTCTTTAACTGGGCATTTAGTGTTATGAACTTTCCTCTTAGCACTGCTTTCATAGTGTCCCATAGGTTTGAGTATGTTGTGTCTTTATTTTCATTAAATTCAAGGAAGACTTTAATTTCTTTCTTTATTTCTTCCTTGACCCAGGTGTGATTTAGTAGTTGACTGTTCAGCTTCCATGGTTTGTAGGCTTTCTGTGGGTAGCATTGTTGTTGAATTCTAACTTTATTTCATGGTGATCCGACAAGACACAGGTGGGTACTAATATTTTTTTTGTATCTGTGGAAATTTGCTTTGTTACCGAGTATGTGGTCAATTTTTGAAAAGGTTTCATGAGCTGCAGAGAAGAAGGTATATTTTTCCTATGGGTATAATGTGCTATAGATATCTGTTAAGTCCATTTTATTCATTACCTCCATTAATTCTCTTATTTCTCTGTTAGGTTTCTGTCTGATTGACCTGTTCATTGGTGAGAGAGGTGTGTTGAAGTCTCCTATTATTAGTGTGTGTGGTTTGATGACTGCCTTGAGTTCTAGAAGTGTTTCTTTTACATATGTGGGTACCTTTATATTAGGGGCATAGATATTCAGGGTTGAGACTTCCTTCCAACGAATTGTTCCTGTTTTGAGTATAAAATGTCCATCTCCATCTTTTCTGATTGATTTTAGTTTGAAGTCAATTTTGTTAGAAATTAGAATGACCACACCTGCTTGTTTCTTAGGTCCGTTTGCTTGAAAAAACTTTTCCCAACTTTTTACTCTGAGTAGATGTCTGTCTTTGTGGTTGAGGTGTGTTTCTTGTAAACAGTAGAATGTTGGATCCTGTTTTCATATCCAATCTCTTAGTCTGTGTCTTTTTATAGGTGAATTGAGTCCATTGATATTTAATGATATTAATTACCAGTGGTTGTTGACTCTGGTTATTTTTTCTATTTTTTTTTGGGGGGGGATAGTAGAGTTTGTATGTTTCCCTACTTTGAGTTGTGCTTGCGAAGGGTTGCTAGATGTCTGAGCTGTTGTAGGCAGTGTTGGCAATTTTGGATTCCTTGGGTTGTGATTTTTCTTCTATTACTTTCTGTAAGACTGAATTTGTGGCTACGTATTGTTTGAATTTGTTTTTATCCTGGAATATTTTGTTTTCTCCATTGATAGTGAATGATAGCTTGGCTGGGTATAGTAGTCTGGGCTTGCATCCATGGTCTCTTAGTTTTCTGCAGTACCTCTATCCAGGACCTTCTGGCTTTCATGGTTTCCATAGAGAAGTGCAGTGTAAGTCTGATAGGTTTACCTTTATAAGTTACTTGACCTTTTTCCTTTGCTGCTCTTAATATTCTTTCTTTAATCTGTATGTTTTATATTTTGATTACTATATGGCGAGGGGATTTTTTTTTGATTCAGTCTATTCAGTGTTCTGTATGCTTCTTGAACCTTCACAGGAATATCGTTCTTTAGGTTGGGAAAGTTTTCTTCTATAATTTTGTTGAATATATGTTCTGGGCCTTTGATCCGCTATTCTTCTCCTTCTTCTACCCCTATTATTTTTAGGTTTGGTCTTTTCAGTTTGTCCCAGATTTCCTGAATGTTTTGTGATGAGAATTTTTTGGATTTGCTGTTTTCTTTGATCAGAGCATTCATTTTTTTCTATAGTGTCTTCAGAATCTGAGATTTGTTCTTCTATCTCTTGCATTCTATTGGTTATGTTTGTTTCTGTAGTAGATTTTCCATATCCAGCTGGCCCTTGGTTTGTGTTTTCTTCAATGCCTACATTTCAGTTTTCAGTTCTTGAACTGTTTCCAATACCTGTTCGATTTTTTTTTTTGGTTTCCCAGGGTATCATTTACATATTTACTCATTTATTCAAACTTTTTATTATACTTCTCATCCATTTCTTTAAGGGAGTTATTCATATCCTGTTTAAGGGACTCTATTGTTTTCATAATGTCACTTTTTTCCACTTCTTCTATATTAGGGTGTTCAAGTCCTTCTGTTGTAAGATCACTGGGTTTCAGTGTTTTTATGTTTTTCAGATTGTTGGAGGAATTCTTGCCTTGGTGCCTGCCCATCTCTTCCTTCAAATGCTCTCCAATGGATCTTCTGGTACTGGGTCAGATTTTCTTGTTGACCAGAAATCTCGCTGACAAAAGGCCTACCTTGCTGCAGGCAGACTATTGAAACAAAGAACTCCCACCTGCCCGGTTGCACTCACCACCCAGTCCCAGCTCCCAAACAGGCTGAGCTAGGGGATTTTATGGCCCCGAGAAAGGAAGGAAGAAGGGAAGGTGTTCCTGGGTGAAAGCTGTGGTGGAATATGAGGAGAGAGGGCATAGCAGGGGCTGCTCCACCCCCTGATGGATCATGTGCTACAGGATCTCGCTGACAAAAGGCCTACCTTGCTGCAGGCAGGCTATTGAAACAAAGGAACGCCCACCTGCCCAGTTGTGCTCACCACCCTGTCCCAGTGCCCAAACAGGCTGAGCTGGGGTATTTTGTTGCCCTGAGGAAGGGAGAAAGAAGGAAATGGGTTCCTGGGTGAAAACTGGGATCGATTTTTATGTTTGATGCATTGCTAGTGATCAATTAAGGGCAGTAGCATGTATGAGACTAATGGTTGTCTGTAGTTTCTATTATGTATTATTCATAATTCCATACATATGCACATAATTACATATATGTATATATACATATTTACAGCTACATGTGCAAGTGTGTGTGTGTGTGTGTGTATCCATGTCATATCTTAAAGAATATTTCATAATATTCACCCCCACTTTCTGGCTCATATTTTCTTGCCAAACTCTCCTCTATGAAGATACTGTTTCTTTATTACAAATATTTAATAAATTTGAGATTCCTCACATATGACATCCAAAGCTGTCAGTTTAAATATATTAAAATTATACTCAGACTCACCTATAATTCCTTGGTGTCTTATAGAACAAAATCAGGAAATCACTTCTCCTTTTTGTCCTTCGGCCAGTAGCAACCACAGATTTAAATTGTCTGATTTATTTACCAGTATTAATTTACTTTACTCTATCTGTCTTTTTTTATGAGTCTGAATCTGTACTTTCCTGAAGACTATCTTATGAATTTGTTGTTGTGTCTGGGTATGCATCTAACCCTAACAAGCTTTTTATTCTGTTCTTTTATTGAATAGAACAAGGAACATCAGAAGAGAAAGGTTTGGGAGTTACTGGCCTGAAGCGCTTAAATAATTTCACAAGGATTTGTCTGTGATTCCACTTGACTCTACCTGATACCAATAACAGACAGTACTACAAACACCATTGCTCATCATATAATACCTCTATACTTTATTTAGCATTTATTGTGGAAGGAATTAATTTAAGGTTTCATGTAGGTCACAAAAATAATTTAATTAGGTAAAAAATCCAAGGAAAATAAGGTTGGTTTTTAAAATGTTCTCTTATAAAGACAGCATAATCAAGCAGTTCATAGTAGGCAAAGGAGAAGACTTTCTGGCAAAGATCCTTAGACCACAGAACTTAAGACCAAGTAGTGACAAATGAGACTTCATAAAACTAACTGCCATTGATAGATAGCAGACTACTAATTTTCAAAAGAAGAGACAGTGTTAAGATTAGGAAAATAACATTACGAGCTAAACATCTGATAGTGATTTTAGAACATACCTAGAACTAAAAAGCTGTACACCAAAAGAGAGGGAGACAAAAAAACAAGCAAAGAAAAACAAAAATGCCACTGGCATTAAAATTGGGTCATAAACCTAATAGAAATCTCAAAAGAAAACATAAATATCTCTGCGAAGTATTTTTTAATGTTCAACATGCTTAGCAATCAGTGAAATGCAAATTAACTATACTTTGCAATTTATTTCCCATATCAGAATGACTAAGAAAAAAATCATCATTAATATAGGATAACAAATATTGCTGTACGGATGAAGAAAGGGAAATAATTTATCCACTTTTTTTGAGAGTTCACACTGGTGAAGCACAATGAAATCAATGTGGAATTGCCTCAAAAAATCTAAAAACAGTATATCACTTTTTGGTGGTTTTATAGGGCTTAGGTATCAAAGTAAGTGTCCTTATAAAAAGAATGTCACATTGTTCCTTTTGCTTCTAGTTTGTACAATAATTTTAGAAGAATTTATGTTAATTCTAGAAGAATTACCAAAAGTTAGAAAGTGCCACCTACTACCATTATTCTGATACAAGTTTATGGTTTAAAATTACACCTGATGTCTTATCCTTTACCACCAACTACAGCATCTCTAAGCCTCCATTACAGAAATTTGCTGCATATATTTACTACTAAAAGAGAGACCCACCTGCAGTCATAGTTCAAACAATAAAAAAATGTTCATCTGTAAGTGTTCTTTCAATATCACATTTCTTTCATTAGTTAAAAAAGGAAGTGATTTGGGCCTATAGCAAATACAGCAATATCATCCCCCCCAGGCGATTTTCAGGGATTGTTCAGGACAAAATGATAAAAGATGGTAAGAGCCAAAGGAGATGGATGACAATAAGGAAGGAGGGTTTTTGAACACAGTGGATGATTTGTAATTATGAACTCAAGTGAATCATAAGAGCTGAACAAGGAAAAGCCAGATCAAAAATACCAGGCCTCTTTCCAACTCTTATTACTTTAATTAAACCATATATTTTTAGTGTATGTTCTGCCACATAGCACACATCCAGCTTCCTCCATCTCTAGTGGCAATTTGCCTGCTTTATTTCCTTCTCCTACTTCCACTATCTTCCTGGAAGTCCTGCCAATATCTCCTACCTAGGTTTGTCCATTTACTTCCCCTTACTTCAATCACAGCAATACATGTTCACACAGTGTATACGTGTCCCAGGTCAAATCTACTTCTTTGTTATGACATATTTCTGTTGTTGATATTCATCCACAGAACTGCTCACATTAATGTTGTCCTGACATTAAAGAATAGACTATCAAAACAAAGAAATGCAAAAAATGGCTAAAATATTTAATATTTTTATTGCAAAGAAGGAAAACACTTAAAGTTCAAAATAATCAGTTATTTATCTGAAATCACAAATAACTACAGGAAAATAATGCTTATATCGAATATAGTCACATTACCTAAACAATATGCCAATCTAAAATATGCATAAAAATCTGGAATAGTTTGATTTTAGATGGTTCCTTAACACATCTTGACATAGAGTCAAGAAGTGTTATTGCTTAATTCATTTCTACTAGAGATATTTATTGATAATAATTGATATTTGAATTGTTACATCCCCAACATGATGCATAAATAATTTATTTCACAATGAATGTTTCATGATTATAAAATCCAAATCTGAACACAATATTTCTAAATTTATTAGGACAATAGCACCGTATAAGTATTGACTAAGCTTGGAAAGTAATTGAAGCATGTGAGTCTGTGAAATAGCTTGTTCAGTGTATGAAGACGGGTAAATTAAATTGGTGTGAGTTAAACTACGAAGTTTTAAAAAGTGTACCCATTACATGAATTTTCTGATGCCTTCTAAGACTTGTGCATATAGTAAAGGACTTGCAACATTTTTTACATCTATAAGGTTTCTCAGTATGGATTCTGTGATGAGTTTGAAGATTTGAATAACGGGTAAAGGACTTGCCACATTCTTTACACCTGTAAGGTTTTTCACCAGTATGGATTCTGTGATGAGTTTGAAGATTTGCATGACGGGTAAAGGACTTGCCACATTCTTGACATCTGTAAGGTTTCTCACCAGTATGGATTCTGTGATGTCTGTAAAGTGTTGAGGCCTGGCTAAAGGACTTGCCACATTCTTGACATCTGTAAAGTTTCTCACCAGTATGGATTTTGTGATGTCTGTAAAGTGTTGAGGCCTGGGTAAAAGACTTGTCACATTCTTGACATCTGTAAGATTTATCACCAGTATGGATATTGTGATGAGCTTGAAGATGTGCATGACGGGTAAAGGACTTGCCACATTCTTGACATCTGTAAGGTTTGTCAGCAGAATGGATTCTTTGGTGAGTTTGAAGACTTGCATGATGGGGAAATGATTTATCACAATCTTGACATTTATGTCCTTTCTCTTTGGGATTAATTCTCTTATGACTATTGTGGCATGAACATCTGTTGAAGCTCTTTCCATATTCCTTATAGTTGTATTGTGTCTTTTCATTTTGAATGTTTATATAATGTTTCTCTTGTTTCTGGTCGTATGGGAGGAAAAATAGATGTGTGTTATAAGCAAATATCTCCATACATTTCTCAGGAAAAACAGCCTCCTACTATATATTTAAATACTGAGTAAACATGTACTGTGGGGCATTGTTTTGGTCATTTGTTCCACAACTGATAGTTGTGACAACTATTCTTCCTAGAGTTTTTGGGAAGGATTTAATAGCATCACTTTATATGTAAGACTTTTCCCCACTAGAAATGCTATGCTACATTTTCAGTTTCATTTTATTGAGAAAAACCTTTCAGTGTAGATCTAAATTGATTAGTTTGTCACAAATGTAATTAATAGTTGTGGGAACTCTAATGAATACTTAATAGAATATTTATCATTCACTTTTCAGACTTTTTCAACTTTCTTTGCAGATAAAAACATGTTTTAAAACTTTAAGTGCATTTTTTAAGAAAAGTAACATCTTCTATAAATGTATGAGTTCTAGTGTGACATCATTCACAATAAGGTAGAAATTCTTGACCTTTTTTGGCAGATTTATCTAGGGTGGCTCGTAAGTAAAGATTATTTCAAGTATGACACAAACTTTTCTTTTTGCTCTCATCACCAAATTTTTAAAAAATCATTAAGAGAAAGGTTTCTAGGTCAAAACTTACAGATATTCCAGATACCAACTTCAGAATTGAATCTTGTATATTTGCCTGTGCAAGTTGTTCTTGTGTTTGATGGAAATATAGAACTGTAAAAAAGGAAATAGTTAATTATCTGAATTAGTACACTAAGGTGAAAATTTTTCAGATATATAAGGCACACCATTTTATAAGTATGGGAACCATATGCTTTGTGGCATAGAAAAACTTATGATCATTTTTTTCTAATGAAACAATCTTCTCAAGACAAGTGAATAGAACATCTTTCATAACATACACTAAAGAAATATGAAAAAAGGCAGGATTGAATATATATATATATATATATTACATTACCTTGGACTTTTCAAACATGATTTTTAGAATAATAAATAATACTATAGTGGTTTGAACGAAATGACCCCATATATTCAGACATCTGACTACATGGCCTGAAGATGGTGGATATTTATGGGTAGGATTAGGGGCTTTCAACTTACTGGAAGGCCTATGTCCATAGAGACTGGTGTTGAGAACTTTAAAGCCTTCTGCTGCCACTACTGAGCTCTCTGATTCACATGGTTGTTCTAGATGTGACCTCTTACGGCTTTTCTAGACCCTTGTAAACTAATCCCATTGATTCATCATCACTGATCTTTCTTTTATACGTTGTCTTTATCATGGTGTTTTATCACAGCATTTGAAAAGTAACTATTACAAAGCCTATAACTCAAGTATTAAAAATCACATTTGTTATGAAACTGCATTTTAATAAAAAAATCTAATCTCTTCAAATACTTGAAATGAGCAACTGAATAACATTAATGAGGCAGACAGAATACTAATTAATAAAAAAGGAGAAATGAACAGCAGGAAACAGTTATTACTAACTGGTTCTCAAAGAACCATGCACGCCATATTGAAGGGATTTATAGATTTTCAGATATGAGTGAAATTTTTGAGGACTGATCATAACATTATAAACACATTTTCTTTTTCTTACACAAAAATATATGCTTTTCATAAAATATATTTTGATTATGACTTTTCATCCTTCATATGACCTGTGATTCTCCCCATATTCACTTAGGTCTAAATTTAGTGACTTTATGTCACTTCTTAGAAAACAAATAGGCATCTAAGTAATAAAAATGAAATTATATAATCAAAATCAAATAAATCGGATAAGACAACAGAAGTAAGGAGATTAAGAGAAAGTACAACAAGTATATGTAGTTAGAAAGACAAACATTTGCACACACAAAAATTTCATAAAACAGAACAGAAAAAAAATCCTCTGGAAATTATATTTATCTGGATCTGTTGAAGCAAGAAACTTTTTGCTTATAATTACCGTGAAGATAGCACAGAATGTAATCCTGAGAGGCAAAAAGGCTCCTTTCAGCCAGTTAACATCTAGCAAAAGTGCCAACAAGAACAAATAAAACATACTTCCTTTGTGTATTTACCTAAATTTCCTAGTTTCCAGATACTTCCTCCACCCACTGGAGAAAAGTTGCACTAAGAAAAAAAGATGATTCTTCCCTAGCATTTGATTTTCCCTGATTGTAATCTTTAGCTTATTTATCTAGTTACATTTAAGATAACTGCCAAAGCATACATATTCCCTTCTTAATTTTCCCAAATACCTTAGTCTCACTTTCTCCATAAATTAACTTTCTTTCTCTTTAAGAAGTGCCTAGAGGTTTCAACAACCCCAAACTTGAGCCATTAGAGTAAGATTGAGAGTTACTGCTTCATGTAAAACATTTATCTCTTTCTATGACCCTGAAATACTCGGAGCTTGTACCTCGCCAGGGCTGAAACTTGCTGATTCTAAATATATATAGTTGAAAACTTTTGTATTACAACAGAACAATAAAGAATATTTGAAAGGAAGGGCATTAACCCCTTTATGGGAAGTTCATAGTAATCCTTTGTATTCCCTTAACTCCTGAGTATCATCTCATCTTTGGGACTGTGGATAGGGGCTGGAGCTGGTCTCATAGCTCTTGCATTGATTATTATTTAACTGTAGTATAATTTAATATTGTAGATGGTATACATTCTACAATGTATAGTTTTTTTCATGATTGTTTAAGCCATTGTGAGATTTTTGTTTGTCTACATTCATATAATGCTAAAGACAGTCTTTTAATGATCTATGAGGAATTGTGTTTGAATTCTGTTGGGTTTTGCACAGAATCAGAACTTTACTTTAGGTAGGATGACCATTTTTGCTATATCAATTGACCAAACCTTGAGCATGTGAACTTTCTCCATCTTCTGATATCTTTTCCAATAAATTTTTCAATGCCATATACATTTGAGAAGGGTCTTTCTCTTGTTTAGTTTGAAATACCACAAACTAATTTCTGAATATATTGTGGAAAACATCATTTCACTGATTTCTATTTAACTTCTTTTTTTATTTGTATATAGAATGGCTACTGATTTTTGCTATTTTATTTTGCATTACCTCAATTTTATTGGAAGTGTTTCTAATTTGTAGAATTTCCCTGGTAAAATTCTAAGTCTTTTATGTATGAAATCATAGCAACTTCATATAAAATTCACTTGATTTCATCCTTTCCTATTCATCACTTTTTGATCTTCTTCATTTGTATTTTGTTCCAGTGAAGATTTCACATACTCTACTGAATACATATAAAAAGAGTGAATGTCCTTGTATTATTCCATATTTTACTGGAAAGGTTTGGAATTTCTTACCATGTAGATGATGTGGTTTATAGGCTTGCTTTAAATTGGACCATTTATTTTGAAGCTTGTCCCTTGCTTCTCTAGTTTCTCCAGAACTTTTATCAAGAAGGGTTGTTGATATTTTTCAAAGACTTTTCTACATCTATTTAGATGAACATCTGAAATTTGATATTCAGTTTGTTTACCTGGTAGATTACATACATAGGTTCTCATTTGTTGATTCATTCCTATATGTTTTGATTAAAGCCTATGGTAGATGGTATTTTGATGTTTTCTTGGATTCAGTTTGCAAATATTTTATTGAGGATATATATATATATATATATATAATATGTATAATATATATATTAGTTTCATGAGGAAATTGTCATTTCATCCATGTACTTTTTGGGCATATAAGTGGTTTAGGTATCAATGTAACTGTCCTCATGAAAAGAATTTCACAGTGATCTGCTGCTTTTACTTTGTAGAATGATATGAGCAGTACTCATGCTAACTGTAGATGAATTATTAAAAGATAGAAAGTAACACCTACTACCATAATTCTGATGCATGAATGTATTATTAAAATAATACCTGATATCTCATTGTTTTTACACAGACTTTCATCTCTAAGCCTTCATTCCTGTAGATTCTCATAGAACTTGACATCTACAAACTGACCCACAAGTTTTCATTGCACAGACAATAAGAAAATATTCAGATCTAAGTACGATGTTTATATCAAACCTGTTCCCTAGAATGTGCAGATCTCATCAAGACAGAGCAATAATAAATGTTAAGGGCCAAAAATGATAAAGCACTACAAAAAAATGGGTTTTCTTCACACACCATGACAGCTGTTCATATGAGTTCAAGGGATTAGGATAGCATGCATCAGACCTGAAAAATCTAAAACTAGATAAAACTATAAAGAAAGAATGAGAGGACATGGACACCCACCCCTTGGTGAGATTTTCCTCTGATTTTAAAAATGCTTGAAGAAAAGGGTAAAGTTATTTTAAGAATGTGTACCTCCTGACAATTCAACCATATTGTAGGCCAGGCTCAAAGCCCTGTGCATGTAAAAGAAGAAAAGAAAAAATGCAAAGATGTCTGGAGGAAGGGGAATGTTGGAGTTGTTTGAGAGTTGAATATGATCACATGATATTGTATGGTATCTAAAATAATCAATACAGATATTGAAAACAATATATTATCTATATATAAATATGCTTTTCCAAAGAAAATAAGTCGCACAATACATCACAAAGGAAAACAAGAGAATACTCAAATTTTGTATGGAAATTATCATATTATAAATTTTGATATTCAGAGATTTAGAGATGATTTTAAAATAGATGTTGACTCTAGAGGGGTTCCCAGGTGTCCATGGAGATGTCCCCATCTAGTTCCTTGGGTAGCTGAGGAAAGGGAGCCTGAAGTGGCCCTACCCTATAGCCACACTGATGAATATCTTGCTTATCACCATAGAAGCTTCATCTGGCGATGGATGGAGATCCATCTATAGAGATCCATCTATAGAGACCCACATTGGAGCACTGGACTGAACTCCCAAGGCCCAAATGAGGAGCAGAAGGAGGGAGAACACGAACAAGGAAGTCAGGACTAGGAGGGATGCATCCACCCACTGAGACAGTGGGGCTGATCTAATGGGATCTCACCAAGGCCAGCTGGACTGGGACTGAAAGAGCATGGGATCAAACCAGACTCTCTGAACGTGGAGGACAATGAGAGCTGACTGAGAAGCCAAGGACAATGGTACTGGGTTTTGATCCTACTGTATGTACTGGCTTTTTGGGAGCCTAGTTTGTTTGGTTGCCCACCTTCCTGGACCTGGATGGAGGAGGGAAGACCTTGGACTTCCCACAGGGCAGGAAACCCTGACTGCTCTTTGAATTGGAGAGGGAGGGGGAGAGGAGTGGGGGGAGGGGGAGGGAAATGGGAGGTAGGGAGGAGGCGGAAATTTTTTAATAATAATAATAATAATGAAAAAATAAAATAGATGAATAATATGTATATTCCTAAACAATTCTTAATTTATAATGAATATTTTTATAGAAATAGATAAAATTACTTAATAAATTCTGTAGCTGTTAAGGCAAAGAAAGAATGTTGCCATCTTTTAAAATGAGTACCACTATAAAAGTTATATCTTCTGATTTTATGTGAAACTACACAACAGTAAAAACCATGTAATACTGTCAGGAGAGCAGAAAAGAAGATGTGAACCGGTACAGAGAAATACTCTTTCATATGCTGTGAAAGTTTTACTTGAATGCTAATTTTCCTTTCAATATTGTTGATTTCAAAGATTGCTAACAGTCAAGGATGTGGAAACAATTCATCTTTCTTCCTCTTTTTTTTTCCTGCTACTCTATGCAAATCTACGGTGGATGGTGGAAGACTGTGTGTCGTTCTGCAGGCCGGCGGGGGGGGGGGGGGCGGGGGCGGGGGGTGTACTGATAGTACTGATAGACGGTAACCGAACTACTACCCCCTAAGCTGTCTCTCCGGCTGGTATCTTTCCTTCTCTTTATGCCATAATTTGAGTTAATTATTCAAAGTGAATTTTTATGTGAAGAAGACCTATGAAATATTTTGGGATAATTATTTACTGTGAATTTTTATATCATTTCCATTAAAGATATTTGCAAACCCCACTGCAAGAACAAAATTCTCCAAGTCTTAGAATTCCCACAAGTGCCAATGCTTCATTCTGGCTTACCTTGTTCATTGCCTTCTTTCTCTCCAATGTTCACATTCCAGGACTCTTTGCTTTGTTCAAGAGAACTGATGAGGTTTGGTTTTGACACTGAAATACCTGTGTGTTGTAACAGATATATGACAGTAAAACACATGGGTTTCTTATACATCATCATAGTGATAATATGAGAATACATGCAATATAAAATTCAAGATATAATTTCCTAATTGCTATCTTCTTTTATATTTTTTATTTTATTGATTTTTAATGAGCTCTAAATTTTTCTCTGCTTCCTTGCCTGCCTCTCCTCTCCCCTTCAACCCTCCCCCAAGGTCCCCATGCTCCCAATTTACTCAGGAGATCTTGTCTTTTCATACACAGATCTAATCTACATGGGAAACAGAAAAAGTAATAGAAAAAGCAGTATCTTCTAATATTTTAAAATATTCAAAATAATTTCTGATATTTTATACTTAGAGTTATTTTTGAAATTTTTAATGTATCTAAGTTAAAATATATTTTGAATCATTAAGTTGCAAATTTATATAATCTATGATGTTTCTGCAAGTAAAACATATTATAAAAGTTTGAATGATCAGTGTCATCTACCGGAGTCAGAAATTTATTGACAAATTAAAGTTACAAGAAATATTATGTTCCACATGATGAACTTCATGATTTTTATTAAATTATCATGTCAATATCAGGGAGACAATTTAGGCATAGTTATTAAACATGCTTATATAAAACAATTATGAATAAGTCTCACCCACAGAGAGCATATTACTGTAGGTCTCCAACATGACATCCCTGTACAAAGCCCTCTGAGCAAAGTCCAGGCAATCCCACTCATCTTGAGAGAAGTCTATTGACACATCCTCGAATGTCAAGATTTCCTGTCATGAAAGAAAATGGTTTATCAAGTGCCCAGGTACAAAGTTCTTTTTATAGTCTAAGAATACATAAGATCATCATAAAACTTGGTTTGTTCTTGATTAGCATTATTCTAAAAGACATACTCTAAATTACAGTCCATATAAAAAATCTATGTGCTGGAAATATGACAGATCAAGTGAACTAAGACAAATTTAAGATGTAAATCCACAGGTTGAAATAAGGTATGTGAGTGGGAGGCAGGGAGAAAATTTCATGTGCAGTTCCAGACAATGACAGTGTGAATCATCAGTCAAGGGCCTCTACCCTCCTGGCAAATCATTGCTGTACAAGCCACTAGCTTAAGAAACATGAGCTGTAAAGATGACACCATGCATGGCTACACTGCTGTCAACCGAAAATTTGCACAATGTCAGGTGTATAGTAAGAGGTAGAACTGCTATACCCAAGAATGATACAAGGTTCTTTCGGCAAATGGCTCCAATTACATCATTGGGAACAATCTTGGAAGAGCTGAAAACTGTGTGTGTTGAGCTGGAAAGAGACTCATTTCTACGACCTGATAAAGTTCTGAGAGCACTATGGGCAAATTGACAAAAGACAAGCAAAGGCAGTAGATTGGGTAGCTGATCCATTCCTTAGATAAGCTTTCACCCAAAACTTACTCACCCCTAAAAGTACAGGGTACTGCTTCAAAATCCCAGAGTATTAGGACTATATCACAATAAGTTACTCAGAGTTAATATGGTCTTATAAAATGAAATTTCAATGTTCCTTCTATTTGTGTTGTGAGGAACAATTTGAGGAGTGCATTGTCTTCCTTGAAAATCTCAGAATTCTGTCCTAGTCATTCTAATGGATACATAGTGATATTTCATTATACTTTGAGTTCTTTTCTCCAAGATAAGTAACACTGGGTCGCTTTTTCCATATGTTTATTAGTCATTTTTATACCTTTGAATAAACATTTATGTAACTCTTTTGCTCATTTTTACTTATCTTTTTGTTAGTTCATTGGAATTTTTTTAATGTGCTCTAGACATTAACTCTTGTGATATACAGTTTGTAAATATTTTCTTCTAATCTAGAAACTGTCTTTTCACTCTATCACATCCTTTGATGCATGAGAGTAAAGCTTTATCTATTTTTATTATTTTCATTTTATTTTTATTAATGGTTTGCCTGCATTTGTGTCTATGAACCATGCGCTTGTGGTACCCAGCAAAACCAGAAGATGGTATTGGATCACCTAGAACTGCAGTCATGGATGGTGATAAACAGCCATGTGGGTGCTGGGACTTAATCTAGGTCTGTAGCAAGAGTAGTTGCTCTTAATTGCTGAGCCATCTCTGCAGCCCCCTGTACAGTATTTTTTATATATTTTAACAGTGATGTCTTAAAGTTAAAAAAAGAAAGAAAAAGAAAACTGAAGTTCCTAGAAAAAAACTAATTTATCATCCTATTGGATCTGGATCTAGTAATGGGCTTTCAAATAGGACCCTGATTTTTCCAAGAGCTAATTAAAAAACAGAGGTGGGTCTTGATAAATCTAAAAAAAAATTTCTAAATATGTAACAAAAACAGAATTTCATAGAATGGAAGAAATCTTTATCTTTTTATTCAAATTAGGGTGCTGATTTAAACACAGAGGACTAAAAGGTAGATAAAATTGACAATAAATATCTCAAACATATCCATACCCTCTTCCAATTAGGGATCTGCATATGTAACAACCTGGAAATTTTATTGTACCCAAGTGAGAAAGGCATAGGACTTACAACAAATGTGGAGGGGTGAGAAGAAAAGAGAACCCTAACTGTGTTTTGCTAAGATTGAAAAATGGTGAAGCTACTGTGAACAGCAGTATAAAGAATTCTCAAAAGGTTTGGATATAAAGAACCATAACATAACAAAATTCAGGGTTAGGGAGTCCAATCTGAATGGTTACCTCTACAAATTATTCCTCAGAGAAGTATCATAAATACTGCATATTTGAGGCTGAAAATTGCAAAATAATATGTTTTATATCCATCAGGTATATAACATTTTGTAATAGATAGATAGGTAAACCAATTCCATGATGATATAAAAAGATTATTCCTTATGATCACACCTCCTTCATCCAGCCATACAGTGATATACAAGGTTCACTATCCTCAAACCAATGTAGGTGACACTCCACATCTATGGATATAAAGAGAGATTTCACATGGTTCTTTCAGGAGGTATAAGAAGTGCTTTTAATCAATTAAATATTCCTTATTATTAATGCAAGTTATGAAGAACAAGGCTCAACATACTTCATACTTAGAATAATAAACATTTCAGGCTGTATGATGATCATAATGATGGAGAATTTAAAGGAATTTCTAATAAAATTAAGAATAACACAAAGTTTTCACAACAACCCATAAGCATATCAAGTATAATGCTGTAGAATTAACCAGAGCATAAAATTAAAAAGAAGTAAAGAAAAAGGTCATAAATTAGGAAATAAAGGAGCCAATCTGCCCTGTGTTGGAGAAAATATGATCCACACCAAGACCAGAGTTTTCCACCAGAAAAAACAAACCTAAAGCTCACAAAATACTCAATGAGCTTTCTCCTCCTACCCCATCCCTGCTTTCAGCCAGGAACCCCTTCCCTTCCTCTCTCCCTTTTTTGGGGCATAAAATCCTCCAACCCAGCTTGTGTGGGCACCTCTGGGACGGGGCAGTGAGTGCAAATGGGCAGGAGGGAGTTCCTTTGTTTTAATAGCCTCCCTGCAGCAAGGTAAGACTGCAGACAGGGAGATTTCTGACCAGTCAGTGGCACTTATCCTGTAGCAGAAGATATAGTGGAGGGGTAAGTGTACTCTTGACCACCACACAAGCCCCATAAGGGAACACACAATTTTCCTGCCATCCTTATCTCCCTGGGTACTCCGAAGGGGCGGCTTCCCTCAGCTAAACCCTTTCTCCTCCTACCCCATCCCTGCTATCAGCCAGGAACCCCTTCCCTTCCTCTCTCCCCTTTTTGGGGCATAAAATCCTCCAACCCAGCCTGTGTGGGCACCGCAGGGACAGGGCAGTGAGTGCAAACAACCAGAAGGGAGTTCCTCTGTTTTAATAGCTGTGCCTGCAGCAAGGTAGGACTGCAAGCAAGGAGATTCCTGGCCAGCAAGGGGCACTGATCCTGTAGCAGAAGACCCAGTGGAGGGAAGAGCCATTGGAGAGCATCTAAAGGAAGAGATGGGCAGGCGCCAAGGCAAGAATTCCTCCAACAATCTGAAAAACAACATGAAAACACCAGACCCCAGCGATCTTATGACAGAAGGACTTGAACACCCTATTCCAGAAGAAGTGGAAAACAGTGTCATTATGAAAGCAATAGAGTCTCTTAAACTCTATTTAAGTGAGTATGAATAACTCACTTAAAGAAATAGAAGCAAAATATAACAAAAAGATTGAAGAAATGAGTAAAGAAATGGAAGAGAAATATGACAAAAAGTTTGAAGAAATGAGTAAATTCGTAAACGATATCCTGGGAAACCAAGAAAAAACAATCAAACAGGTAATGGAATCAGTTCAAGAATTGAAAACTGAAATGGAGACAATGAAGAAACCACAAACTGAGGGCCGGCTGGATATGGAAAATCTAGGTAAACAAACAAAGACTTCAGGAACAAGTACAACCAATAGAATACAAGAGATGAAAGAACAAATCTCAGATTTTAAAGACACAATAGAGAAAATAAATGCTCTGGTCAAAGAAAACAGCAAATCCAAAAAATTCTCATCATGAAACATTCAGGAAATCTCGGACATAATAAAAAAAAACAAATCTAAGAATAATAGGAGTAGAAGAAGGAGAAGAATTGCAGATCAAAGGTCCAAAAAACATATTCAACAAAATTATAGAAGAAAACTTTCCCATCCTAAAGAACAATATTCCTATGAAGGTTCAAGAAGCATACATAACACCGAATAGACTGGATAAAAAAAAAATCCCCTTGCCATATAATAATCAAAACACAAAGCATTCAGATTAAAGAAAGGATATTAAGAGCTGCAAAGGAAAAAGGTGAAGTAACTTATAAAGATAAACCTATCAGACTTATACCAGAATTCTCTATGGAAGCCATGAAAGCTAGAAGGTCCTGGATAGAGGTACTGCAGAAACTAAGAGACCATGGATGCAAGCCCAGACTACTATACGCAGCCAAGCTATTGCTCACTATCAACGGAGAAAACAAAATATCCCAGGATAAAAACAAATTCAAACAATACATAGCTACAAATCCAGCCTTACAAAGAATATTAGAAGGAAAATCACAACCCAAGGAATCCAACATTCCCAACACTGAATACAATAACTCAGAAATCTAGCAACCCTTCACAAGCACAACTCAAAGAAGGAAAACACATACACTCTACTACCCCCCCCCAAATAACTGGATTCAACAACCACTGGTCATTAATATCATTTAATATCAATGGACTCAATAAACCTATCAAAAGACACAGACTTAGAGATTGGATACAAAAACAAGATCCAACATTCTGCTGTTTACAAGAAACACACCTCAACCACAAAGAGAGACACCTACTCAGAGTAAGGGGTTGGGAAAAGGTTTTCCAAGCAAATGGACCTAAGAAACAAGCGGGTGTGGCCATTCTAATATCTAACAAAATCGACTTCAAACTAAAATCAATCAGAAGAGATGGAGATGGACATTTCATACTCATAACAGGAACAATTCATCAGGAAGAAGTCTCAATCCTGAATATCTATGCCCCTAATATAAAGACACCCACATATGTAAAAGAAACTCTTCTAGAACTCAAGGCAGTCATCAAACCACACACATGAATAGTAGGAGACTTCAACACACCTCTCTCACCAATGGACAGGTCAATCAGACAGAAACCTAACAGAGAACTGAGAGATTTATTGGAGGTATTGAATCAAATGGACTTAACAGACATCTATAGAACGTTCCACCTAAATAGGAAAGAATATACCTTCTTCTCTGCAGCTCATGGTACCTTCTCGAAAATTGACCACATACTCGGTAACAAAGCAAACTTCCACAGATACAAAAAAATGTTAGTGACCACATGTGTCTTGTCAGACCACCATGGATTAAAGTTAGAATTCAACAACAGTGCTACCACCAGGAAGCCAACAAACTCATGGAAGTTGAACGGTCAACTACTAAATCACACCTGGGTCAAAGAAGAAATAAAGAAAGAAATTAAAGTCTTCCTTGAATTTAATGAAAATAAAGACACAACATACTCAAACCTATGGGACACTATGAAAGCAGTGCTAAGAGGAAAGTTCATAGCACTAAGTGCCCAATTAAAGAAAATGGAGAAAGCACACATTGGAGACTTAACAGCACACTTGAAAGCTCTAGAAAAAAAAGAAGCTGATTCACCCAGGAGGAGTAGAAGACTGGAAATAAACTGGGGGTTGAAATCAACAAAATAGAAACACAGAAAACAATCCAAAGAATCAGTGAAACTAAAAGCTGGCTCTTGGAGAAAATCAACAAGATTGACAAAGCCCTATCCAAACTAATCAAACGGCAGAGAGAGAACATGCAAATTAATAAGATCAGAAATGAAAATGGGGACATAACCACAGACACAGAGCAAATTCAGAGAATCATTAGATCTTACTACAAAAGCCTGTATGCCACAAAATTAGAAAATGTAAACGAAATGGACCTTTTTTTAAGATAGGTACCATATACCAAAGTTGAACCAAGACCAGGTGATCAATCTAAATAGACCTGTCAGTCGTGAAGAATTAGAAGCTGTTATCAAAAATCTCCCTACCATAAAAAGCCCAGGACCAGATGGATTCAATGCAGAATTCAACCAGAACTTCCAGGAAGACCTAATACCTATACTCCTTAATGAATTTCCCATTATAGAAACAGAAGAATCATTGTCAAACTCTTTTTATGAAGCTACAGTTACCCTGATACCAAAACCACATAAAGACACAACCAAGAAAGAGAATTACAGGCCAATCTCACTCATGAACATTGACGCAAAAATTCTCAATAAAATACTGGCAAACTGAATCCAAGAACACATTAGAAAAATTATCCATTATGATCAAGTAGGCTTCATCCCAGAGTTGCAGGGCTGGTTCAACATACGCAAATCTATCAATGTAGTCCATCATATAAATAAACTGAAAGAAGAAAACCATATGATCATTTCATTGGATGCTGAAAAAGCATTTGACAAAATTCAACACCCATTTATGATAGAGATGTTGGAGAGACTGGGGATAAAAGGATCATACCTAAATATAATAAAAGCAATATACAGCAAGCTGACAGCTAACATAAAATTGAATGGAGAGAAACTCAAAGTCTTTCCACGAAAATCAGGAACCCGACAAGGCTGTCCACTCTCTCCATACCTCTTCAATATAGTGCTTGAAGTTCTAGCAATAGCAATAAGACAACATAAGGGGATCAAGGGGATTCAAATTGGAAAGGATGAAGTTAAACTCTCGTTATTTGCAGACGATATGATAGTGTACATAAGCGACTCCAAAAACTGTACCAAAGAACTCCTACAGCTGATAAACACCTTGAGTAATGTGGCAGGATACAAGATCAACTCCAAAAAATAGGTTACCCTCCTATACACAAAGGATAAAGAAGCAGAAATGGAAATCAGAGAAACATCACCTTTCATGACAGCCACAAATAGCATAAAATATTTTGGGGTAAATCTAACCAAGGAAGTGAAAGTCCTATTTGACAAGAACGGTAAGTCTTTTAAGAAAGAAATTGAGGAGGATACCAGAAAATGGAAAGACTTCCCCTGCTCTTGGATTGGGAGAATCAACATAGTAAAAATGGCAATTCTACCAAAGCAATCTATAGATTCAATGCAATCCCCATCAAAATCCCATCAAACTTCTTCACAGACCTTGAGAGAACAATAATCAAGTTTATATGGAAAAACAAAAAACCCAGGATAGCCATAACAATCTTATACAATAAAGGAACTTCTGGAGGCATTACCATCCCTGACTTTAAACTCTATTACAGAGAGACAGTATTGAAAACAGCTTGGTATTGGCATTAGAACAGAGAAGTCAACCTATGGAATCGAATAGAAGACCCGGGTATTAACCCACAAACACCTAATTTTCAACAAGGGAGCTAAAGGTATACAATGGAAGAAGGAAAGCATCTTTAACAAATGGTGCTGGCATAACTGGATGTCAACCTGTAGAAGAATGAAAGTAGATCCATATCTATCACCATGCACAAAACTCAGGTCCAAATCGATTAAAGACATCAACATTAATCCGACCACTTTGTACCTGATAGAAGAGAAAGTGGGAAGTAGTCTCCGAGATATAGGCACAGGAGACCACTTCCTAAGCAGAACCCCAGTAGCACAGACAATACGAGAATCAATGAATAAATGGGACCTACTGAAACTGGGAAGCTTCTGTAAAGCAAAGGACACTGTCAGTAAGACAAAAAGGCTACCTTCGGACTGGGAGAAGATCTTCACCAACCCCTCATCAGAAAAAGGTCTGATCTCCAAAATATACAAAGAACTCAAGAAACTAGACAATAAAACTCTAATTAACCCAATTAAAAAATGGGGTACTGAACTGAACAGAGAATTCTCAACAGATGAACTTCGAATGGCCAAAAGACACTTAAGGTCATGTTTAACCTCCTTAGCGATCAGGGAAATGCAAATCAAAACCACTTTGAGATACCATCTTCCACCTGTCAGAATAGCTAAACTCAAAAACACCAATGATAGCCTATGCTGGAGAGGATGTGGAATGAGGGGAACACTCATCCATTGTTGGTGGGAATGCAAACTTGTGCAGCCACTGTGGAAATCAGTGTGGCGGTTTCTCAGGAAACTGGGAGTCAACCTCCCTCAGGACCCAGCAATTCCATTCTTCGGAATATACCCAAGAGATGCCCTATCATACTACAAAAGTATTTGTTCAACTATGTTCATAGCTGCACTATTTGTAATAGCCAGAACCTGGAAACAGCCTAGGTGCCCCTCAATAGAAGAATGGTTAAAAAAGGTGTGGAACATATACACATTAGAGTTTTACTCAGTGGTAAAAAACAATGACATCTTGAATTTTGCATGCAAATGGATGGAAATAGAAAATGCTTTACTGAGTGAGGTAACCCAGACTTAAAAAGAGGAATATGGTATGTACTCACTCATAACTGGATTCTAGCCATAGTTAAGGGTCTTTGAGTCTATAATTTGTGATCCTAGAGAAGCTAGATAAGAAGGTGAACATGAAGAAAATCATATAGTTAACCTCCTAGATATTAGAAGTAGACAAGATTGCCAGGCAAACTTGGGTGCACGGGGGGTGGAAGTTAGGGGAGATGATTAGGGAGAGGGGAGAGGGGGAGGATTGGGGATGGCTTGTGGGAATGGGAAGGGGAGGGAGGAAGGATGGTTATGGGAGCAGGGGAGTTTATATCTCAACTAAGGGAGCTATTTTAGGGTTTGCAAGAGACTTGATTCTGGAGGGGTTTCCAGGCCCAAGGAGAGGTCCCCAGATTGTTCCCTGGGCAGCAGAGGAAAGGGTGCCTGAACTGGCCTTGGCCCATAACCATACTGATGAATATTTTGCATTTCACCATAGAACCTGCATCTGGCGAAGGATGGAGATAGAGACAGAGATACATATTGGAATGTCCAAATGAGAAGCAGAGGGAGGGAGAATTTGAGCAAGGAAGGCAGAACCAGAGGGAACCTTCATCCCACGAAGGATGGAGATAGAGATGGAGACCCACATTGGAGCACTGGACTGAGCCCCAAGGTCCAAATGAAGAGCCGAAGGAGGGAGAACATGAAAAAGGAAGTCAGGTCCACGAAGGGTGCGTTCACCCACTGATACAAGGGGACTGATCGATTGAGAGCTCACCAAGGCCAGCTGGACTGGGACTGAATGAGCATGTGATCAAACCGGATTCTCTGAATATGGCTGACATGGGGGCTGACTGAGAAGCCATTGACAATGGCCCTGGCTCTTGTTTTGTCTGCATGTACTGGCTTTTTGGGATCCTGGTCTGTTTGGATGCTCACCTTCCTGGACCTGGAGGGAGGGGGGAGGAACTTGGACTTCCCACAGGGCAGGAAACCCTTAATGCTCTTGGGACTGGAGAGGGAGAAGGAGAGGGCATGTGGGGAGTGGGAGGGTGTTGGTAGGAGTGGAGGAAGTGGAAATTCTTTTTTTTTTTATTTTTATTTTTTTTTGGAAATTCTTATAGATAAATAAATAAGGAAAAAAAAACATTATAGCAAAAAAGAAAAAAAAAAGAACGTCTAGGTTTCCCAATTTATAATGATTGTAGCAAACCATTAATCCATATCTCTGGGGATTTTCCAATGTTGTTGTTTTGTCAAATATGTTTAGATTTGATTACATTAGATTCTATAACAAAACCTAAAGAATTATAAATCATTTTGCCTTATAAATTGATAGTGAAATATGGACAATACCTATTTCCTAGCAAAAATTCAACACTCTTTTTTTGCAGTAAAATATTCTGAATACTAGAATTTCAACTGCAAAATGGTTATTTAGAATAATTCATATATATGTATGTATGTATATATGAATAGTTTTATATTATGTACATTTGCATATGTTCTATTTACCTGATTTGAGAGTTAAAATCTTCTAGTGATTAGAGTTATAATTTCTGTGCAAATATATTCATTTAAAGATTTTAGCTCAGATCTTTCAAAATAAGAAGGGATGCTGAAAGAAAGCATGAAGAACAGATGATGGTGTATGCATTGCCTTGATTATGGGATACAGTGAGATTATTGCCAAGTGTGAACTAATTAGTAGTGTACATGTGTATATGGTACTCTAGACTAGGGTATTTGGTAACCAGAAAATCAATATGATTTGAACTCACTATTTTGTTTCTACATAGGATGTTTATGTTTGTTTATGTTATCGTTTCATCTATATGACTGGTATAAGACTAGAAATCACATATTTCTTCTTTATGTTAAAGCCATTACAGAGGTTGAAGGACAGTTGTTTCCCTATTAAGACGACCTAAAACATACTTTTATTTTTAAGTTTTTATAAAAATACATTCATATTTTGTTGACAAAGGCAGAAATTCCTGACTGTATATGGAGCTGAACATAAGATATAGTTGATGGCATAAACCTAAAGAAGAGTACAAATAGATGAAAAATTCATATATTTTTTATAAGTTGAAAATGTTACTCGGTAGTAGAGAACTTGCTTAACGTGCATGAGGCTCTGGGTTCAATCTCTAACCTTATAAGTTCGCATCTTTGTGTTTTTTGGTGTTTACTCTAAGAAAACTTCTTTTCTTAGTGACTAAGAGCCTGATGATGTCAGCAATGTTTTAGGGAGGAGCGTTTGTTATACTACTGTAGATACAAATGTCAAATTAAGTTGAATTTCTTAAGACATGTACTATCAATAGATCCATACCACTATATTTGTTTTACTTTGATTTCTTGCTTTTTCTTAGACCATGGGTGGGGCATAAGATGACATTTAATGAAATGCAGAGTTCTGTAAATGTGATTGATTACTTAATTAACTGATTTATTGGTTAAGTGAGTAATAAAGAAGGCTTGGGGATCAGGCAAACCTGACTTGCTTTCAACTCAACAATATTCTGACAAAATAGTCCCTAAACATTTCTTAAGAATTTTTCTTAATCTTTTCTCTTTCCTTTCTTCTCTTTTTCTTTCATTATTTTACACATAAAATTGAGATCCTCATAATACCAGTTTTCTTTATCAAAAATTAAATTTGTTCTTTGACCATGTTGCTCACACACATTATGCATTCTAATTTTTCTCATTCCCAGTCTCTCTTATCTCACTCTCACTCTTCCTGTGAACCTTCCATCCTTCTTGCAAATGCTTTCCTATATTCTTATTTTTGTATTTTGTGATTCACTATCTACTAAACCTGGCACACTTAACAGTTGGTACATATCTCAAGATAATTACTTCTCTCCCAGAATCTATCAGTAGCTTATAGTTCAGCATGGTGGATCCCACGAGCTCCTTTCTTATCCATTTTACTATTGATACCTAGTGCTGGTAATTGTGACTTCATGAGCTCAGAATGGCAGTTGTCCATAAAATGTCATTCTACACCACTTCTTTGCATGTTATGGCTCTTTTACTCTTTCTGTCTACTTTTTTGCAATGTCTCTTGAGCCTTAAAAAGGGTGACAGTATAAGTTCTTTATTGCTAAGCCATCAGCTGTCACTGGTTTCAAATGTGATATATGATCATTACCATGTAAAGCCATGACATTTCTTCCTTTACACCCAAAAGAGTCTTTTTAAATTAAGGCTTTATGGTATAAATACACATATTTAGAAGAAATTTTGTTGCTATGATAATTAAGTAAAAGAACAGTAGTGAGTTTCACCTAGGCTCGATGATTTTTTTTTTCTTTAGCTGGATGTTTTTTGAGCAGGTTTACAGTACCTGACATGTATTTTCTCCTATGGAACAGGGCTTGAATTGAATCAGAGAGCAATGGTTGCCTCTATAACACTGTGCCACTGTTGTATCAGTGGGAGTATCTTGCCCTGTAGGTTGGTATTATGGAATGCAATATTCACAAAAGGATATGGCTATAGATAACTTTCCATCTGCACCATTCTCTCACCATGAAAGCTCCTGTTCTATTTTTCAGATTCCTTTATCATAAAAGATACCATGTGTTCTTATATTGGCTAATAAAACATGAGAAAAATAAAAAAAATACTCAATGACTAGAGGTGATAAGAAAATGAAATGTCTTAAGCTTTTGAATACATTAAGTTTATAGACAAAGACACTATATAAATAGTTTCTTTTCTGCTGTGCTAGTTCTTCTGTACTGACTGCATTATGGTACCTTGTTTAAAATTTTTTTCATACTGATTCTTTGAATGTAGCTTTTTCTGCATACAGAATTACAGTGCAATACTTTATAAAAACTGTATTATATTAAACAAATTTGTAGTGGTTTTTGGGAAATTAAGTTCTTAGTTGAGAATTTTTTCTAGAAAATAAGTATCTATGTGGGATTTTTTTTCCTAGAAAATAAGCACTTATATGAGTATTTTATTCTAGTTCACAAACCATTATTTTGATACATTCTCCTAACAAAGCACATATTCTTCAGGTATTTAATAGAGAATTCTCACGAGACTTAATAAATTTTATGACTTTTATTGGGGTTTCCACATATATTTATACCAAGATTTCATTGATTTACAAAATTCCTTTTTATATTGACTTTAATTGCAGAACTTTTCACAAATTTGTATTAAGTAATAAATTTTGGGCCTAGCATACCACACTACTCACATGGAGAATGGTTTACTGTACTTTTTACTGGCTTTCCTCTGAAATGTTTGAAGGACTGTTTAAAGCTACAATGAATACAAAATATGGGAAAGAACTGCATGACTTTCAGTGCATATCACCTTACAGAGTTTTATCCTCTCTCTAGATTAAACCTATGTTTCAAATTTGATGAGAATATTTTACAACAAAATCAATGGATTCTCAAACAATAACTGGCATGAATTGAGGTCTATTGAAAGTGAAAATTTCATGATGAAGAAGAAATATAGTTCTTATCCCTTAATATTTACAACCAAATATATGGATATAGTTAAATTATACATTGTGACTCAATTAGATATATCTGATAAGCACTCTGGTCATATCAGGTTTTGTGTACAAATGTAAGACCCTTGAAAGTAAACAAAAGCAATACAGAAGGGAGCATTCCTGGATCAAATTAAGCTGAAAGCACTTTAGTTTTCTCTGAGTGACCAACAATATAACAAACTCAATGTGTTTCATGTAAATGAGTATGCAATTCTGAGATTTTGCAAGTTTTAATATTTGACAAATTTATGACATAATTATTTGAATATATTCTGTTTACATGCACAAGGTTTAAAAACATCCAGTAAGCTATTTACAGGTCAAATAATTTGCCTACACTACTGCACAGGACAACATACAGAGATAATAAATGAAAAACAAAGTTTAAACAGGTTTCCTTACTGAACAAGAATGAATAGGAGAGAATAGCACAAAAAGGGGGAAGAAGTTTTTATTTGCTTGTAACCCATTGTATATAAAACTGATGACTCTGGACTCAAGGCAGTGATGAACTACAACAGTTGTCCATAATGAAGATTAAAGCATTGCAAAATTCTTATAGAGCTATTCATTTTTTCTAACTTACCAGAAAACATCCATGATTCAAATGAAAATATGTGTTAATATTCTGGAATTATTCTTTTAAATATTTTGTTTCATAGATTTCATTTCTTGTATTGTGTCATATAAATTTAGTCTATGAAGACATGTTACTATGGGAATTATTTAAATTTTTTTAAATTAAAAATATTATATTGACCATGCTGTGGGTGTGTAGATTATAAATATAAACCTACACAACACACAAGATAATGCCAACAAAACCACTGAACAGAGAGAAATAGAGCTGGTATCTATGTAGTACCTTTATGACTCTCTGAATCTATGGTTCAGGAAGTAGTCTACATACTACCAAGGAGAAATATAAACATCAAGCTAGTTGCAAACCATTTGATCTACATTGTTGTTCTGTCCAAAAGGTATGTTAGCATAATGGTGTAACAAAGCTTGTGGGAGTAACAAGCCAAAATTTGATTGAACTTAAGAATAACTCTGGGATATAAACTTCCCTGCTCCCATAACCATCCTTCCTCCCTCCCCCTCCCATTCCCCCACGCCATCATATCTCAACTAAGGGAGTCATTTTAGGGTTTGCAAGAGACTTGATTCTGGAGGGGTTCCCAGGCCCAAGGAGAAGTCCCCAGATTGTTCCCTGGGCAGCAGAGGAAAGGGTGCCTGAACTGGCCTTGGCCCATAACCATACTGGTGAATATTTTGCATGTCACCACAGAACCTTCATATGGCGAAGGATGGAGATAGAGACAGAGACACATATTGGAACACTGGACTTAACTCCCTAGGTCCAAATGAGAAGCAGAGGGAGGGAGATCGTGAGCAAGGAAAGCAGAACCAGAGGGAACCTTCATCCCACGATGGATGGAGATAGAGACAGAGACCCACATTGGAGCACTGGACTGAGCCCCCAAAGTCCAAATGAAGAGCAGAAGGAAGGAGAACATGAAAAAGGAAGTCAGGTCCACGAAGGGTGCGTTCACCCACTGATACAAGGGGACTGATCGAATGAGAGCTCACCAAGGCCAGCTGGACTGGGACTGAAGGAACATGTGATCAAACCGGATTCTCTGAATGTGGCTGACATGGGGGCTGACTGAGAAGCCATTGACAATGGCACTGGATCTTGTTTCGTTTGCACTGACTGACTTTTTGGGATCCTGGCCTATTTGGTTGCTCACCTTCCTGGACCTGGAGGGAGGGGGGAGGAACTTGGATTTCCCACAGGGCAGGAAACCCTGACTGCTCTTGGGAATGGTGAGGGAGGAGGAGAGGGAGTAGGGGGAGCAGGAGGGTATTGGGAGGAGGGGAGGAAATGGAAATTCTTCAAATAAATAAATAAGGAAAATAAAAGAATAACTCTGGGAGATGAAACCATACCTCACACTGCGTGGATGACAAGAAACCAATCTAATGTTAAAAAATAAAAAATAATAAAATTGCCCCTAAATGACCTTCTAGTACACTGTAGATACTCGTGGATCAAAGCCTTGTTAAGCCAGAGAAGAGAATATTCCTCCTGTAAAAGTTGGAAAAAACAAATAGAGAGTCTCACAGCGAGACAATATGCAAAGAATGAGAAACATTGGAACACCACTAAATGGGAGGTCTCCATCAAAACCTCCCCTTCAGGGCTCACAGAGCCCTCTAGAATAGGAGAACAATAGTATATAAGATTCAACAGGGTTGGAGAATACAAATATCCACAATGCCCTTCTGCCATAAACAGACATCCCTCTACTTCAACTGGATTGAAGCACATATAAACTAGAGGAAACTGAGGCAGCATACACAGGTTATACAATTTCTGCACCAGATTTGGTCCTAGAACTAAAATAAGAAGTCTATACATGCAGATATCCCTTACCCAGAAACAATCACCAACTGATACTCACTTGCAAATAAAAAATTTATTTTCTTCAAGGAAATATCTGTCACTGTGATAAGAAACTACTCTCAGAGGTAGGCAAGCTGAATGCCAACCCTCAGTAAACTCAACAGCATCTTTGGAGGTTCCTTGTCTCATAATGTCATCTCTGAACTTCCCTTTATTTCCTTATGCTTTTGTTTATGTTTTCTCTTATCACTTTGTAAACTATAGTTCCATTTTCATATATATTAGAGTTCCCAGTTAAGTGTTTTTTAGGATTCATGACTGTGAAAACTAGCAGATCTCTGCATCTATATGCTTCTTGTGATTTAACTTTGGTATTTCTTCTGATTTTTTGTTTCATTCTATTATTCCTTTTTAGTTTTTCTTTACCTAATTATATCATAATATATTTTGTGTTATTATTCTCTCTTGAAAAGCAGTCTGTTTTCTAATGAGAAATAGAGAAAGAGAATGGATCTGGATGGGAAAAGTTTGGAGGACTTAGTGTGAGTAGTGGAGTGAAAGAAAACTGTATCCAGGACATATTATCTGAAGAAAGATAGCTATTTTCATAAGATGAAAAGTAAATAAATATAAATGTATAAATGCACATCATTTTTCTGTATTATTCACATGAAAACAATTGTGTTTATGGGAGAAAATGTTGGGAGATACCATGCAAGGTAGTCACCAATTTTAGGAACCACACCAAAATGATTAGGGAAAACTTCAGTTCCTGAATAATATATGATAGTTTATGTACATCACTTATCAATGCATCAAAATAATCATTGCTGAATCCAACATATCTTGGCTACAGCATGAAACACTATATACGGATCCATGAATACAAAAATCAAACAAATAATTTCTGAAATGGTAGACATTGTCACAGAGGACCAAACACAGTTGAATAAAATTAATATCAATAACTCAAGATAAACTGAAGACAGGTTTTCAAAAACAGTCACATCGTTATTGTTGTCATAGTCACTGCCCAAGAAATAAAGCAAGGAAACTAACAGTTTTATGCTAAGTACAAACTAGATATATCTGCCACATTCTAGATTGTCAAGTAGAATACTACATATGTAGTTTTGGTTTCTGTAATATGCCATTTCTAATACTTCTTTTCATAAGTGAATGGGTTATTCTATATGATTGTATGTTCATTTTCATAAGCCAGTGAACCAGCAAAGCTTTCAGATGGAGGTCATTCCACACATTTGCATTTCCTTTCTTTTTCTCTTTTTTCACTATTTCTTTTTTATTTCTTCTCTTTATATGAAGATATGAAATTGTGTCTGGAGGAATAGACATCAGCAAGTTACAATATTCATTTATCACAAGGAACTTATCAATGATGAGGATCATCATTTCATTCAGGATATATGCCATGATAAAAATTGGCAGACAAGAACAAAATCGAGGGACGTCCACACTGTGTAAACAATATACTTTTAAAGACTCAATCATAACTCTCACAAGAAGCAAAGGGAAGTAAATTCATTAGAAATAATCTTCCTAGGGAAGTCTATGAGAACCAGAGAAGTAAAGATTTGCAAAATAAATTTATAAACTTTGTAATAAAAATTGTGCATAGCCACTGAGCAGAGACACACTTACTGCAGAACCAGCCATCTCTTCTGAGCTTCTGTGTGAGGGAAAAGCTTGTATCCCTGTAGCTTCTGGAACCTCTCTTCAGAATTTGTATTAAAAGTATCATCAAACACCATTCACCTGCGACAAGCACACTCATCACCTGCAGAGTCTCAGAAATCTAGAGAGTTTTTACTCCTGGCTTGGTATATCTGTGTACAGATATTCATGAATATGGGAAAGATGAAAATGCGGTTTCTCCCTTTTTGAATTCAATTGATCTCAGCTGTCAAGTCATGCTTGAGACTAGGGCTATCCTGGCCTGTTCTACTCAAACAAACAAAGCAGAACCAGGAAAATGAAAGCTGAACTCAACTCTAGATCAAAATCCTATACAGCTGTTCATGGTGTTCACCTGGTTTTTAGTGGCAAAGTTCACAAAGATGTAGGGGTTGCTGCTTAGATTAACAAGTGGAAGTTGTGAAATGAAGCAAAACTAAAAGTAACTTCTTCACTTGGCATGGGAATCCTAAGTAACAGTCTGGACTGAGAAGTCTTCGGAAAACATTAACTCTCATGTTGCTAAAAATATCTAAACAATTTATTGTTTGTATAAAAATGCAGTTATTTGTTACTTTGAGAATAAGAGAGAACTACAAAATTTTTTGGCTTCTTTCAATGGAAGTAGTAGAGTTTGAAACACGTCAATACTAGATTTCATTCATTAAACAAGTAGTATTATCACAGGATGTTATGGTACATTCATATTGACTCATATATTCTGATTCATATCAAAAGAAGGTACTTGCTTACCATAATTCCCTTGAGGATTCTAATGTTAGGAACCATCCTTTTTTAAAAACATAAGTGTTAAAGAAGAGTTATATTAAAAATATGGGTATAGGTAAGGGACACCAAGTAACTAAGAATACATTTTTAATGTGTTTTCAGGTGGTTTACACAATATCTGTTCAAGTTTGAAAGATACAGGTGATTTTTGTTTAACTGTTAACTAGTGATCAGTTCAGGGCAGTAGCATGCATAAGGTTAACTGTTGTCAGTAGCTTTTATGTATTTTTATATTTCCACATATTCATATATGCAAATATTTCTATCCATATTTATGCATGAGTGTACAATATCCATGGCATATCATGAAGAAAATGTCATACTATTTACCCCCACTCATAGGCTCATACTTTTTTCTCAAGTTGTCTTCTATAAAGATATCATATCTTTATTACACATATTTAATAAGTTTAGATTTCTCACATAGGACACTAAAATGTGTCAGTTTAAACAAAGAAATACTATACTCAGAGTCACCTATAATGCATTGGTGCATCATAGACTGAAATCAGAAAATCACCTTTCTTTTTTGTCCTTTGGCCAGGAGCAAGCCCAAATTTAATTTTTCTGTTTCACTCACCTGGTGTCATTCATTTTCTGCTGTCTGTCTATTTTTTTATTATTAGATTTTTTAAAAAAGATTTACCAATCCAAATTCCCACTCCCTCCACTCCTCCAATTCTCTCCAAACACTCTCCCAACCCATGCCTCTCTAATCCTAATAGAGGTTAAGGTACTTTGTTTGTGGAGGTCCAAGGCCCTCCCTACTACATCTAGGCTGAGCAAGGTATACATCCAAAGAGAATAGAATTCCAAAAAGCTAGTACATGCAGTGGAGATGAATCCCAGTGCCACTGCCAATGGCCCCTCAGTTTGCCCCAGCCATACAACTGTCAACCACATTCAGATGGACTAGTTTGTTCCTATGCTTGTTCCATCCCAGTCCAGCTGTAGTTGGTGAGCTCCCATTAGCTCAGGTAAACTGTTGCAGTGGATGACCCATTCATGGTCTTGACCTCTTTGCTCATATTCTCATTACTCTCTCATTCTCTCTACTCTTCAACTGGATCTTGGGAACTCAGTCCAGTGCTCCAATGTGGGATCCTATCTCTGTTTCCATCTGTTGTTGGACAAAGGTTCAATGGTAACATTTAAGATAATCATCCATCTGAATACAGGGCAAAGCCAGTTCGGGCACCCTCTCTTCTATTGCTTAGGGTCTTAGCTGGGGTCATCCTTGTGGGCTTCTGGGAATTATCTTTTAAAGCCAGGTTACCAGCTAATCCCACAATGGCTCCCTCGATCAAGATATCTCATTCCGTGCTCTCAAATCTGTCCTTCTTCCAATTCGACTATCCCATTCCCTTAAGTTCTTCTCAACCTTCCCCTTTTCCATTTCCTTCTACCCCTGTCCTCAGCTCCCAGTTGTGTCAGATGATCTTGTTTGTTTGCAATTTACAACTGGGTCTATGTATGTTTTTCTTTGGGTTCACCTCATTATTTAGCTTCTCTAGAATTATGAACAACAGGCTCAAGGTCCTTTGTTTATAGCTAGTATCCACTTATGAATGAGTACATACTATATTAATCTCTTTTGGGGCTAGGTTACTTCACTCAGGATAGTGTTTTCTAATTCCAACTATTTGTATGCAAAATTCAAGATGTCATTTTTAAGAACTGGGTGGTACTCTAAGGTGTAAATGTGCCACACTTTCTCTATCCATTCTTCCTAGAGGGGCATCTAGGTTGTTTCCAGGTTCTGGCTATTACAAATAATGCTGCTATGAACATAATTGAACAAACACTTTTGTAGTAGGATTGAGCATCTTTTGGGTATATTCACAAGAGTTGTATTGCTGGATCCTGAGGTAAGTTGATTCCCAATTTTTTGAGAAATTGCCATACTGATTCCCAAATTGGTTGTACAAACTTGTATTCCCACCAGCAGTGGATGAGTGTTCCCTTTACTCCACATCCTCCCCAGCATAAGCTATTAGTGTTTTTAAACTTAGTCATTCTGACAGGTGTAAGATGGTATCTCAGAGTTGTTTGATTTGGATTTCCCTGATAGCTAAGGAAGTCGAACATTTCCTTAAGTATCTTTTGGCCATTTGAAATTCTGTTGAGAATTCTCTGTTTAGCTCAGTATCCCATTTTTAAAATAGGTTATTTAGAATTTTAATGTCTAAGTTCTGAGTTTTTTATATATTTTGGAGATCAGCTCTTTGTCTGATGTGTGGTTGGTGAAAATCTTTTCCTATTTAGTAGGTTGCCTTTTTGTCTTATTGACTGTATTCTTTGCTTTACAGAAGCATCTCAGTTTCAGGAAGTCACATTTATTTTTTTTGTCTTAGTGTCTGTGCTACTGGGGTTATATTTAGGATGTGGTCTCCTGTGCCCATGCATTGAAAACCACTTCCCACCTTTTCTTCTATCAGGTTCAGTGTGGTTGGATTATATTGTGATGCAAGGAGAGCAGGAGAATTCTGGGAGGAGGAAGCTGATTCCTCCCACTCCTGCCCAGGCCACCGAAGCAGCACGATGTGAGCTGCCCCACTGAAAAAGGTACTGAGCCACATGGCTAACATAGATCAGAAAAATGGGTTAATCAAGATATGAGAGTTAGCCAGTAAAAAGCCTGACCTAAAGGGCCAATCAGCATTATAACTTACGGAGTTCTCTGTGGTTGATTTTCTCTGGGACTAAACAGTTGTGGGGTACTGGGAGGCACAGAAAACACAAACAAGTAGGCCCCCTCATGTTACAATATTGAAGTGCTTAAACCATTTGGACTTGAGTTTTATGCATGGTGATAGATATGGATCTATTTTCATTCTTCTACATGTTGACATCCAGTTATGCCAGCATCAATGGTTGAAGGTACTTTCTTTTTTCCATTGTATAATTTTTGTTTCTTTGTCAAAAATCAGGTGTTCGTAGTACTATGTATTAATATCCAGGTTTTCAATTCAATTCAATTGGTCAACATCTCTGCTTTTATGCCAATACAAAACTATTTTCATTACTGTAGCTCTGTAATAGAGCTTGATGTCAAGAATGGTGATGCCGCCTGAAGTTCCTTTATTGTACAGGATTGTTTTAGGTATCCTGGATTTTTTTTGTTTTTTCATATGAAGTTGATTATTGTTCCTTCGAGGCCTGTGAAGAATTATGTTGGGATTTTATAGGGACTGCATTGAATCTATATAATGCTTTCAGTAGGGTTGCTATTTTTACTATGTTAATCCTTCCCATTGAAGAGCATGGGAGTTCCTTCAATTTTCTGGTGTCCTCTTCAGTTTCATTCTTCAGAGTCTTAAAATTCTTGTCCAATACATCTTTCACTTCCTTGGTTAGTGTTACCCCAAGATATTTTATGTTTGTGGCTATTATGAAAGGTGATGTTTCTCTAATTTCCCACTCAGCTTCTTTATCATTTATGTATAGGAGGGCTATTGATTTTTTTGAGGTGATCTTGTATTCCTGTCACATCACTGAAGGTATTTATCAGCTGTAGAAGTTCTCTGGTAGAGTTTTTCAGATTACTTATGGACACTATCATATCATCTACAAATAACAAAAGTTTGACTTCTTTCTTTCTAATTTTAATCCCCTTGATCACCTTTTGTTGTCTTGTTGCTATTGCTAAAACTTCAAGAACTATGTTGATGAGATATGAAGAGAGTAAACAGCATTGGCTTGTTCCTGATTTTATTGGAATTGTTTTGTGTTTCTCTCTATTTAATTTGATGTTAGCTGTCAGATTGCTGTATATCTCTCCAAGACCTTTATCATGAAAGGATGTTGGATTTTGTGAAATGGTTTTTCAGCATCTAATGAAATGATCATATGTTTTTTTCAGTTTAATTTTATGATAGATTACATTGATAGATTTTTGTATATTGAACCAGCCCAGCATCTCTGGGATAAAGCCTACTTAATCATAATGGATTTTTTTGTGTTCATGGATTCGGTTTGCCTATATTTGATTATTTTTATATCCATGTTTATGAGTGAGATTGTTCTATAATTCTCTCTCTTGGTTGAGTCTTTTTGTGGTTTTGGTATCATGGTAACTGTAGCCTCATAAAAAGAGTTTGGAAATGTCCCTTCTGTTTCTATTATGTGAAACACTTTGTGGAGTATAGGTATTAGCTCTTCTTGAAAGTTCTGAAAGAATTCTGCACTGAAAACATCTGGCCCTGGGCTTATTTTGGTTGGGAGGTTTTTAAAGACAGCTTCTATTACCTTGCAGTTTATAGGTCTATTTAAATTGCTCATCTGGTCTTGATTTAATTTTGGTATATGGTATCTATCTAAAAAATTGTCCATTTATTTTACATTTTCCAATTTTGTGGAGTACAGGTTTTTGTAGTAAGACCTAATGATTCTCTGAATTTCCTCAGTGTCTGTTGTTATGTCCCCCTTTTCATTTCTGATTTTGATAATTTGAATGATCTCTCCACCTTTTGATTAGTTTGGATAAGGGTTTTGTCAATCTTGTTGATTTTTCTCAAAGAACCATCTCTTTGTTTCATTGATTCTTTGTATTGTTTTCTTTATTTCTACTTTGCTGATTTAATTTCTCAATTTGATTATTTCCTGGCTTATACTCATCCTGGGTGAGTCTGCTTTTTGTTGTTCCAGAGCTTTCAGGTGTGCTGTTAAGTCACTAATGTGAGCTTTATATGTTTTTTTTTTAATGTGGGCACTTTAGTGTTGTGAACTTTCCTCTTAGCACTGCTTTCATAGTGTCTAATTTCTTTCTTTTTTCTGCCTTGACCCAGGGGTGGTTCAGTAGTTGACTGTTCAATTTCCATGAGTTTGTAGGCTTTCTGAGAGTAGTATTGTTGTTAAATTCTAACTTTAATTCCTGGTGATCCAATAACACACAGGGGGTTACCCAATTACTTTTTGTATCTGTGTAGGTATTCTTTATTACTAAGTATGTAATCAATTTTAGAGAAAGCTCCATGAGTACTTTCTTGTGGAAATTGGTATATTCTTAAAACTTCTTATTCAGAGATGGATACATTATCTAAAAATAGGCTAATTGTATCTGTGACTCCAAACAATTCTGCCAAATTTATACTTAAATTTTGTAGAAATAGATTAAAATACCTTGAAAATTTGTGGAACCTAAAGTAAAGAAAAAATTTGCAGTCTTCCAAAATGAATAAAGCTGTGAAATTTGTATTTCCTGATTTCATATGACACCATAGAACAATGAAAACCATGTAAAATTGACAAGAAATCAGAAGAACAAACATGAACTGGTACAAAACAAATAACCTCAGATATAATTTGAATCTTTTAATCTGAATGCTAATTTTGGTTTCACTATAGTTCATTTCAATGCCTGCTGAATTCAAGTATTTGGCAACAAAACATCTTTCTACTTCATAATTTATTTTGAGTTTTTTATTCATTGCAATTAAAAAAATTAAAGAGAGGAAGATCTTCATAAACACCACTCTAGGTCTGAATTTCTTTTTGTCTTGGCTCTTTTACATGTGCCTTTGCTTCATTCTAACATACCTAGTTCTTTGTTATCTGTCTATCTTTTGTTCACATTTCAGGGCTCTTTGCTTTCTTCAAGACAGTTGATCAGCTCTGGTTTTGAAACTTTGAGACATGTATAGTAGAAGAGTCACAAGACCCTTTGTTGGCAGAATAGTGAAAGGGCATGGAATTATAATACACCACTCTACTGATTAGGTAAGAAAGCATACAAGATTCCAAATTTAATTTCACATTGCCATTTTTTAGTTTTATAAAACATTTAAATATATTTTGCTAATATTGCAAACCATGAGTTCCTTGCAAAATTACTAGTCAATCTAAATCCAATTATGCAGTAAAATGTTAATATATAGATCAATATATAATCTATGACGTGTCTGAATTTTAAAACATATTGTAAATGATTGAAGAATGCATGCCATCCCCAGTATAGGTGTATATATTGACAAGATAAACATGATTAATACATTTTGTTATACATGATAAATCTCCAAGATTATTTTAAATTATAATTCAACTGGACCATTCAGACACAGATTTAAATCATTCTTGTCTGAAACAACTATAATAAATAAGAAATCATGAGAAAAATATAGTCTCACCCACAGAGACAAAATTGATGTAGTGCAGTGATGTGGGACCAAGATTGTCTGTAATTGAATATTTGAGTGAGTAACAGAATATCTTCTTATGCATTTCCAGGCAAAATTTGTATAACACACTAGTCATGGATCTATAAACCCCATAGCAAATTGTTGCTGTAGGAACAGGTAGGTGACTGGGTAGATATGAACTGTATCAATACAACCATGGCTTGATACTTTGCTGGAAAAGTAAAGAATGCCCAGAGTTAGACGTGTAGCAAAAGGAACAGTTGTCATATCGTCATATCCAAGAAAGAAGTTTGTCTTTTACATTATCTCCAATGACATCAGTGTCCAAGACCAAGGAAGGGTTGACATCTATGCCCTTATAATGATATCTCATGAACAAATTCATTCTGTGATTCCTACAGGCAGGATCAGCATTTTGAACTGAGGTAGAGACAAGGCAGGTCTGATTGACCTTGGTGGTTGCAGGCAAGGCAGGCTCAACTGACCTCCACGGGAACAGAGAAGCTCACATTCCAGGAGCACCATGGGACCTCCAGGAGCACCAAGCAACCACTGGCATTACTGGAACCATGGGCCTGACTCCACCATGAGGAGAAACCATCTGGAAACTTGGATCCACTGGCATCTGGAGGAGTGATCATGGTAGACACAGACACAACACCACCAACTGGAGGGAAAAAAGGATAGGCAAAAAGGTAAGAACACTCAAAAACACAAAGGAAAACATGACACCACTGAAATCCTGTGGCTCTACAACACCAAGACTTGAACACTCCAACACAAATGAAGCAGAAGAAAATGACCAAAAATATCGGACCCGTGGCACAAAAATCCAAAGCTGAATGTCACCAGAAGCTACAGGATTCCATCCCTGCTTCAAATCCACAAAAAGCATATGTAAACTAAACTATACTACTTTACTAAGTAAAATTGTACCAAGATATAGGAAAGAAAAAAAGAAGGAACAACAGGAAAAAGAAATATGATTAAAGTGCATTGGGAACTGCAATCTCACAAGTCTGGTTTTCTAGATTTTAGCTACAGTTACATATTTCACCTTCCCATCAGAACACTTTGCAACGTGAATCATCACAGGGAAAGAAGAAAGTAAAGAATAACCCACCAAGGCCATGCCATGATTTACAATGTAATGCTTTTTTATTGTACTTTTCAATTTTGTCTTTCTCTCATTCTAATTCTTTAAGATATTCACCATTTTTCAAATACATTGTAATTATTTTCTTTTATTTCTTATATTAATATATCATTTACTTCAGTTTACGAATTTTCTGCATATTTTTGTCATACACAGTAGTCTTCTCTTTCCAGTGTAAAAACTGTGTACTTTTTTATCATCCTTACTTTTTCTCTTCTCCCTATTATCCATCATTTTCTCTCTCAATACTCTTGTAGATATTTATAATTTAGTAACTTATAAACACTGTAAATAATTAGAATTCTAATTAAAGTCAAAGCCTTCCTTTTTGTTTAAACAGTAAAGGGGAAATGGTCTAGGCGTTCCTTCTGTTTGTATGTTGCTTTGTTTGGTTAATGAATAAAGAAACTGCCTTGGCCTAGTTGATAGTGTGGAACTTAGGTAGGCAGAGAAAACAGAACTGAATGCTGGGAGGAAGAAGGGCAGAGTCAAAGAAGCCATAGATCCTATGCCTGAAATGGATGCCGGTTAGAATCTCCAGTAAGTCACTGCCATGTGGCAATACACAGATTAATGGAGATGGGTTAAACTATGTGAGAGTTAGCCAATAAGAAGTTAGAGCTAATGGCCAAGTAGTGTTTTAATTAATACAGTTTCTGTGTGGTTATTTCGGGTGTAAGCTAGCCAGGTGGCTGGGGCAAACAAAGGATCCTCTTCCTTGTAACACAAAAGTGTTCAAGAGCAGCAAAAGTGTCTATGATACTGCCACCGCTACTACTATGAGTTCTAAAAATATCCCAAGCTAAACATTTAAGATAGATAGGCATGCAGAAAACAGTGCCAATGCAAGTAGACTTCATGATAACCAATAAACTGAAGTTCTGATGGGAAGGTGAGCATCAATGAACCCTACCTAGAAAGTTTTCTGGTCCATGTTCTCCTGGTGACTTTGATCCAACTGACTCCTACAACTCTTCAGTAATTCCTGTAAATATCAATGACCCAAATTCACCAGTCAAAAGAAACAGTCTGTGTGAATCAAGAAACAACAGCCACTTTTCCTTTGTCTACAAGTAACATATGTTAGCTTTAAAAACAACCATCACCTTTGAGAAGAAGGATGGACAAAATGATCCTACCAAATGAGAAGAAGACATATATATTTATTAAAATATCATAAAAATTAAAATCAAAATAAAACTAATTAAATGAGATAAATAGGGACAATTAATTCAAATCAAGGGAATAGTTAAAAGAAGTTATTCATTGCCTATACCATATTAGCAAACACTTGTGTTCCTATTTTCAGTTTTTAATTGTGTACTGAATTTAAAGGTTGAGACAATTACCAAGCTATAAAGACTAGGAGATTTTAATTCCATCTTTCTCCAATAAACAGAAAAATATTAAACATAATATTAGAATGAACTGACATCATGCAATGTAAGGAGCCACCTGGAGAAATCGCCATTACGAGATGGCGCAGGTGATCCTACAGCTTGGAGGTAAACAAGTCCATATTTGGCATAGCCACGTGGGGTTGAGCGCCCTTGCCTGCATATGCGCAACTGAGCCTTGGTTCCCTAGCCTATCCCGAACCCTCGGGCACCAGCAGAATGGTATTCACCAATCAGGACAGTTTCCGAGTCCCTCCACCCTTTAAAAGCAGCTGCCGCTTAGGCTTCTTTCTCTCTCACCTTTTCCCTCTCGCCTTCTCCTGCTCCTTCCCTCTCTCGTCCCCCATTCCCCCTTCAACCGAGTGCTCCAATAAAGGTGTGATTTGGGAAGGATTCTCGATTTCGTGATCGTTCCTGTTTGCTGGCCAAGCAGCAGCGCCCCGCAACTGGTGCCGAAAACCCAGAACCCCGGGACCCCGAGACACCGGACAAGAAAAATCAGAGAGAGAGCCGAGTATTCAGAACCTGACACGCCGGACCAGTGACGTCAGTGAAATCCTCCAGGTAAAGGGAGGATAAAGTATAGGCCTAAAAAGAAAAGAGGAAAAATCAAAGAAAAGGGATCCAAAGAAGGTAACAAAAGGGGGGAAGAAAAACCCCATAAGTTTAGTGCTGGAGGAGTTTATGAAGGAGACAGCCACTAGAGACTGGGGGCTGCAGTACTGTAGGGAGGCAGACGTGGTCGTGTTTGGGGACTGCCTTCCCTGTTCTTGAAGAGCCACAGAATCATAACAGCTTGCTTTTTGAGGTGATTTTGCCTAATTTTGATGAGAGAGCTCAATGCCTGGCTCTCACATGCATGTTTGAATGTTGGGCACAGGCAGCCGCGGAGTCGGTTCTGCTGGCGCACACCGGCAGGATTTGCTGGAGTCGGCAGAGGCATCTGCGGAAAGCCAGGTCGCTATAGTAATGTGGGCGGGCTAAGGTCCGGATGACACAGAAGTTGCGGGCGTGCTAGGCTCCTAGCTGACTCCGGAGTCTCCCAGGTGGGGGCTTCGGGAGAAAGACGCAAAAACACAGGGCGGGGGCTTCGGGAGAAAGATGCAAAAACACAGGCGCCGGCCCGTGGAGAACTTGCCCTGACTGAGGCGGAAGAGCGGGAGAAGGAGGCTGCGGGGTGGGCGGTGGCACCAAGTAAGGCGGAGAGGGGTTGGGCTCCGCTTGTCGGAGAGGGGTCGGGCTCCGTTGTCGCCGCAGGCCGTGTGGAAGTCACTGCGGTCGCCGCTTGCCGTGCGTCATACGGGGAACAGGAGCCGCAGCTGCCAGGAATAGCTACTCACAGTCAGACAAAAACCACTTATACCCCTACAACATCCCCATTCAGCAGGAAGTAGCCAGACAGACTGACGACGCCCAAATTCCCTATATACCTTGGTTTATCTAATGTTTCAGGATCCGCAGGGAGGTGGATGCGAAAAGCCCTTGGATTTTTAAAGTGATTGGGTCATTGACTAAATTTGTGAGAATTTACTCCCTCTTTTATTGTGACACAGGTGTTGAGAGTTTGCTAATAAGGAAGCGGCCCTGTTCATCGCCTCTCCCATCGCCCCGGGAGACAGAGTAGCTCAACTCTTGGTTCTGCCTTCAGGGTGTAATAAACTTCCAACAAAAGGGCTTGCCCTAAAGGACAAAAGGCCTTGCTTCCATGGGAATGGATTTGGCTTGTTTATCTTTGGAGCTTGATCAATGGCCAATTTTATTACAGATGGCTCCAAGACGGGGAATGAGACTTTGGTAGCAGAAACCTGTGGTCTTTCGATTTCGGCCTGATTTCCCCCAAGTCACTGAGTGCTTGGTTGTTTTGGAGGTGTTTCAGAGATTTCTTGAGCCATTTAATTTAATTTCAGATTCACAATATGTGGTCAATGCTATGGCCTCTCTTGAGGTTGCAGCCTCAATTCGCAGCTCAAGTATAGTGTCCAATATTCTTTTAAAACAGATAGGGGGAATAGCAGTAGCAGCTTCCGCCAGAGAAAGGATCTCTCTTGTACTCTCTACATTTAAATTTTTAATTCAAAACATTGCTGAAAAAACAGCAGCAGACAGGCATGCCCTGTATGATGCATTGATTAACAAATGATATGGACCAGATCCGGTGATTTCCAGATCCAGGGGAGCTATTTGCGTTTTCCCTCAGAATCGTGAGGATCCAATCTGGGTGCCAGCAAGACTGACCAGAGAAGTGAAGGATGCTGCGAGGAAGAAGAAAGATGACCCAGTGGATGCTGAGTGCCCTGCTGTGGAAGATTCGTGTGGAGGCAGCAGAGATGACCCTCTGGGCGGTGTCAAGAGCAGCTGTTTCACACTATCACCTTGAGCAGCACCCTGTGCAGCCTCTTACCTTTGAGCAATTTTCTGACTGACTCTATTCTGCCTTTTTCCTTCCTTAGGAATGGGTGGGAGCAGAGATATTTTTGGCATGTTGTCTAGGTGGATGTGCGGTATGTCTTTGATTGGTGTGCCATCTGCTAGCCCAAATGAGGAGGGACAAGGTCATTGTGGCACAGGCCTTGGCTGCCTTGGAATGTGAATCCTCACCCCAAGTTTGGCTTTCAGCCTTATAAGAGCTCGTAGGCAAATGCCATGCATAGTGCTTGCACCCTCTAGGGACCAGATAGTCCCACTGCACAGAGGAAGGTATACATAGGCAAGGGTGTATGGATACAGCCCTAGCACTCCCAGGGAAAAATCTGTCCCATTGCACGGGAAGGGTGTATTTTGCTTTTTCTTTCCTTTGATTGGTCCACACATCATGAGGTGGGGACCTGATTGAAATATAGTTTTGCCTTATTGCTCTTAAAAACAAAAAAGGAGGATCTGTAAGGAGCCACCTGGAGAAATCGCCATTACGAGATGGCGCAGGTGATCCTACAGCTTGGAGGTAAACAAGTCCATATTTGGCATAGCCACGTGGGGTTGAGCGCCCTTGCCTGCATATGCGCAACTGAGCCTTGGTTCCCTAGCCTATCCCGAACCCCCGGGCACCAGCAGAATGGTATTCACCAATCAGGACAGTTTCCGAGTCCCTCCACCCTTTAAAAGCAGCTGCCGCTTAGGCTTCTTTCTCTCTCACCTTTTCCCTCTCGCCTTCTCCTGCTCCTTCCCTCTCTCGTCCCCCATTCCCCCTTCAACTGAGTGCTCCAATAAAGGTGTGATTTGGGAAGGATTCTCGATTTCGTGATCGTTCCTGTTTGCTGGCCAAGCAGCAGCGCCCTGCAATGCAACATCTGTATGTAACTGATATTTACAGGATATTCAACACAAACACTGAAAATATCTTATATACTCACAGCACATAGAAGCTTATCTAAGAATGGGTCATATCCTGGTTCAAAACATCACCACCAACAATGACAATCTACAGAGATTCTATAGTGTTCAATTATATACATGCAAGTAAAATACATCCATACATAAAAAGGATAGCAAAAGAGAACCAAAGTGGCTTTATTTCTAGAATACAGGAATGGTTCAATATATGCAAAAAATGAGTGTAATATACCACATAGGGGAACTTAAATAAAAAAATCATAAGATCATTTAAATATATGCAGATCATTTAAAAATACAAAATGATATTTAATTAGAACACTCATAAAAATGTAGTTAGATGGAACATATCTCAACTTAACACAATCTATATATGAGGAACCTAAATGGAAGTCTATTCTAAAAAGGGAATAACTTGAAGTGATCCTACTGAAATCATAAAGGTGATAGGATGCCCCGTATCTGTACTCTTTTGAAATATTGTGTTTTTAGTACTAGCTGAAGCAATAAGACAAGAGAATGAAATTAAAGAGATAGTAATATTGAAGGAAAGAAACAAACTGTCCCTCTTTTGACATGATATTACAATTAGTTATAGATCCAAAAACATATACCAGAAAATTTCCAGATCTGGTAGAGAATCTCACAAAGTGACAGGATACAGACTGCACTTGCCCAAATTAGCTTACCTATAAACCAACAACCAACATACAGAGAACAAAATCATGGACACACATCCATTCATTATAGGCCAGAAGAAAATAAAATATCAAAGAATAAACTTTTCCAGGAAAATGAAAGATATCTAAGGGTGAAATCTTTATGCCTCTGAAAAAAAATGATAGATAAAGTCACTAGAAAATGAAAAGAAATCCCTTGCTTATGTATTGGGAGAAATATTTTGTGAAAACTTTATCAAAAACAATCAAAGCTGAAATATATCTTTCATTCTTTTTGAATATAGAAAAAATTCTGACCTAAAATTTATGTGACATGTCAAAAACCCTAGAGAGTCAAAACAATCCTGAATCAAAAATGAAGATTACTTTCATTTTCCACAAGATATGTTACACTGCTATGGTAATAACATTATTGTACTGGAGAAAAAAATAATGTATGTAGAAAAAAGTGAAGCAAAACTGAAGACCCAAACACAAGAGCATGTATCTTCCCCCATCCAACATTTGACAAAAGTGTCAAAAAAATAAATATGGAAAAAAATAACATCAAAAATGGTCCTGGGAAAACTGGAAGTTCATAAACAAATTGAAAGTAGGCATGTGCATAGAGCCTTGCAAGAAGCTAACTAAAGATGAACCAAAGAACTGAAATGGAAAACTGAGACTGCTAGAAAAAAATAAATGTCATAACCTATAGGATATAAGTATAGGAAAGTTCTTTCTGAAAAAGACCATGTTTTCCAAAGAATAAAGGCCAACAGTTGGCAAGTGGTTCTTGATAAGACTAAAAAGCTATTAAACAGCTAAGAGAAAAACCAGCCAGAAAGTCTGAGAAGCCATTGATAATGGCACAGGGACTTGTTTCGTCTGCATACACTGGATTTTTGAGATCCTAGTCTGTGTGGATGCTCACCTTCCTAGATCTGGAGGGAGCGGGGAGGAAGTTGAACTTCCCACAGGGCAGGAAACCCTGACTGCTCTTAGGACTGGAGAGGGAGAAAAGGGAGTGGGGGGGGATGTGAGGGTATTGGGAGGAGGGGCAGAAGTGGAAATTTTTATAAATTAATAAAAAAAAGAATATCTTTATCTACATTTTCACAAAGGGCCCTGTGATTTAAAAAAAACAAACCTTACTTAAAAGAAGAAAAATGACTAAAAATACCTCTAAAATGTTAACTGTCCATGGATATTAGGGATTTGCAAATTAAAACAACTACGGGTTTTCATGTTTTCTCATTAAAAATGGCAATCCCACAGAAAACAAATGCTGGAGAGGTGCAAGGGAAAGAGATGCTCTTTTCACTGTTTCTTAGATTAAAACTGGTGCAGCCAATATGGTTATTTGTGTATGAAATTCTCAATATCTAAAAATGAATCTACCATAACTAAGTAATATGACAATTCCATGAAATATTCACAAAAGATTCTAGATACCCCTCTACAGATACACACTTAGTTATGTTCACTGGTGCTCTATTCACAATAGCTGGGAAATGTGAAAGAGTGTAAACAGAAAAGTGACTAAAAATGTGGTACTTGTATAGTATAAAATACTATTCATCTGTAATGAAAATGTAATTCATGAACTTTTCACATAAATAGTCAAAACTCGCAAAGATTATACTGTGTGAGGCAACCGAGACCACAAAAGAGTAAGGTCACGTGCTATAAATTCTTGTAGGTTCTTAGTTAGGATCTTCAATGTGAGTACATATTCTGGAGTCAATGAAGAAAACAAGGTTGTAAAAAGGTTTGATTGCTGAACTTGGAGGAGGAAGAATATAAAATGGGAAGAACAGGATAAAACTTATGTGATCAGTGAAATAGTAAAAAGAAGGACTCTAATTTTGGAGTAGAGGAAGATGTATATAGAATTTAAAAAGAAAATAGTAAAATAACTGAAGAATAATTAATAAAAACTTAGGGTCAGAAATTGGCGTTCAACCTGAAGATCCAAAAAGCAAAATAGCCAGTGACTGGCTCTTACCTTGCCCTCAGTCTGAAATGGTAATCCTACTTCCAGAAATCTCAGAATGAGACTGTGTCTGAGAGATTTCTCCCCCCTGTATCTTATATTCCTTTCTAGGGCTGGGGTTAAAGGCATGCACCACTGGGATTAAAGGCATGAACTACCCAATTTCCATAGTAAATTGTGCGGCTACTGGGATTAAAGGTGTGTGTTACCATAGCCTGGTCTATAAGGCTGATGAGTGGAATTATTATTCTCACATCTTCAGGCAGCCTTTATTTACTAAAACACAATTGAAACGCCACTATAAATAAAGAATTTAAGTAAAGGCCATAAGCAATTACACTATTACCTTTATACCCAAAATACCATAACACATATCTGTCTCTGTATGTTGTAGAGTAATCTTTTTAGTGCATTGTAAAGATTTGTCTCAGCCTAAACACCTTCTCATTGACTTAAAAAAAAGCTGAATGACAATTATCTAGGCAGGAAAGATAGGATTTTAGGGTAGAGAGAGGAACTGGGATGAGGAATCTAGGCACACGGATTTTGCCAACAGATTCAGAGCAAGTCAGAATTGCCGCAAGGAAGAAAGGTAAAAGTCATGTGACAGAATTTAGATTTAAAAATATGGGTTAATTAAGTTATAAGAGCAATTTGAAAAAAAGCATAAGCTAAGGGTCAAGTTTTCATAATTAATAAAAACCCCAATGTCATCTTTTGTAAGCTGGCAGCCCAAAGAAAATCAAACTGCACACACACACACACACACACACACACGTAGTAGATGAGGTGGCACTGCTCTCTCCCATTCTGCCATCCCTGCTGAGTCAGTCTCTGTGTGACAGAAACCCAAACACACAAGGTCACAAAGGACCGTGATGTCACCTTTCTCTCTTCATTTCCCTCTATCCCTTCCATGAGTGAAGGAATGCTGTCTCCTGCTCACTTTTAGAGATTGCCCAGTTCTGGCTTAATCCCCACTCCCTTCATTGTGGAAGCCACACAAAAAATGTGAGCGTTGGAACTGAGCAACATGGCCCATGTTTGTAATCTCAGCCCTCAGAAGACAGAGACATTGCAAAGAGAAATATGAAGTCAGCCTGTTGTATGTGCAGATGCCTTTTCTTTTTTTTCCTTTTTGTCTTTTTTTAATTGACTTTTATTGAGCTCTACATTTTTCTCTGCTCCCCTCCTTGACTCTTCCCTCACCCCTTCTGCCCTCTCCCAAGGTCCCCATGCTCCCAATTTACTCAGGAGATCTTGTCTTTTTCTACTTCCAATGTAGATTAGGTCTATGTAAGTCTCTCCTAGTGTCCTCATTGTTGTCTAAGTTCTCTGGGATTGTGGTTTGTGGGTTTTCTCTGTTTTATGTTTAAAAATAACTATGAGTGAGTACATGTGATAATTGTTTTTCTGTGTCTGGGTTACCTCATTCAAAATAATGTTTCCTAGCTTCATCCATTTTCCTGCAAAATTCAAGATATTGTTATGGTTTTTTTTTTGCTGTGTAGTACTCCATTGTGTAAATGTACCACGTTTTCCTTATCCATTCTTCAGTCGAGGGGCAAAAAAAAAGAAAGTAAATGAATAAATAATGTAGAAAAAATAAATATTTAAAATTATTTTTACTTTATGAGTGTGAGTGCATTGCCTGCATATATGTTTATGTATCACATACATGTTTGGTCCCAGTAGAAGCCAGAACAGACTATCAGATTCCATTAAAATATAGAGAGTTGTGAGTTGCCATATGTGTGCTGGTAATCAAACGTGCATCATCTGGAAGGGAAAGAAATTCTCTTAACTGCTGAGATGTTATCCTTATAATTTTGGAAAAAATCAATATGAAAGCTTCTTCCCATAACCAATTCGAATGCCAGATCTAGACATTGTCCAGCAGGGGCACACTGAATTAGCAGGACAGCCAAATGAGTATAGACAGCAAGTATGGGCAAGAAGCAGGCAGATGCCACAGGGAAAAGAGTCTCCAAAAGGAAATGAACAAAGGTAAATAACCGTTACCTGCATGTTTTTCTCTGTCACAGTTTCTGGCAACTAGGCACAGATTAGGGATGCTACTGCTCACTGCTCTCCAAAGGTTGGCTTCCTAGGTCCTACACTGAGTATAAACTTTCCATCCCTGCCTAAAGACTGAGGAACAGGTGGGTGAAAACTCACCTGCCTTCAACGTGGCTACATCAAATCAAACCTTGGAGAAATCATTGTGTAGCAGTGGGGAGTATTTAGTTAGATTGGGGATGGCAAGGACAGTAAGAAAAGCAATGGAAGCAGCTTAATCCCTGGAGAAACTGCCTGGACTGTAGGTTTGGGTATCTAAAAGTCAAGGAAAACATAGGGGTAGTATCCAAAAAGGAATGCCTTCAATTTTCTAGGTGAAAAATGAATGCAGATGGTGGTGTTGAACACTGCAGGGATTCCAGATACTAGAAAAGCTATTGATAGGTCTACAGTAGGAAACCCAGTGGAGGGTGGAAAGCTTGGAGACCTTGGCCAACCTTGGAAGTTAACAATTCTGGCCTAAAATCCTCAGAATGTGGTATGTCAGGAGGTGCATTAAATTCTAGCATTAGGGGCAGAACACCAGGATTCTATTCCCTGGTTTAATAAAGGACATTGCAAGTGTCACATCTCTTTTCCAAATCTTTCCTTCATTGCAAAATCTAAAAGTCTTTTGAGCTACATTTCCTGTCTGAAGACTCACAACAGGAGACTTCAGCCTTTGAAGGATGATCTGAAACACAAAGGACAGTCACCAGTCTACCAGACATTGGAAACAAGAAAAGAGATGTGTAAGACACAAGAGGCTAAGTATGAAGACATGGTAAACCTAGGACCCAGGGTACTGGTTTGGCCATCCCATTTCCAGTTTCCCCTCTTGCTCTTCCTAACCTAACTTCACTTGATTTGATGAGGGTAGGTAGCCCAGGCTTGTCCATCACTTACCATTCTGTTCCCTGATCTCCTTCACAGGCCTAACATCCTTATACAGTGCCTGGCACCTGCCAGACTTCCGATCTATACCCAAAGCACCAGAGAAAGAGGAGCATTGCTTGGGGGTCATCTTGCTTATCCTGAACTCAGTGACCATTTTTGCAGACCTCCCCATGTATATGCAACTGTTCTAAAAACTTAAATGCATTACTTTCTTTACATAAATCCAAGGGGTTGACTGTTGCCTTGTTTTACACATGATGAAATTGTGGTAAAAGTCAAGATGTCATTGTTTTTTACCGCTGAGTAAAACTCTAATGTGTATATGTTCCACACCTTTTTTAACCATTCTTCTATTGAGGGGCACCTAGGCTGTTTCCAGGTTCTGGCTATTACAAATAGGGCTGCTATGAACATAGTCGAACAAATGCTTTTGTAGTATGTTAAGGAATCTCTAGGGTATATTCCCAAGAGTGGAATTGCTGGGTCCTGAGGGAGGTTGACTCCCAGTTTCCTGAGAAACCGCCACACTGATTTCCACAGTGGCTGCACAAGTTTGCATTCCCACCAACAATGGATGAGTGTTCCCCTCATTCCACATCCTCTCCACCAGGATTTTTGTAAAACCTCCACCACAGTGGAGCTGAGTAAGCATGGAGACATGGAAATTTCCCAAGCTTTCACATAGTCTTCCCCCCAAACTGCTGCATTCCCTGCCATGTGGTGACTTGCAAAACTTCTGGTTTTTCTACCTGCTTATGAGTTTTGGGCTTCTTGCTCCATGTACAGAACTGATTTAATTGCTTTTAATTTGTCAAGCAAAGCATATTTCTCAGAATTTAACCAGCACCAAAGCAGGAAACCAACACAGTGCTGGACTGTGCCTGGCACCACTGGTTGTGCTGCTGCTAGTCACAACTCTGCACCTATGACACCTGCTGAACAATAAACATTATTACACCTAAAACAATTTACCAGACCTCATAACAGAATATTTTATTAATTAATGAGCCAATAAACTTGAAAGTTAAATAATTGCAGACAACATTACCACTGAGAATTTTAGCAACCTTTTGGCTAATACTATGAATTGTATTCTGCAAGCCTTATAGAGTTATTGTGATACATCCATTTATTGGATATTGGGACTCAGGTTTTTCTTCATATTTTACCCTTAAGAAAATGATTCTATAATAGAGCCAAGAATGGGGCATTTTAGAAATGATGCAGCATTTAAAGACAAATAATGAACATCTAGCTGACAGGATTAATACCATCAAAAATCAAACGTTACCTGAAAAAAATCAGTACTATTTAAAAGAGTAACATTAATTTGACAGACAAAATTGAATCCATGTCAGAGGTTACTGAGAAATTATTTGTAAGGATTCGTACTGTTCAATTTGACAATCAAAATTTGTTAAAAAGTTATAATAGGTTAGCAGATACGTATCTCTCCAGGAAGGCAATCTGCACACTATCAATATAAAGTCCTAGGTTGGGATAATATGTTTAAAGGAAAAATTTTAGACCTTGGAATCACATTGCAGAATAGGGACAGGGGCTAGGTGCCTCAAGGAAATCACTAGAAATATATACAGGCCAGGAGATTCAGGCTTTACAAAAGACAGTAGAAAAAAGATTTGAAATGATTGAGGAAATTATTGGAGCTGATGAACAGAGAAAGAAGTACAAGGACAGGATTCAACATCAGTAGCTGCCCTGTAATCTACACTGACAAAGCATCAAGTTCTAAAGTTCTAAAAGAATCCAAAGAAGGTAGATGGATACCTATAGGAATGAATGATCTAAAAGAAATTAAGCAAGCTGTTGTGACTTATGGCTTGCATTCCACATCTGTTAGGATGATGAAAAATACATGAGCTACTAGAATTGAGGTGACACCACAGGACTGGCTTTATTGAGTTTCAACAGTCCTGGATGATGGGGCCCAGTTGTTGTTTAAATATTATTTCAAAGAAGAGGCTAAAATTTTAGAAAAACAGGGAAAAACAAAAGGACTTGAAACTTCCCACAATCAAATTCTTAGTGAGGACAACTATGCTGACCCACAGGATCAAGCTCTTTAAGATGAATAAATCTTGTCCCTATGCCACAAAGCAACATTAAATGCTTGGGACAGGATTCAAGAACTAGGAAAATGAATTGAATCATATATCAGGGCTAAAAAGGACCATAGAGAACCCTTTATTTACTTTTTAAAAAGATTAACTAAGGCTGTACAAATAGAAGTAACAGACCCAGGTGCTAGATGAGTTCTTTTTGAATCTCTGGCTTTTGAAAATGTCAACTTAGAATTCAAAAAGATACTTAGGCCTTTAAAAGTTAGATCAGCACCAATGAAAGAATGGATTCTGCATACAAACTTACATACAATCTTGGATAAGAGAAGCAATTTTATGAGGAGACATCAATATGTGAAATGTTGTAATTGTGGTAGAATATGATATCTAAGAAGGAATTGTAGACAAAGAATTAATAGGATTAATGTCTCCTCTGGGAATGGCAAGAATAGAAAGAATCAGCCTTCAGGTATATGTAGAAGGTGTGGCAAATGCTGACATTGGACCAATGAATAAAGATCAACAAAAGACAGTCAAGGGAATCCAGTATAATTAGGTAACTCCATTGGGGGCCTCTCTCAGGCTTCCAAGTCAAAAGTGATCCAGTCATTCCCAGTCACTGTGGAGGACATGTCTCACCAGGGAAATTAAAAAATCTAGAGCCTTCTATTAAAAATCATACAGTTCTAGATGATGGAATAAAATGGAGGATAAATCAAAAATTCCAATAGAAAATAGGAAACATATATTCTGGAAGACTTCTACTGTAACATGAGGGCCGGCTTGTTGGGGTTTCTGTCCAGCCCAGTACCCCAACAGCCGGCAAGCAACAAAGAAAAGTCACACACTGGACTCCATAAGGTTATAAACTGATTGGCTCATTAGGTCAGGCTTCTTGTTAACTCTTATAACTTATAGTAACCCATTATTCTCATCTATGTTAGCCATAATGGCTCCATACCTTTCTCAGCTGGGCAAGTTACATGCTGCCTCTTCAGTGGTCTGCGCAGGAATGGCTGAGAGAGAGCTTCTGCTTCCAGAATACTCCCAGTCTCTTTGCTCCACCCCTACTTCCTGTCTGGCTTTCCCGCCTATACTGCCTGCCTGGCCAATCAGCGTTTTATTAAAATATGATTGACAGAATACAGATAATTCTCCCGCACCAATTTGTTGAAGATTTTTTCAATTTTTCCATTGTATAATTTTAGCTTCTTTATCAAAAATCAGGTATTCATAGGTGTGTGGATTAATATCCAGGTCTTCAATTCCATTCCATTTGACAACATCTCTGTTTTTATGCCGATACTAAGCTGTTTTCATAACTGCAGCTCTGTAATAGTGCTTTATGCCAGGGATGGTGATGCCTCCTGAAGTTTCTTTATTGTACAGGATTGTTTTACAGAATTGTTTTGGCTATCCTGAGTTTTTTGTTTTTCCATGTGATGTTGATGTTCTTTCAAAGTCTGTGAAGAATTGTGTTAGGATTTTGATGGGGATTGCATTGAATCTATAGATTGCTTCTGGTAGGATTGCTATTTTTACTATGTTGATCCTTCCTACCCAAGAACATGGGAAATATTTCCATTTTCTGGTATCTTCTTCAATTTCTTTCTTCAAAGATTTAAAGTTCTTGTCAATTTGGTCTTTCACTTCTTTGGTTAGTGTTATTCCAGTATATTTTATGTTGTTTGTGGCTATTGTGAAAGGTAATGTTTCTCTGATTTCCCTCTCAGCTTCTTTATTATTTATGTATAGGAGGGCAACTGATTTGCCCTGTAATCAGACTAATGATTATATTAAATAAAACCATAGAACCTTCATCCAGCAACTGATGCCAACAGAGGCAGAGACCCACATTGGAGCATTGATCTGAGCTCCAAAAATCCAGTTGAAGAGTAGAAGGAATGAGAATATGAGCATAGAGGTCAAGATCATGTGCCTTACCCTCTCAGAGAATTAGATGGGAGTGGGGCGGGAGGCTGTGTGGATGAAATGTGAGGAGGAGAGAGAGTGAGAACTTGGATTGCTATTTTTTGCATCTTATAAATTTAAAAAAAAGACAAGAAAAAGAAAGCAAAAATCACAACTTTGTGTTCCCTGTGTGATATGTTAAAGATGCTGCTCTCCAAGTCCATGTCTGCCCTGCCTACTTCCAAGCCAGATTAAGTGTTGCTTTATCTTGGACATGTCAGTCCCAGTGGAATAGTGATGACAATGAGGATGAGTCTTCCTCCACCTGGTATGGTAACTTCTTGCCTTTGCTCACTCACCAGGTGCCCTAGTGTTGCAGACTTTACTCTGAGAAGAAAGAGTCAAGTCTTTGGTGTTATTTAGTACAGCAATCATAGTGATTAGTTTTTCTAATGCTTTGCTTCTTTGTTTGGTTTTTAGAGACAGTGCTTCCCTGTACCTTTGGAGCCTGTCCTGGAACTAGCTCTTGTAGACCATGCTGGTCTCAAACTCACATATATCTGCCTGCCTCTGCCTCTCGAGTGATGGCATTAAAGACATGCACTACCACAACCCAGCTAAAGCTTTGTTCCTTAAGAGAATACAAATGCCTTCTTCAAGAGTTTAGCATTCATAGAATAAGGGCTTTCGAAGTTTATTGCTGCTGTTTATTTTTCTCACAGTGCTGAGGATCTGGCCCAGTGCAGTGAGTATATTGTGCCAGGTCTCTAACACTGACCCACATCCCCAGCACCTGTTGAATATAAAAGATTAAAACTATAGTATCATATTGCATGCTTGATACTTTATTAATTCTTCACTTGCCTACTGAGCTTTTATTGTGTGCTTAATTCCCATGAGATATATCCCTGATGCAATCTCTTTAACTCAGAGATGTTTTTGAGCTTTACCTTCAATCACCAGATCTCTATCAGTAGCCAGATTCTGATACTTTATTGAAAGCATTGTCTTTTCCCTTGGTTTAACACAGAATTTCTCAACTTTAGCATTATTGAGTGTTTGGGCTAATAATTCTTGTGTAAAACCCTCTTGTGCATTTTTGGATGCTTAGGCAACATTACCACCTTTCTATCAGTTGCCACATTGATGATTTGTACAGGAGTTGATAGATTGACAGATGCCACTCACACTGCAATGACTTCTTCTAGCATCTGCCACCCCTGGACCTCCTTTCTTCCTGTATTTGCAATGTTGATTGCATCATACATGCTAATCAAGAACTCTTGACACTGAGCTATGCCAGAAAAACTTCATGTGAGTTCCTTTATTTCCCTTTGTGATTAGATATTGCACCCTAGTGCCTGGAGCATGATAGACATGTTCTTTAATTCTGAGCTGTGTCCTGAGCCTCATTTTTATTTAGTGTGTGTATAGATCAGGGGCTAGTTCAGTGGGTTTAGTTCTCTTTTGATCATTGTGGGTCCTGGGGATTTAACTCAAGTCAGCAGACTTTGCAATAAATATATTCACTCACAGAACCATTTCTTCTTTTGCTTTTATCTTCTTCCCAGGTATGTACCACAAGAGAACATTCAGTACAGTCCATATACTACTGAACCACACAAACTTCAGACTTCCTAAGAAAGAAGGGTTCTCCTTCCTCAGGGTCCTCCAGTCAAGAATCACTCCCTTCTGAAATATAAAGCTTGTATCAATGGGTACCATGCTTTCATGGAGAATCCAGATGCCATGAATAAGATCAAGGACAGCAGCCCTTCAAATTCCGCATTCTCACAGGGTATCAGGAGAAAGTACTTATTCTAATCCAACAAAAACCTGACTGCCTGGTCTCCTAAGAAACCATTGGAAGATAATGGCATGACCTTTGACAGGTGACTGACTCTTCAAACTCATATTCTATGAAATAGTATCTTTGGCATCCCACCTACGTGTAACCAGTGCTGACAGTAGTGGACATATTTTCAGCATTCAGGGAAGCTATGAAATAAAGGCAACACAAGAAGGAGGAGAACTAGAATTTCTCATTGCTTTCTCAGGTGACACACAAGAAAATGTGGCTAAAGGCAGTGAAGTCAAATCTCTTCCCACACTGCCTCAAAGAATAAGAAGGCAAGACAAGGCACATGGAAGCCCAGCTGAGGGAGGAAGACCTTGGGAGGTGGCCTGAGAGAGTTGTCTCCCAGTGGGGCAACTCACTGAACCACTTTGATGGTGTGCAGATCTCAATGCCAGACGTTAGCCAGGAACCTCAGTCTGAACCAAAGCCGTCATCTCCAACTGCAGTCTAAGTCTTTTACATACTGGTCTGTCTCAGGATGGCCATGAACCAACAAGCAGCTGCTCCTCCTACAGATATGCAAAGACCTGTTAAACTTACGTCATTCGAATGAGTAACCTCTTCTGGCATGACCTGCCCAATAAAAAGAGAAAGGACATTTCCTAGCCTAAAGCAACAGTTCAGCAATATGTGGGTGGAAATTGTTTTTCTCAGTGAGCCAAATAGACTCAAGTGAAAGGAGAGAGTCAGTGGCCAATTCCGTGCACATAAAGTTTTCACGGCATGCTGCCCTGTGGAGATGGCTGTCTCTCCTCCTGGGAGTTGACATCAGTTTGATGGTATGAGAGATGTGCAGGATTTACTTAGCATGTATCAGGCCCTTGCTTTGATTTCCTACACCAAGAAAAAACAAAGTGATTCATTTGGTTGACAAGAATTGCTGCTCCCTTGATTTTGTAGGTACTGCCCCAAATGTAAAAAATCTGTCTCTCTCTACTGACTATTTTTATGTTTCTGGAAATGCATCTACAACTGATTTACAGACTTTACTTTGTCTTATTAGCAAACAGGACATATCTCCAGAGGCTCAAACCAAAGTTAAGCTTCTTTCCCCTGATTCTGCTCTCATTCTTACTCTTCCTTCGAGCTCTACTCAGGCACATGTCTTTTCTGACTTGAGAGGTGACTCAGACACACAATTCTCTGAATATTTTTCTGCCTCCTACTCCTTCTCAGGATCCCTGGTATCTCCTATCTTGACATCCACATCAACTGAACACTAGTCCCCTCACCATGAGTGAGTCAAATATGTAGAACTTCCTTTGCTCCACAATGCATCCTCAAAAGGAGAGTTAAACACCAGGTCAGATCACTGATTCTTCTGTCTCAGTATCACCTTACAAACAACTTACCATCCCAGTGCCAAGAGGAACAGAAGAGTCTTCAGGGAGTGAGACCAGGGAGTCAGGCATAGGGAGGGAAGCTGTAGTGATGAGCCAGTAAAAAAAAAACCTCATAGGGCAGCATGAATGTGACAGTTTCTCTCCCAGAGCAAAACTGTGTCCCCTCAAGGGAACAGGTAGCGGAAGTACCCTCTGTGTTTTCACTCAGCAGTGGCAGAACTGCAAAACCTGCAGAGAAGTCCCCACAGGGGGAAATACAGACTCTGAGCATTAGTCTAGGTCTTTTATGGAGAATGATCACAATGTGGAAGAACTTGCAAAGTCATAGAATCAATTCCCCATTTTCAGGAGGAAGAGGCAGGCTCCCCATTAGACAGCATAGACCAAAAAAGCCAAGAGATGTTTCTGAATGTCAGTGGAGGTCAAAAGAAATTCAAAGAGTGTGAGTTCTTTTCTGAGCAGTTCTTTGTGGAAGAATAAACAGAAAAACCCAGTTGACTTGAGGAAGAAGATGCAAGCCATCCCCAGCAGGTGACACATGAAGGGTCTGCTGCTGCTGGAACTATGCCTGATGAAGATTCTCCAGAGTGTCCCCACACAGAAGGTACAGGACAGGAGCCTGTGACAACAGCAGCCCAGGTCATCGTTCCTTCCAACTCTGGAGGATTGTAGAGAATGATGGCCTTGGAAGCTCAGGAGGGGTGCAGGCTTCCTAGGGTTTCTCTGTCAGCATTGCTACCTTGCTGTCTCTGTGTTACTGACCAGCCAGGGATTTCTGTGGAAAGAACAGTCTGTGATTCGAACTAAATAAGTGCTTTTAATTTAAGCATATTTTCAGTGTCTAACACATTAAAACCAATTCAAACTGTTCAAGCTAGCCACACGGCTACAACTGTGACACCTACTGGCTGGTAACCGTTATTGCACCTACTCCAACTTATTACAGTTAAATTTATAAGGTCAAATTTAAAATTTCTAAGTTAAATGGTCAAGATTACAGATAATTTAATGATACAAGAGTTTAACAGCTTTTTTACTTATACCATGAGTTGTATTATACAAGGCTTATGTGATTTACCTTCGACTTATCACTATATTTGATTCTAGGGTTTAGCTTTGCTTTCCATATTTTCTCCTTAAAAAACTGTTTGATAATTGAGCAAAAAATATGAGGCACTTTTAAAAATGATATAGTCTTTACAGACTAATAAAGACCAAGTAAAAGAGAAAATCAGCACTCTGGAAAATGATACAACCAATTTGGTGGATAAAACCCAGTCAATGACAGAGGGTACTGTTGATGAGGTTTCTGTCCTGCCCGGTTCAAGCAGTCATTAAGTCCCAAAGAAATCACACAGAGATCTACTTTAGTTATAAACTGATTGGTCCAGTATCTCAGGCTTCTTATTAACTTTTACAACTTATATTAGTTAGCCCATTATTCTTGTCTATGTTAGCCACATGGCTCAGAACCTTTTTAGGCAAGGCAGTCATATCTTGCTCCCTCTGTGGCTGGGGTCACCACTTTCCAATAGGACTTCCTTCTTCCCAGGATTCTCCTGTTCTCTTTGACCTGCCTCTGCTTCCTGTCTTGTTGTCCCACCTATACTTCCTGCCTGGCTATTGGCCAATCAGTGTTGACTTAAAATATAATTGACAGAATACAGACCATTGTCCTACACCACACCCCTTCTTTAAAAAAAAACTCTGAATCTAATATCTTTTGTTTAGCTTTTCTTCTGACCACTAGCCAAAACAACGTGTAACTAACATTCTAAACAAAGGAAAATATCTATAGTCCATTTTTTGGTCATAGTTTTTCAGGCTAATTCCTGCTGGTTGGGGGCACTGATAATCATATGGGAACCTAGAGAATATTTAGAATTATGATCAAGTCCTGACTGGAGTATCCTGTGAGGCTTGATCATCTCAGGCAGCAGTCTTGAATCTGTTCTGGATGTAGAACTCAGACATCTGAGTCATCTGTTCCTACCAGAGATTTCTCAAGTGATCTTCCTTGATCAAACCTGATTTTTCTTAACTCAGAATAAATCCATAACCTCTCATTTTTTTTGGAAACAAAAACATAACCTCTTCTCCAAAGAGACTTCAATTTTGAAGTCAAAGTATTTTCAAAATACCTATATTGGATTAGTTCAGCAACATTTGTAAACAATTATCTTTTAGCAGTTGTTGCTCCGTCCTCAGCCTTCAAACAATTCAAAGAGAGCATAATAACATACAGTATCCAGATTCTTTGTGTATTTTCCAGATTTCCATGGCTTTATTTTAAACTCATTTCTTTTATTTTTATTTTTAAGTTTTTGGCTTTTTGAGACATGTTCTCTGTCTACCTTTGGCTGTCCTGGAACTACCTCTATACTATAGACAAGGCTGTCCTTGAACTCACAGAGATCTGCCTGTCTCTGCTTCTCAAGTGCTGGGAATAAATGTGTGTGCCACCACACCTTGAATTAGCAATGATCTGTCTGCCTCTTTCTTCCAAGTGTTGAGATTAAAGGTGTATGCTACCACACCCAACTACTCTCTCTTTTTTATTTAAGGACTTTAACCTTTAGCCTGCATATATTTTTAACACACTGTAAACCATTAAGAGGTTTTTTTCATCTTTGACTCTTTACTGTATATCTCTCTTTTTCTGACCACATGAGCCTTTAATTTGCTAAGCAATATGGTTAAGGTTAAAGCTGTGGCTTTGGCAGCTGAATTCAGCCCACTTCTTAGCTTTTTGAGATTCCAGCCTCATGACGAAGGTACCGGCTATAGCTGTGTTTATTTCCACAATTCTATGGCATTTTAAAGTCCCTGCCAGCAAGCAAGCTGCAGCAGTCTCATCACAAACCACAGTCAAATATTCTATAGCCATACCTCTTGCCTGAAAGAGAGTTTGCACTGGCAAGATGGCCCAGAAAGCCAGAATTTTAAAATGGAGTAGCTTTTTTTCCTGATACAGCTGAAAACCAAAAAGCATGTGGTCAGCTCTTCATTAATGCCACTTAAGTATTTGTGGCTGGACTTCTTAAAAGAGCTGCAAGGTTTTGCAGCTAAAGCTGAGTCAGGAAGCCTCTTTTAAATGAGAGCACTTGCTTGCCTCCAGCAAGCAGAACAGAACTTATAAATTCCTGCTACCAAGAAGCCATGCATAATACTGTTCTTTTGTGTTTAGAATTACTTTCCAAGCTCAATCAGGCTTCACGTGGATGCAGTTGTCCACACGTTGGGTGCCATTCTGTTGACTGAGTATTTCTGTTCTGCCTGGTTCCTGCAGTAGTTAAGTGCCAAAGAAATCACACAGAGTTCTATATTAGTTATAAACTGATTGGCCCATTAGCTCAGGTTTCTTATTAACTCTTATAACTTATATTAGCCCATTATTCTTGTCTATGTCAGCCATGTAGCTCAGTATCTTATTTGGTGGGGCAGTCACATCTTGATTCTTTTGTGGCTGGGACAGGAGTGCACGTCTAGAACTTCCTTCTTCCCAAAATTCTCCTGTCCTCACTGACCCCCCTCTACTTCCTGTCTGGCTACTGACCAATCAGTGTTTATTTAAAAATGTAATTGACAGAATACAGACCATTGTCCCACTCCAGTGTATTGAAAGAGCATATGATTTTTTTATTTTATTTTTTTTAAATCTCATAGAATTCTGTCTTAAAATCATATGATCCTGGCATTTTTTTAATTGGGGGATTTTTTAAATGATGGGTCCTATTTCCTTAGGTGTTACAAGTTTATTTCAGTTGTTTATATGACTCTGATTTAACTTCGGTAAGGGGTATCTATTAAAAAATTATTCATTACTTTTAGATTTTCTTATTTTGTGAAATACAGGTTTTGAGCATCTCTTTACAATTTTCTCTGGTCCAATTTTCATTTCTTATTTTGTTAATTTGGATAACCTTTCTGTCTTTTAGCTATCATGGACAATGGCTTTTCTATTGTTAAATTTCTCAAATAAACCTTTGAAATAATCTAATCCCCCTTCATGATAAATGTCTTGGAAAGAATATTGATAGGGATATACATAAACAAAATAAAAGAAATTTACAGTAAGCCTGTAGCCAAGGTCAAATTAAATAAAAACTCATAAAAATTCCAATAAAAATAGGAAGAAGACAAGGTTGTCTAATATCTCTATGCCTAGCCAATACAATACTTAAAATTTTAGCTAGATTAATAGGACAATGGGAGAAGATTAAGGAAATACAAATTGGAATATAAGCTAAATTTTAATTATTTGTATGCAATATGATTGTATACCTAAGTGATCACAAAACTCTACCAGGTAGTCCTAGCTATAACTAATAAACATCTTCAGCAATGTGGCTGTCTAGAAGATTAACTAAAAAAATCAGTAGCCCTTCTAAATACTAAAAACATATAAACTGAGAAAGAGATCAGGAGAAAACACACTTTAAAATAGCCATAATAATATACAATATCATGGAGTACCCTAACCAAGCAAGTGAAAGACTTCTATGATGAAATTTTCTGTATTTTTTAAAAAGAAATTAAAGAAGTTAACAGAAGATGGATAGGGAGATGATGTGAGATTTCTTTCTGTATATGTATTGCTCTTATTAGTTAATGAATAAAACTGTTTAAACCAATGGCTCAGCAGAATAAAATCAGGTAGGAAATCTGAACAGAGATATATAGAGAGTAGGTGGAGTCAGAGAGATGCCATGTAGCCACCTAAGTAGAAAACTGCCAGAATATTACCTATAAGTCAATCTAGTGGTAATGCATAGATTATTAGAAACGAGTTAACTTAAGATGCAAAAAGTAGCTAGGGATATGCCTAAGTCATTGGCCAGAATTTTAATTAGTGTAGTGTCTGTGTGATTATTCAGGTCTGGTGGCTGGAAAACAACAGTACAGTCTGTGGTTGCAGTCTCCCATGCTTCTGGATCTGTAGAATTAACATAGCAAAAATGAAAATTTTAGCAAAAGTAATATACAAATTCATTTCAATACCCATCAAAATACCAACTCAATTATTTACATAACTTGAAAGGACAATATTCATTATCATATGGAAAAACAATAAACCCAGGATATCTATAACAATCCTGAACAATAAAAGAATTCCTGATGATATCATGATCCCGGATTGCAAGCTGTACTACAGAGGCACAGTAAGCAGCGCTACTTGGTATTAGCATGAAAAAAAAAAAAGAGAAGTTGATAAATGGAATTGAATTAAAGTCCCAGGAATATAGCCACACACATATGGACACCTGATTTTTGATAAAGAATCCATAAATACACAATGAAGAAAAAAAGATCTTCAACAAATGATGCTGATTTAATCAGATGTCAGGATGTCACTTATGATCAAGGAAATAAGTCCATCTTTACCACCTGACATAATCTCAAGTCCAATTGATCAAAGACCTCAGCATAGAACCAGATACACTGAACCTGTTAGAAAAGAAATTAGAGAATAACATTTAAAACATTGGCACTTAAGACAGATTACTAAACAGAATGCCCTTAGCACATTCCCTTAGATAATTAATAAATGGGATTCATAAAACTGAAAAGCTTCTGTAAAGATGACCAGCCCCAAGTCATTACAGGACATGGAAGAAAATCCACAAATGTCTTGATGACTTAAAAAAAGTTCTTTTCTATCTAATAGTTAGAGCTTTTTTAACTGAGGGAGAAATATAAAGAAGTATCAATGCTTTCTGATAGCAACTTTACCTTTATTTTATCTTGAAAAAAGTCCTCTCTGAAAAATCTCTCTAACTAACTCTACATCCTCCTCTTTGCTCTCTCCTTCTCTCTCTGCCCTGCCACTGCTTCTCTGCTCTGTTCACTCTGCTCTCTAACCTGCTTCCTCTCTCTGTTCTTCATTCTCTGCTCCACAAAGCCAAACCCTGGACAATTATAAATGACATTCTTAGGACCCAAACCCTTTTCACAAACCAAGATGAGTCATGTAGTTTCTCTCCAGCTAAAAATGTCTCAGTAACTTGCCAGTGAGCAACCATGGACTTGCACGAAGATCGGAGTTGCTGAGAGTTCACAGACAATAAGTAAACAGTGAGCTAAACCTTGAGTCTGGGACTGGGATTATGTGCAAAAAAAGTCAATTATTGAAAAAGCTATGTTTAAATAAATTGCTTCTATTCTGATCTTTAATTCAGCAACAAACAACACCTGGGAAAATGGCCTCATGTATTTGTCTCTAGGGGCAACCAGATATTGATTTTGGTTGAGTTTGTTGATGGCTAAAGTTAGGTTGTCTGTGTAAAAGGCTGTCTTTGTGATGTTCTGAGAATTCTATGTCAGTCTGAAAAATATACACATAGGCACAAATCATTTCCCTGACAATCAACAGTTATAAGTGTGCACAGTAGATGGAATATTTTCATGACATAAACACACAAGCAATAAGAATGCCCCCAAGGTATTATTAATGAAGAAATAAAGGTTTTAGGGAAGAAACAAAGTAACCCATTCATATAGGAGGTTCATCTGTCTTTGTGTTGCTTTCATTGGTTAATAAAGAAACTTCTTTGTGCCTGTTGATGGGGCAAAACTTAGGTACGTGGGGAAAACTAAATGACATGCTGGGAGAAAGAAGGCAAGTCAGAGAAAGAGAGAGAGAGAGAGAGAGAGAGAGAGAGAGAGGTCATGGATCCGCCAGAGACAGACGCTGGAAATTTACCTGGTAAGCCATGGCCACATGGCAATATACAGATTAATAGAAATTGGTTAAATTAAGATGTAACAATTAGCCAATAAAAAAACTAGAGCCAATCCGTGATTTAACTAAAGACAGTTTCTGTGTGGTTAATTTGGTGTACGCTAACTGGGCAGCCGAGAACAAGCAACTTCCTTGTTACAACTAATGAGAGAAATTACTGACAGAACAAACTGGTTTCCATAGTCAGTGAACCCACTGCCTTGCCAAGTGAGGCTATGCACCAGGGAATCATGCATCTGATGAGTTTACCTGCTGAACACTGAATGTCACCTTCTCTACATTCCCATGGCAACTCTCATTACTTCTGTTAGGCAAAGAACACTGTCAATAGTGCCTCTGTGAGGGCCAGGCTTCAGCATCTCGGGAATTGAGGGGGGAGCCAACAAGATAATTAATCACTCAATTTGGTTTTTGTTTCTGAATGACTAAAGAGTAGATCTCTAAGACTGGTAAGTGGTATAAATCTTAATTCTCCAGGGCCAACAAAAAATGAAAAATACACACAGCCTTTCCAAGACCTTTCTCTCATCTCTGGATTTATTTTACTTACCTCTATCCATAAATATCCCTTCTATATAACTCTTGATGTCTTCTTTCTAACAAACTTTAATTTCATTTGCTAGAAACCCCTTGAAAGGTTTTATACATCCCACAGATGATGTGGGATATGGTAACCATGAAGGCAACAATCGGAGCTATTCTTAATAACAGCATGAGGTCCTCAGAACTCAGAGTTTTTAGGACTTGATTCTTAAAGCTTCATTAAGGTGTGACTTTGGCAACTGCTCAACCATTTTCCATGAGTTTGAATGATGCCTGTTGGTTCCCTGGTGTGGCCCATACTCAATATGACAAAACAACAGACTTCACAATAGGAAAAGGTTTTTTGCCAACTCCACATATGATAGAGAACTAATATCCAAAGAAATAAAAAAATTAAGAAAGTAGATATCTAAAAACAAGCAATCCATTAAACATTAAACAGTTAGTTCTCATTAGAAAAATTTGAAATGGTTGAGAAACACTTAAAGAAAAGTTTGACATCCTTAGAAATCAGGGTAATGCAAATCAAACCTACTTTGAGATTCCACCTTATACCTGTCATAATGGTTCGGATCAATAACACAATTGACAGCAAATGTGGAGCAAGATGAACACTCCTCCATTGCTGCTGGGAGTGAAAACAGATACACCCAATATTGAAATGAATATGGTTGCTCCATAGGAAATTGAAAATCAACGTTCCTTAAGATTTACTCTTGGGCATGATTCCAAAAACATCCCAAACAAGAATATTTACTCAGCAATATTCACAGAAAAATTTTTCATGATTGTCAGAAACTGGAAACAACCTAGATGTCCCTCGACCAAAGAATGAATAAAGAAAAGACAGAATATTTACACAATGCTGTATTACACAGATGTTAAAAAAAAGCATCATAAAATTTGAAGGTCATACCATACATTGTCAATTACTCTCTTTTTTCTTTTTTTTCTTTTACTTATTTATTTTTTAATTTTTTAAAAAGAAGACAAACTATCTTTCTTCATTTCTTCCCTCCTTCCATTTCCTTCACTTACCCCCAAACCACCCTCCATCCACTCCACAGAAAGGGTAAGGCACTTTCCTTTGGGGAAGGCCCAAGACCCTCCCTACTATATCTAGGCTGAGCAAGGTATCCATCAAAAAAGGCTAGGTTCCAAAAAAGTCAGTAGAAGCAGTAGGGATAAATCCTGGTGCCACTGTCAGTGGACCCTCAGTCTGCCACGGCCATGCCACTGTCAACCACATTCAGAGGGACTAGTTTGGACCTATGCTTGCTCCATCCCAGTCTGACTTATGTTGGTGAGCTCCCATTAGCTCAGGTAGACTGCCAGTGGGTGTATCCATCACGGTGTTGACCTCTTTGCTCATATTCTCATTCCTCCACTCTTCTACTGAACTTTGTCAGATCGGTCCAGTGCTCCGATGTGGGTTTCTTCATCTGTTTGTATCAGTTGCTGGAGGAAGGCTCCATGGTGATATTTAAGATATTTATTAGTCTGACTACAGGGCAAGGCCAGCTTGGGCACTCTTTCCTCTATTGCTTGAGTCGTAGCTGCTTTCGTCCTTTTGGATTCCTGGGAATTTATCTAGAGCCAGGTTTTTTGCTAACACCATAATGGCTCTGACAAACAAGATATCTCTTTTCCTGCTTTCATCTTGGTCCGTCGTCCATCTTGAATATCTCATTCCCTAATGCTCACCTCAATCATCTGCGTTTCCCCTATTCTTCCCTTTCCACTCTCCTTACCCCATGTTCCCAATTTTGTCAGGTGATCTTGTCTATTTCAACTTTCAAGATGGAACTGTATGTGTTTTTCTTAGGATTCACCTTGTTACTTCTTTATCATTTGTATATCAGGGGGCTACTGATATTTTTAGTTGATCTTCTATCTTGCCACATTACTAAAGCTATTTATCATCTGTAGTAGTTTTCTGATAGAGTTTTTTGGAGTCACTTATATATACTATCATATCATCTACAAATAACAAAATTTTGACTCCTTCCTTTCCCATTTGAATGCCTTTGAACTTTTGTTGTCTTATTGCTATAGCCAGAACTTCAAGAACTATGTTGAATAGATATGGAGAAAGTGGACAGCCTTGTCTTTTTCCTGATTTTGGTATAATTACTTTGAGTTTCTCCCCCATTTAATTTGATGTTAGCTGGTGGCTTGCTGTATATTGTTTTTTATTATATCTAGATATGTTCCTTGTATCCCTGATCTTTCCAAGACCTTTATAATAAAGTGGTGTTGGATATTGTTGAATTCTTTTTCAGCATCTAATAAGATAAACATGTTTTTCTTTTCAGTTTTTTATATGATGGACTTCATTGATATATTCTCATACGTTGAACCATCCCTGTATCTCTGGGATGAAGTCGACTTGATCATGGTGGATGATTTTTTTAATGTGTTCTTGGATTTGTTTTTTCAGTATCTTATTGAATATATTTGCAAGTATGTTCATGTGTGAGATTGCTCTGTAATTCTCTTTCTTGATTGGGTCTTTGTCTGGATTCAGTATCAGGGTAAATGTAGCCTTATAAAAAGATTTGACCACGCTTCTTCCATTTCTGTTATGTGGATCACTTTGAGGAGTATAAGTATCAGCTATCTTTGGAAGATATGGTAGAATTTTGCACTGAAACCATCCAACCCTGAGCTTTTTTTGGTTGGGGCACTTTTAATGACAGCTTCTATTTCCTTAGAGTTTATATGTCTATTTAAATTGTTCACCTAGTCTTGATTTAATTTTGAAATATGTTATCTATCCAGAATATTGACAATTTTGTTTTCCAATTTTGTGGAGTATAGGTTTTTGTAGTATGACCTACAGGTCCCAGGAAATCTGGAACACCATGAAAGAACAAACCTAAGAATAATAGGGATAGAAGGAGGAGGAGAACTCCAGCTCAAAGGCACAAAGAATATATATTCAACAAAATCACAGAAGAAAACTTTCCCAACCTAAAGAAGGATATCCTTATGATGGTACAAAAAGTTTACAAAACACTAAATAGACTGAGCCAAAAAAGTTCTCACCATGTAAAAATCAAAATGCAAATAAAACAGAATAAATAAAGAATATTAAGAGCTGCAAAGAAAAAAGGTCAAGTAACATATGAAGGCAGACATATCAGACTATTGCATCTGATTTCTCAGTGGAAACCATGAAAGCCAGAAGGTCCTGGGCAGATATGCTACAGTCACCAAGAGACCACGAATACAAACCCAGACTACTATGCCCAGCAAAGCTCTCAATCACCATCAATGGAGAAAGCATCATATTCCATGGCAAAACCAGATATACATATGTGTCCACAAACCTAGCTGTACAGAATGTGGTAGAAGGAAAACCCCAAGCCAAGGAATCTAACCGCAACCACCAAAAGACAGGGAAAATATAACCTCTGACCAGCAAAACCCAAAGAAGGGAAACACACAACCACTGCCAATGAAAAATAATAGGAATTACCAACCACTGGTCAATAACATCTTTTAATTTCATTGGATTCAATTCACCAATAAAAAGGCACAGGCTAAGAGAATGTATACAAACAGGGTCCAGCCTTCTGCTATATACAAGAAACAAACCTCAACTACAAAGGCAGACATTACCTCTGAGTAAAAGGTTGGAGAAAGATTTTCCAATCAAATGCATATAAGAAACAAATGGTTGTAATTATCCTAATATCCAACAATATATATTTCAAACTAAAATCAATCAGAACAGATGGAGAATGACAGTTTATACTCATAACAGGAACAACCCATTAAGATGAATTCTATATCCTGAACATGTATGCCCCATAATACAAGAGCACCCACATACATAAAGCAATCATTACTAAATCTTAAATTGCACATCAAACCACACACACTATTAGTAGGAGACTTCAACACTGCACTCTCACCAATGGAGAGGTCAACTAGACAGAAATTTAACAGAGAAATAAGAAACTAACAGATATTATGACTCAAATGGACCTAACAGACATCTATAGAACATTTCATCCAAACACACACACACAAAATATGCCTTCTTCTCAGGACCTCATGGAACCTTCTCTAAAATTGGCCACATACTTGGTAACAAACCAAACTTCCACAGATATAAAAAAATGCAGTAACTCTTTTTTATCATTTTTATTTTTATATTTTCTCTATTTAAATGATGTACAAAATGGTCTCTGGAGAACTCTACATCATCAAGTCACAATATTCATCTATCACAAGGGAATCCTCAAAGACAAACATCATCATTTCATTGAGAATATATGTTAAGATAAAAATGAGAAGGTAAGAATAAGATGGAGAAGAGCCCACACTGTGTGAACAATATACATATAAAGTTTCGATCATAACTCTCTTCAGAAACACAGACAAATTAATAACATTACAAATTAACTTCTTATGCAAGAGTATGAGATCCTGAGAAGTAAAGATGTATAAAATAAATATATAAACTTTGTAGAAGAAATTGTGCATGGCTTCTGAGCAGAGACATGCTTACTGCAGAATCATCCCTCTCTTCTGAGCTTCTATCTGAGGGAAAACAAAGTACCCTTGTAGTTCCAGGCATCTCTCTTCCAAATTTGTATTAAAACTTTTACCAAACATCATTAACCTGCTACAAGGAAACTCACCATCTGCAGAATTTTAGAAATCAGGAGAATATTCACTCCTGTATTGGCTATAAAGATACTCATGCAAAGAAGAGAGATTAATAGTTTCTCCCTTGTTGAGTTGAAGGGATCTTCTCAGCAATCACAATACTTAGGGAGAGCTTGGTCTATACTGGCCTGTTCTACTCATGAGGGATAATGAAAATTTACCTGAACTGAAGATCAGAATCCTATAAATTTGATCGCAATATACGCCGTGTTTTGAGTGGCAAAGTTCACAAAGATGCTGCGGTTTTTTCTTAGAATAATAAATAGCAGCTGTAGAATGAAGCACAAGTGAAAGTAATTTCCTAATTAGCAGTCTGGACTGAAAAGTGGGAAACATTAGCTCTCACATTGTAAAATGTATCTAAATTTCTTCTTATCCTTGCTATAATGCAGTTATTTGTGACTTTGAGATTTAGAAAGAACTACAGAATTTTTTGGTTCCTTTTAATGGAAGCAATAGAGTAAAAAAAATGCATCACCAATAGATTTTGTTCATTATGTTTGTCACATATTATCACTGTATGTTATGATACATTCATATTGACTCATATATTCTGATAGGTATCAAAAGGAGATATTGTGCATACCATAATTCCCATGAGAATTCTATTGTTAGGAACCATCTTTTTACTTTAATATAAGTGACAAAGAAAAGCTATATGTGAAAGATGTTGGAACAGGTAACGAAGGAACCACAGTAACTATGAATGCATTTTTAATGTGTTTTCAGGTGGCTTGCACAATATCTGTACAAGCTTGAAAGATACAGGTGGCTTTTATGATTAACTGTTAGCTAATGATCAATTCAGGGCAGTAGTATGTATGAGACTAGTGGTTGTCTGTAGTTTCTTTTATATATTTTTCATAATTCCATGTGTATATATTCATAATTACATATATATACATATTTACAGACACATGTGCAAGTGTGTGAGCATGTGCATGTCATATCTTAAAGATGTAGAAAGGAGTCACTTGTTTGTTCTTGGCTGCTCAGCCCCAAAATAATCATACAAAACCTCTATTAATAAAATCACTGCTTAGTCCATTAGCTCTAGCTTCTTATTGGCTAACTCTTATATTAATTTAACGATTTTTTATTAAACTGTATGATATCACATGGCTGTGGTTTTACAAGTAAAATACCAGCATCTGTCTCCTGTGGCTCCATGGCTTCTCTTTGATGCTGCCCTCTCTCTCCCAGCATATAGGCTAGCCTTTCTTCCCTAGTTCTTTTCTGCCCTTGCCATAGGCTCAAAACAGTTCTTTATTCATTAACCAATAACAGCAACACATAGACAGAAGTACCTCTCACACCAAAATGATTTCATAATATTCACCACCACATTCTGGCTCATACTTTCTTGCCAAACTCTCTTCTATGACGATACCATTTCTTTATTAGAAATATTTAATGAAATTGAGATTCCTCACATAGGAAATCAAAATATGCCCGTTTAAACATCTCAATATGATACGCAGTCTCACCTGTAATGCAAGATATCTTATAGACCAAAATCAGGAAATCACCTCTCCTTTCTGTCCTTAGGCCAGTAGCAATCCCAGATTTAAATAGTCTAATTCACTCATGCGGAATCATCCATTTTTACTCTACGTCATGTATACGTCTGAATCTATGCCTTCCTGGAGGTTGCCTTATGAAATTGTCATTGTGCCTGTGTGTGTATCTGACCTTAACAAGGGCTTTATTCTGTCATTTTATTGAACAGAACAAGCAGCATCAGAAGGGAAAGATTTGGGGGATACTTTCCTGAAGTCTTTAAATAGTTTCACAGGATTGTCAATGAACCCCCGTGACACCACCTGATGCCAATAACAGACAGTACTACAAACACCATTGCGTATCATGTTATATATCTCTACCGCATTTAGCATTCATTACAGAAGAGACAATTTTAAGGTTTCATGTACCCATTAGCTTAGGTTACAAAAGTAATTTAATTATGTGGAAAATCCAAAGGAAGTAAGGTTAGTTTTTACAATGTTCTCTTATAACGACAGAATTAACAAACAGTTCACAGTAGGCAAGGAGACTTTTTGGCAAACATCCTTAGACCACAGCACTTAAGACCAAGCAACAAGTGACAAACAAGGCTTCATAAAATTAGCTGCCATTCATAGCTGGCAGATTACTAACTTTTTAAAGAAGAGACTGTGTTGAGATTAGGAAAATAACATTACCAGCTAAACACCTGAAAGAGATTCTAGAACATACCTAGAACTAAAAAGCTACACACCAAAAAAGAGAAAAACAAAGAAGGAAACAAAAACGACACTGGCTTAAACTAGAACATAAACCTAAACAGAAATCTCAAAAACATATAAATATGTTTGAGAAGTATTTTCTATAGTTCAACAGTCTTAGCAATCAGTGAAATGCAAACTAACTATTCTTTGAAATTTCTTTCCCATATCAGAATGACTAAGAAAAATAACATTAATAAATGATAACAAATACTGCTGTATGACTAAAGAAAGGCTAGTAATTTATTCACATTTTTTTGAGAGTTCACACTGGAGAAGCAGCATGAAATCAATATGCAATTATCTAAAAATATTATATCAATCAATTTTGATGGATTTTATGCAGCTTGGGTATCAACCAGAAGTCTTAGTTCCGATAATAAGAAAACATTCAGCTATAAGTGTCCTTTGAATATCATCTTCTCCATGCAATTCAAATACTAGCTCAGGACAGAACTGTAAGGGATGGTAAGGGTCAAAGGGTACGGATGACTATAAGGAAGCACTTTTTTCAGCACACACTGGGAGATGTGCAATTAGGAACTCAGTGATTCATAAGAGCTGAATAAGGGCAAACCAGATAAAAATCCTAGGCTTCTTTTTAATGAGTTCTCATAACTTAAATTATCCATATATTTTTACTCTATCTTCTGCCACATACTACACATTCAACTTCTACCATCTCTGTTGGCAACTTGCCTGCCTCAATTCCTCCTCTTCCTTCCACTATCTTCCTGGAAGTCATCTCAATACCTTCTACTTAGCCTTTGTCCATTTACATCCTATTACGTCAATCGCAGCATTACATGTTAACACAACATATACATATTCCAGACAACATCTACTACTTGTTATGACATGTTTATATTGTTGCTATTATCTGCAGAACAGCTCACATTAATGCTGCCCTGCCATTAAAGAATAGAAAATAAAAACAAAGAAATGCAAAAGATTGGCTAAAATATTTAACATTTTTATTGCAAAGAAGGAAAATACTTGAAGTTCAAAATAAGCAGTTAATTACATGAAATCACAAATAATTACAGGACATTAATATTTATGTAGACTATAATAACATTACTTTAAACACCCATATGCCAAGATCTAAAATAGTCATTAAAATCTAGAATAGTGTGATTTTGGCTGACTCTTTAATACATTATTGTGACATACAGTCAAGAAATGTAATTGCTTAATTCAATCTTACTAGAGATATTTACTTATTAATAATAGTTGATATTTGAATTGTGATGTCCCACACAATGGTGTATAATTAATTTATTTTATAATTAATACTTCATGACTATAGTGCTCAAATCTGGATACAATGTTTCTAAATTTATAAGGACTGTAGTGCCAGGTAAGTATTGACTAAGCTTGGAAAGTAATTGAAGCATATGAGTCTGTGAAATCATTCATTCTGTTCATGAAGACTTAAATTGAATTGGTGTGAGTTAAACTAAGAAGTTTTAAGAAGTGTACACATTACATGAATTTTCTGATGCCTTCTAGGATTTGAGCATATAGTAAAGAACTTGCCACATTCTTGACATCTGTAAGGTTTCTCACCAGTATGGATCCTGTGGTGAACTTGAAGATGTGCATGACGAGAAAAGGACTTGCCACATTCCTGACACCTGTAAGGTCTCTCACCAGTATGGATTCTGTGATGAGCGTGGAGGTTGAAGACAGTGGTAAAGGACTTGCCACAGTCTTGACATCTGTAAGGTTTGTCACCAGTATGGATTCTTTGGTGGGCTTGTATATGTGCATGATGGGGAAATGATTTATCACAGTTTTTACACTTATACACCTCTTTGGAATTAATTCTCTTATTACTAGTGAGGTATAAACATCTGTTGAAGCTCTTTCCACATTCCTTATAGTTGTATTGTCTCTCTTCATTTTGATTGTTTATATAAAGCTTCTCTTGTTTCTTGTCATACTGGAACAAAAATGGTGTGTGTTATAATCAAGAGTTTCCTTGCACTCCTCGGGAAAAACAGCCTCCTACTATGTATTTAAATACTTAGTAAATATGCACTGTGGTGCAGTGTTTCAGGCATTTGTTCCTTCAACTGAGGGTTCTGGTAACTATTCCTCCTAGAACTCTTAGGAAAGAGTTTAATAATGTAATTTTTCGTGTAAGAATTTTCCCAACTAGAAATGCTATGATATATTTTCAGTCTCATTTTATTGAGAAAAACCTACCCATGTGGACCTAAATTTCTTAGTTTGTCACAAAAGTAATTAATATTTGGGGGAACTCTAGTGAATGCTTGATAGAATATGTAAAATTCAGTTTTCAGACTTTTAAATTTTCTTTGCAGATAAAAATATGTTTTAAAACTTTAATTGAATTTGTTTCGAAAAGAAACTTCTGTAAATGTATGAGATCTAATGTGATACCATTCACAATAAGGTAGAGATTCTTGACCTTTTTTTGGCAAATTTATCCAGGGTGGTTGGTGGGTAAAAATTATTTCAAGTATAACATCAACCTTTCTTTTTGCTCTCATCGCCAAATTTTCAAAATATTCTTAAGCACAATCTGTTGCTTAAATTTTGTAGAATGATATGAGCAGTATTCGTGCTAATTGAGGATGAATTACTAAAAGATAGAAAGTAAAACCGACTACCATAATTCTGATGCTTGAATGTAGTATCAAAATTATACCCTACATCTAATTATTTTTACACAGACTCTTTAATCTCTAAGCCTTCATTCCTAGAGCTTCACATAGAACTTGACATCTAATAGGTGGCCCACAAGTTGTCATGGTGCAGAAAATAAGAGAATATTCAGCTCTAAATAGGATGTTTATATCAAACCCATTCCCTAGATTGTGCAGAGCTAATTCAGGACAGAGCAATAATAAATATTAAGAGACAAAGTGATAAATGACAACAAGAAAGTGATGCTTTCTTCACACAAAATGACAGCTGTACATATGAACTCAAGAGATTAGGATAATATGTCTCAGACCTAAAAAAGTTCAAGCTAGATAAAACTCCTATGAAGAAAGGGTGAGGGGACATGGAGACCCAACGCTTGTTGAGATGCTCCTATCATCTGATAGATGCTCAGAAAAAAAGGGGGAAAACGTTGTTTTATGAATGTTCACATCCTGACATCTTGATCATATTGTAGACCAGGCTCAAGGCACTCTGAGTGTAAAAGAAGTAGTGAAAAACAGCAAAGATGTCTGTAGAAGTGGAATGTTGGAGTTGTTTGAGAGTTGAATATGATCAAATGACATTGTAGAGTATTCTTAAGTAATTACTACAAATGTTTAAAATAACGTATTATCTATATACGAATGTGTTTCACTAAAGAAAATTAATTGCAGACATACATCACAAATGAAAACAAGAGAATACACAAGCTTTATATGGAAATTAACACATTATAAATTTTGATATTCAGAGATTTGTAGATTATTTTAAAATAGACAAATAATATGTATGCCTCTTAAAAATTCTTAATTTCTAATGAATACTTTACATAAATAGATAAAGTTACTTTTAAATTCTGTAAAATTTAAGGACAAGAAAGAATGTTGTCATCTTCCAAAATGAGTACCACTATAAAATGTATATTTTCTGAATGCATGTGATACTACACAACAGTGAAAAGCTTGTAGTACTATCATGAGATTAGACAAGAAGATGTGAACCAGTACAGAGAAATACTCTTTCATACACTATGAAAGTTTTATTTGAATGTGTGGAGGGCCGGACCACATTCTCCATTGCTTCTAGGAACAAAGGTAGAGATTGACCTCGGTGACCCCAAGGTGTGGCGGTACACGCCTTTAGTCCTGATGCCTGGGCGGCAGAGGCAGATTGACCTCTGTGACCTCAAGGCGTGGTAGTATACGCCTTTGGTCCCAATGCCTGGGAGGCAGAGACAAGCAGATCTCTGTGAGTTCAAGGTGATGTAGCACACGCCTTTAATCCCAGCGCATGTGCTTGGTAACTCTCTACCGCTGCGTCCCTGCCTACTCCCGAGGCATCATCTGGGATAATGGGCAGTGAACCAATCAAAGAGTGACACGTCCAAAGCAGGTTCTGTTTCCTATATAAGGGATGGGTTCCATCTTATCTGGGTCTCCGCCATGTTGGCTGATGCCCGCTCTCCCAAGGGGCATTAAAGCTTTACTGCAGAAGTATCCTATGTGTACCGCGTGGTTCTTGCTGGCGAGACGGTAGCGCGGGACATGAATGTTATTTTTCCTTTCAGTATTGTTCATTTCAGAATCTGTTGTTAGTCAAAAAAATGGCAACAAACCTTTCTTTCTCTTTGTACCATAATTTAAGTTAACTATTCAAAGAAATTTTTTACTTTTATTTATGTAAAAATCTATAAATATTTTGTGATAATTATTCAATGTGAATTTTTATATCATTTTTATTAAAGATCTTTGCAAACCATGCTGCAGTAGTGAATTTCTCCAAGTCTTAGGATTCCCACAAGTACCAATGCTTCATTCTAGTTTACTTTCTTCATTGCCTTCTTTCTCTCCAATGTTCACATTCCAGGGCTCTTTACTTTGTTCAAAAAAATTTATCAGGTTTGGTTTTGGCACTGAAATACCTGCATATTATAACATATAAATGATCTTATCATGGGATAATAGTAAAACACATGGGTTTCTAATACACCATCATAGTGATAAATAAGAAAACAAATAATAAAAAATTCAGGAAAGAATTACCTAAATTCTATCTTCTAGTATTTTAAAATTTTCAAAATTATTTTTGTTAATATTCTATACCCAGAGTTATTTTTGAAATTTCTAATGAATCTAAATTCAAATATGTTATGAATCATTATATAATCTATGATATGTCTAAGAGTAAAACATATTGTAAAAGTTTGAATGATCAGTGTCACCTCCTGGGGTCAGAAATGTATTCACAAAATAATGTTACAAAAAACATTGTGTTCAACATGATGAACTGCAAAATTTTTACTAAATAAGCATGTCAAAGTCAGGGAGACAATTTGGCATATTGTAAAACATACTTATATGTAGTGAGCTGCTTTGTGCCGCACCTTAAAGATGGCACCGACCTCTGCTCTCCAACCCCCGGGTGGAATGTGCTTTCAACTGTAAATAACTCCATACATGGCTAAAGCTTAAGGCTAAGCTGGCTTGTTTCTGTGTACCTGGACCTATCCGTATTTCCCACGTGGCTTGCTGGAGTTGGCTACCCAGGGGCTATTTTAGATGTGGGCTGGCTTTCCCCGAGGTCAGAAAATTATTCAAGGTTTCCTGATTAAACTGCAATTGAGAAGAGTCCGGTGTTGCATTTTCTTTGCTGGCCAAAGCTACGCAGCACTTATATGAAACAATTATGAATAAAAGGGATTATAAAATAAAAGTCTCACCTATAGAGGCCATATTACTGTAGGTCTCCAACATGACATCCCCATACAAAGCCTTCTCAGCAAAGTCCAGGTAATTCCACTCATCTTGAGAGAATTCTATTGACACATCCTCGAATGTAAAGATTTCCTGTCATGAAAAAAAATGGTTTATCAAATGCCCAGGTACAAAGTTCTTTACTTATTCTAAGAATACATATGATCACCATAAAACTTGGTTTGTTCTTGATTAGCATTATTCTATAAGACATACTCTAAATTGCAATCCATACTAAAAATTTGTGTGCTGAAAATTTATGACAGACCAAGTGAATGAGGACAAATGTAAGCTGTACATACAAAGGCTGAAATAAATTATGAGTGGGAGGCAGATATTTCATGTGCAGTTCCAGACAAAGACAGTGTGAATCATCAGTCAAGGGCTTCTACCCTCATGGCAAATCATTGCTGTACAAGCCAGTGTCTGGAGAAACATGGCTTAAAGATGATATCAGACATGGGTACAAGGCTGTCAATTGAGCATTTGTTCAATGTCAGGTTATACAATAGGTAGAACTACTATATCCAAAAAGGATACAGAGATTATTGTGGAAAATGGGTCCAATTACATCAATGGGCCATCTGACAACTAAGTGTGGTGAGTTGAATAGAGACTGATTTCTAAGACCAAAAAAAGTTCTTAAAACACTGTAGGCAAATTGAAAAAGGACAAGTGAAGGCAGTAGATTGTGTTGCTCATCCATGGCTTAGATCAACTTTCATCCAAAACTTATTCACCCCTAAAGATACGGGGTTCCATTACTGCTTTAAGAACACAAATAAGAGTATAAAGAATATATCACAATGAGTTACTTAGGGTTAATATGGTCTAACCAACTCCATAAGGAGCTTGTTTGATGTTTATCTTCCTCTTAAAGTGACTGGTGCTACAAGGATTAGATGCATCTCACTGTCATGAAAAGTCTTAAGTTCTTAAACATTTTAAATACCATATTCTGAAGGTCTCTGAAAGATTTAAAGGGGGGCTGGAGAGATGGCTCAGTGGTTAAGTGTAACATGACGGGGCCAGCTTGTTGGGGTATCGGTTCCCACCTGGTACCCCACAACCGGCATGTCCCAAAGAGAAAAATCAATCACATAGAGAACTCTATAAGTTATAAAGCTGATTGGTCCATTAGGTCAGGCTACTTATTAGTTTTTATGACTTATCTTAACCCATTATTTTGATCTATGATAGCCACACGGGTTCAGTACCTTTCTCAGTGTGATAGCTTACATGTTGCCTCTTCGGTGGTCTGTGCAGGAGTGACAGAGGAACTTTCCTGCTTCCCAGAATTCTCCTGTTCTCATTGTATCACCTCTATTTTCTGTCTGGTTTTCCCGCCTATACTGCCTGCCTGGCCAATCAGTGTTTTATTAAAATATGATTGACAGAATACAGACAATTCTCCCACATCAGTTAAGAGCACCACCTACTCTTCCAAAGGTCCTGAGTTCAATTCCCAGCAAACATCTGTCATGAGATCTGGTGCCCTCTTCTGGCTTGCAGGCAGAGCACTGAGAATACTGTATACATAATAAATAAATAAATTTTTTTTAAAAAAAAGATTTTAAGAATACCTGTCTAGCTGAAACATATTTCTGTACAACTAGAAAATCTAACTAACATGACTACAAGCTTGTTTATTACAGACAATTATCTATTAACCTATATTTCTTTATTATACATTACATTTTTAAAATAAACTACACAATCACAATACCTTAATCAAGAGCAGAAATATACATATATAACAAGATTATCTTTAAATTTGTATCAATAAACCAAGATCTATACGATGCAAATTATTCATGTCTATATCATATTCCTTTTTAAATGTAAACAAATATTTATAGACAATATTTGGGAATATGGACATAGTTTCTCCAAAATACTTCCTGCTGTTTATAGAGCAAGTATTTTCTTTGTTGGGGTATTTAAAGTGACTTTCAGAGTGTCTTGTTCCATCAAACCACACGAGAATGCTAGCAATCCACAGGTTATCCTCTGTGGAAACAAGAGAAGAGCCCATTTTCCAAAAAACACATTCTTAAGAGCCAAATTTGGAAGTCATGAAATCTTTATAATCTACATGCTGGTATTGCTTAGCAGCCCATACAATGAAAATTCTCTCTGTACTTAGCTCATTCACAGTCAAAAAATTTAAAAATAACACAATAATTAATATACATAATCACAAATCTCTGTGAATTTTCAATATTTATGTGGCTTGTTTATACTCTATTACTTTTTGATATTCAGTTTCTTATCTTTGTTCCTTTAATCCATGACTCTCTATACTCTCTTTTATATTTATTATTATTTATAAAAGTTTATTAATTTACAAAAGTTTCCATTTCCGCCCCTCCTCCCAACACCCTCCCACTCCCCCCACTCCCTCTCCTCCTCCCTCTCCATCATTAAGAGCAGTCAGGGTTTCTGCCCTGTGGGAAGTTCAAGTTCCTCCCCCCTCCCTCCAGGTCCAGGAAGGTGAGCATCCAAACAGACTGGATCCCAAAAATCCAGTATATGCAGAGGAAACAAGTCCCAGTGTCATTGTCAATGGCTTTTCAGAAAGACCCCTTGCCAGCCACATTCAGAGAATCTGGTTGGATCACGTGCTTGTTCAGTCCCAGTCCAACTGGCCTTGGTGAACTGTCATTAGATCAGTTCCCTTGTATCAGTGGGTGAACGCACTCCTCACGGTCCTGCCTTTCTTGTTCATGTTCTCTCTCCTTCTGCTCCTCATTTAGACCTTGGGGGCTCAGTCCAGTGCTCCAATGTGGGTCTCTGTCTCAATCTCCATCCATCAACATGTGAAGGTTCCCTCTGGTCTTGCCTTCTTTGCTCACGTTCTCTTTCCTTCTGCTTCTCGTTTGGACCTAGGGAGTTAAGTCCAGTGTTCCAATGTGGTTCTGTCTCTATCTCCATCCATCGCCAGATGAAGGTTCTATGGTGATATGCAAAATATTCATCAGTATGGTTATGGGCCAAGGTCAGTTCAGGCACCCACTCCTCTGTCCCGAGAACAATCTGGAGATCTCTTCTTGGACCTGGGATCCCCTCTAGAATCAAGTCTCTCGTAAACCCTAAAATGACTCCCTTAGTAGAGATATAAACTTCCCTGATCCCATATCCATCCTTCCTCCCTCCACCCCATCCTAATCCCTGAGCGTTCCTCATTCCTCCCCTACTCACTTCTCTCTAACCCTCTTCCCTTCCAACAACGCCCCCACATCCCCATGCACCCGAGGTTGCCTGGCACTCTTGTCTGCTTCCAATCTCCAGGAAGATAACTACATGATTTTCTTCAGGTTCGCCTTCTTTTTTAGCTTCTCTAGGATCACTAATTATAGGCTCAAAGACCTTTAATTATGGCTAGAATCCACTTATGAGTGAATACATACCATATTCCTCTTTTTGGGTCTGGCTTACCTCACTCAGTAAAGCGTTTTCTATGTCCATTCATTTGCATGCAAAATTCAAGATGTCATTGTTTTTTACCACTGAGTAAAACTCTAATGTATATATGTTCCACACTTTTTTTAACCATTCTTCTATTGAGGGGCACCTAGGTTGTTTCCAGGTTCTGGCTATTACAAATAGTGCTGCTATGAACATAGCTGAACAAATGCTTTTGTGGTATGATAGGGCATCTCTTGGGTATATTCCCAAGAGTGGAGTTGCTGGACCTTGAGGGAGGTTGACTCCCAGTTTCCTGAGAAACCACCACACTGATTTCCACAGTGGCTGCACAAGTTTGCATTCCCACCGAGAATGGATGAGAGTTCCCCTCTCTCCACATCCTGTCCAGCACAGGCTATCATTGGTGTTTTTGACTTTAGCTAATCTGAACGGTGTAAAATGGTATCTCTTAGTTGTTTTGATTTGCATTTCCCTGATCGCTAAGGATGTTGAGCATGACCTTAAGTGTCTTTTGGCCATTCGAAGTTCTTCTGTTGAGAATTCTCTGTTCAGATCAGCACCCCATTTTTTAATTGGGTTAATTAGAGTTTTGGTGTCTAGTTTCTTGAGTTCTTTGTGTATTTTGGAGATCAGGCCTTTGTCTGATGAGGGGTTGGTGAAGATCTTCTCCCAGTCAGAAGGTAGCCCTTTTGTCTTACTGACAGTGTCCTTTGCTTTACAGAAGCTTCCCAGTTTCAGTAGGTCCCATTTATTCATTGATTCTCTTATTGTCTGTGCTACTGGGGTTCTGCTTAGGAAGTGGTCTCCTGTGCCTATATCTTGTAGACTACTTCCCACTTTCTCTTCTATCTGGTTCAAAGTGGTCAGATTAATGTTGAGGTCTTTAATCCATTTGGACTTGATTTTTGTGCATGGTGATAGATATGGATCTACTTTCATTCTTCTACAGGTTGACATCCAGTTATGCCAGCACCATTTGTTAAAGATGCTTTCCTCCTTCCATTGCATACCTTTAGCTCCCTTGTTGAAAATCAAGTGTTCATAGGTTTGTGGGTTAATATCTGGGACTTCTATTCGATTCCATAGGTCGACTTTTCTGTTCTTATGCCAATACCAAGCTGTTTTCAATACTGTAACTCTGTAATAGAGTTTGAAGTCAGAGATGGTTATACTTCCAGAAGTTCCTTTATTATATAAGATGGTTTTGGCTATCCTGAGTTTTTTGTTTTTCCATATAAAATTGATTATTATTCTCTCAAGGGCTGTGAAGAAGTTTTGATGTGATTTTGATGGGGATTGCATTGAATCTAGAGATTGCTTTTGGTAGAATTGCCATTTTTACTATGTTGATTCTCCCAATTCAAGACCAGGGGAGATCTTTCCATTTTCTGGTATCCTCTTCAATTTCTTTCTTCAAAAACTTAAAGTTCTTGTCAAATAGGTCTTTCACTTCCTTGGTCAGAGTTATCCCAAGATATTTATGCTATTTGTGGCTATCGTGAAAGGTGTAGCTTCTTTGATTTCCCTCCCTGCTTCTTTATCCTTTGTGTATAGGAGGGCAACTGATTTTTTGGAGTTGATCTTGTATCCTGCCACATTACTAAAAGTGTTTATCGCCTGTAGGAGTTCTTTGGTAGAGTTTTTGGGGTCGCTCATGTATACTATCATATCGTCTTCAAATAACGAGAGTTTAACTTCTTCCTTTCCAATTTGAATCCCTTTGATCCCCTTATGTTGTCGTATTGCTATTGCTAGAACTTCAAGCACTATATTGAACAGGTATGGGGAGAGTGGACACCCTTGTCATGTTCCTGATTTCAATGGAATGGCTTTGAGTTTATCTCCATTCAATTTGATGTTAGCTGTCGGCTTGGTGTAAATAGCTTTTACTATAGTTAGGTATGATCCTTGTATCCGCAATCTCTTCAACACCTCTATCATAAAGGGATGTTGAATTTTGTCAAATGCTTTTTCAGCATCTAATGAAATGATCATATGGTTTTTCCTTTCGGTTTATTTATATGATGGATTACATTGATAGATTTGCGTATGTTGAACCAGACCTGCGTCTCTGGGATGAAGCCTACTTGATCATAATGGATAATTTTTCTAATGTTTTCTTGGATTCGGTTTGCCAGGATTTTGTTGAGAATTTTTGTGTCGATGTTCATGAGTGAGATTGGCCTGTAATTCTCTTTCTTGGTTGTGTCTTTATGTGGTTTTGGTATCAGGGTAACTGTAGCTTCATAAAAAGAGTTTGGCAATGACTCTTCTGTTTCTATATTGTGAAATACCTTAAGGAGTATAGGTATCAGCTCTTCTTGGAAGTTCTGGTGGAATTCTGCATTGAAACCATCTGGCCCTGGGCTTTTTTTGGTCAGGAGGTTTTTGATAACAGCTTCTAATTCTTCGCGACTAACAAGTCTATTTAGATTGTTCACCTGGTCTTGATTTAACTTTGGTAAATGGTATTTATCTAAAAACCAATCCATTTCTTGTACATTGTCCAACTTTGTGGCATATAAACTTTCGTAGTAAGATCTAATGATTCTCTGAATTTCCTCTGTGTCTGTTGTTATGTCCCCCTTTTCATTTCTGATCTTATTAATTTGCGCATTCTCTCTCTGCCATTTGATTAGTTTGGCTAGGGGTTTGTCAATCTTGTTGATTTTCTCCAAGAACCAACTTTTTGTTTCGTTGATTCTTTGGATTGTTTTCTGTGTTTCTATTTTATTGATTTCAGCCCTCAGTTTGATTATTTCCAGTCTTCTACTCCTCCTGGGTGAGTCTGCTTCTTTTTTTTCCAGAGCTTTCAGGTGTGCTGTTAAGTCTCCAATGTGTGCTTTCTCTGTTTTCTTTATGTGGGCACTTAGTGCTATGAACTTTCCTCTTAGCACTGCTTTCATTGTGTCCCATTGGTTTGAATATGTTGTGTTTTTATTTTCATTAAATTCAAGGAAGACTTTATTTTCTTTCTTTATTTTTTCCTTGACCCAGGAATGATTCAGTAGTTGACTGTTCAACTTCCACACGTTTGTAGGCTTTCAGGGGTTAGAATTGTTATTGAATTCTAACTTTATTCCATGGTGATCCAACAAGACACAGGTGGTTACTAATATTTTTTTGTATCTGTGGAAGTTTGCTTTGTTACCCAGTATGTGTCAATTTTCGAGAAGGTTCCATGAGCTGCAGAGAAGAAGGTATATTCTTTCCTTTTTGGGTGGAATGTTCTATAGATATCTGTTAAGTCCATTTGATTCATTACCTCTAGTAATTCTCTTATTTCTAGGTTGAGTTTCTGTCTGATTGACCTGTCCATTGGTGAGAGAGGTGTGTTGAAGTCTTCTACTATTAGTGTGTGGGGTTTGATGACTGCCTTGAGTTCTAAAAGTTTTTCTTTTACATAAGTGGGTGCTTTTATATTAGGGGCATAGATATTCAGGATTGAGACTTCCTCCTGATGAATTTATCCTGTTATGAGTATGAAATGTCCATCTCCATCTCTTCTGATTGATTTTTGTTTGAAGTCAATTTTGTTAGATATTAGAATGGCCACACCTGCTTGTTTCTTAGGTTCATTTCCTGGAAAACCTTTTCCCAACCCTTTACTCTGAGTAGATGTCTATCTTTGTGGTTGAGGTGTGTTTATTGTAAACAGCAGAATGTTGGATCCTGTTTTCGTATCCAATCTCTTAGTCTGTGCCTTTTTATAGGTGAGTTGAGTCCATGAATATTATATGATATTAATGACCAGTGGTTGTTGATTCCGGTTATTATTTTTTGTGTGTGTGTGTAGTAGAGTTTGTGTGTTTCTCTTCTTTGAGTTCTGCTTGTGAAGGGTCGCTAGATGTCTGGGTTATTGTAGGCAGTGTTGGGAATGTTGGATTCCTTTGGCTGCGATTTTCCTTCTATTACTTTCTGTAAGGCTCGATTTGTGGCTACGAATTGTTTAAATTTATTTTTATCCTGGAATATTTTGTTTTCTCCATTGATAGTGAATGATAGCTTGGCTGGGTATAGTAGTCTGGGTTTGCATCCATGGATCCATGGTCTCTTAGTTTCTGCAGTACCTCTATCCAGGACCTTCTGGCTTTCATGGTTTCCATAGAGAAGTCTGGTGTAAGCCTGATAGGTTTACCTTTATAAGTTACTTGACCTTTTTCCTTTGCAGCTCTTAATATTCTTTCTTTAATCTGTATGTTTTGTGTTTTGATTATTATATGGCGAGGGGATGTTTTTTTTTTTGATCCAGTCTATTCGGTGTTCTGTATGCTTCTTGAACCTTCATAGGAATATCATTCTTTAGGATGGGAAAGTTTTCTTCTATAATTTTGTTGAATATATTCTCTGGGCCTTTGATCTGAAATTCTTCTCCTTCTTCAATCCCTATTATTCTTAGATTTGGTTTTTTTTATTGTGTCCCAGATTTCTTGAATTTTTTGTTAAGAGAATTATTTGGATTTGCCGTTTTCTTTGATCAGAGCGTTTATTTTCTCTATGGTATCTTCAGAATCTGAGATTCGTTCTTCTATCTCTTGTATTCTATTGGTTATGCTTGATTATGTAGTCTCTGTTCGTTTACCTAGGTTTTCCATATCCAGCCAGTTCTCAGTTTTTCTTTTCTTCATTGCCTCCATTTCAGTTTTCAATTCTTGAACTGTTTCCTTTACCTGTTTGATTGTTTTTTCTTGGTTTCCCAGGGTATCATTCACGGATTTACTCATTTCTTCAAACTTTTTGTTATACTTCCCATCCATTTTTACTCATTTCTTCAAACTTTTTATTATACTTCTCATCCAATTCTTTAAGGGAGTTATTCATATCCTGTTTAAGGGACTCTATTGTTTTCATAATGGCCCTTTTTCCACTTCTTCTGGATTAAGGTGTTCAAGTCCTTCTATTGTAGGGTCGTTGGGATCTGGTGTCTTCGTGTTGTTTTTCAGATTGTTGGAGGAGGTCTTGCCTTGTCGTCTGCCCATCTCTTCCTTCAAATGCTCTCTATTGGATATTCTGGTACCGGGTCATGTTCCCTTGTTGGACAGGGACTTCATTGACAGAAGGCCTACCTTTCCTCAGGCAGGCTATCGAAACACAGGCACTCCCTCCTTCCGGGTTTCGCCTACAGCCCAGGCCCAGTGCGTGAGGCAGCTGAGCTGAGGAAATTTTATGGCCCCCCTCCTATGGCTGTCTGCTCGAAGTCAGTGCCCCTTGCTGGTCAGGAATGTCGCTGAGCTGACACAGGGCCCACCTGTCCTCAGCCAGGCTTTTAAAACACAGGAACAAAAATATGGAACACTTCACGAATTTGCGTGTCATCCTTGCACAGGGACCATGCTAATTTTCTCTGTATTGTTCCAATTTTAGTATATGTGCTGCCAAAGTGAGCACTATACTCTGTCTCATTAAAGACTTTACCCTTTTTAAAATCATTTTCATTCTTTTCAACTCTCAATCCTCTTTTTTCTCTCTCTCTTCCAAGCCTACATACAATTATCTAACACTGTGACTCATTTATAGGTCTGAATTTATATTTCTATGTATCTGTAATCTTTGCTGTCCAGAAGCACTTCTTACAATGCTAAGTGCTTCTTAAAAACTTAACCTGTGTTATTGCTAGGGGAAATATGGCATTGTCTGCTTACCACACCCAGTCCAGCATGACAGAGTCACTTTCTGCCTCTGAGAGTCACCATGAACACTGCCCCACTTCGGCACACAGCTAGTCCATGTTGCCACCAAGTGATGGGGTGTTGTCGATCAGTAATTAAACTTTAACCAGACTAGCTTAATATAAAAGATATATCTTTAATAAACAGAATAAAAGAAAACTTTCACCAGAGTCCCAACGATCCGAGAGCGCAGTGACCAAGACAGAGGGTGGGGAAACACACCTGCCAGGTTTATAGGTAAATTTTTGCCTTAGGGCAACATGCTCCACGGACAGAAAGTGATTGGCTGAACTCCCCTATCAACCAAGAAAGGCTTATCATGTAGCTCACAAACCTCATCCAAATGTCTGGTCTCCCAAAAGATTCAGCTCAGTCAGTCCAAAAAGCCAGCATTTTAAATGGCATGGCTTTTTTCTTTTTCTGCTACAGCTGAGTCAGAAAAACCTCTCTTAAAGGAGTTGTGGCACGCTGCCAGCAAACAGCAAGAAGCTGTGTTAAACTCTGTAATTTTATGTCTAGAATTAAGTACTTTAAGGTTTTTAAGTGGATTTCAGTTTTCCACGTTGGCACCAATTTGTTGGAAGAGGGTGCCACTTGTTGGTTTCCAGTCACCCAGTTAGCTTAGACCCAAAATAATCACACAGAAACCAAATTATTTGAATTACTGCTTGACCCATTAGCTCTAGCTATTTATTGGCTAACTCTTACATATTAATTTAACCCATTTCTATTAATCTGTGTATTGCCATATAGTAATAGCTTACTGGAAAAGTTTCAGCATGCCTGACTCTGGCCACAGCTCCTTCAGGTCTCTCTGACTCCAGTTCCTATCTCGCAACATTCAGCCTAGCTATCCCTGCTTACCAAATTTCTTCCTTGCTATAGGTCCAAAGCTGGTTTTTTATTCATTAATGGTAATCACAGCACACAGAGGGAACCAAATTAAAAAATGGGGTACTGAACTAAAGAGAAAATTCTCAACAGATGAACTTCAAATGGCCAAAACATACTTAAGAACATGTTCAATTTTCTTAGCTATCAGGAAAATGCAAATCCAAACAACTTTGAGATACCTTCTGACACATGTCAGAATGGCTAAAATCAAAAAATTCAATGATAGATTATGCTAAAGAGAATATGGAATAAGGGGAACACTCATTCATTGCTGGTGAGAATGCAAACTTGCACAACCACTTTTGAAATCAGTATGGCAGTTTCTCAAAAAATTGTGAATAAACCTACTTTGGGATCCAGTAATACTACTCTGGGTCATATACAAAAAAAGTAGCTCAATAATACTACAAAAACATTTGTTCATCTGCGTATATAGCAGCATTACTTGTAATAGCCGGAATGTTGAAACAACCTAGATGCCCACAATTAAAAAGAGATAAACAAAATATGGCACGTTTATACATCAGAGTACTACTCAGTGGTAAAAAATAATGACATCTTAAATTTTGTATGCAAATGGATGGAATTAGAAAACACTATCCTGAGTGAGGTAACCCAGTCCCAAAATGATGAATATGGTATGTGCTGGCTAATAAGTGGATACTAGCTATAAATATGGACATTGAGCCTATAGTTCATGATCCAACAGAAGCTAAGTAATAAAGTGAGACTAAAGAAGAACATATATAAATCCACCTGTAAATTGGAAACAGACAAGACGACCTGATAAAATTGGGAGCAAGGGGAGAGGGGACAAGAAAGAGAAGTACAGAAAGAGGAGGGGAGAAGGAAAAGCTTGAGGAAAACTTGAGGGAATGATATAGTAAAGATGGAAGAAGGACAGAGGTAAGAGCAAGGAAAGAAATATCTTGACTGAGGGATCCATTATAGGGTTAGCAGAAACCTGGATCTAGAGAAATTCCCTGGAATCCACAAGGATATCCCCAGCTAAGACCCTAAGCAATAGAGGAAAGAGGGCCTGATCTTGACTTGCCCAGTAGTCAGACTGAGAATATCTTAAATATAACCATAGAACCTTTATCCAGCAACTGATGGAAACAGCAGCAGAGACCCACATTGGAGCACTGGACTGAGTGGTCAAAGACTAGTTGAAAAGAGGAAGGAATGACAATATGAGCAAAGAGGTCAAGACCATGATGAGTTCAACTATTGACACAGTATACCTGAGCTAATAGGAACTCACCAACTCCAGCCTGAGCGGAAGAGACAAGTATAGGACCAAACCGGTAACTCTGAATGTGGTTGACAATTGAATTTCTGGGACAGACTGAGGGGCCACTGGCAGTGGAATCAGGATTTATCCCTACTGCATGTACTGGCTTTCTGGGATCCTCTTCTCTTTGGATGTATACCTTGTTCACTCTAGATATAGTAGGGAGAGTCATGGAACTACCACAAAGCAATATGCCTTATATCTCTGAGGATTGGATGGGGTTAGTGTGGGGGAAGGGAATGGGAGGAGGGGAGGGAGTGGGAACTTGGATTGGTATTTTTTAGAAATATCTAATAAATAAAAAACAGGTGTAAGAAGAGCTTTTGACCAATTAAATATTCTTTGCTAATAAAAGGAATGAAGGACAAGGCTCAACATACTTCAAACTGAATGTAATAAACATTTCATGTTGTATGATAATCATAATGATGGAAAATTCAAAAGACTTTCCAATAAAATAAGGAATAATACAATGTTTTCACAACAGCCTATAGACATATCAAATACAATGCTGTAGAATTAAACAGAGCATAAAATCAAAAAGAAGTAAAGAAAAAGGTCATAAATTAGGAAATGAAGGAGCCAACTTGTCCTGTGTTGGAGAAAATATGATCCACACCATGACCAGAGCTCTCCACCAGAAAAAAACAAACCTAAAGCTTAGGTTTGGAATATATCAAGTTTATAGACAAAGACACTATATAAATAATTTTCTTTTCTGTGGTGCTAGTCTTCAATACTGCCTGCATTCTGGTGCCTCATTTAAAATTTGTTCATGGTGATTATTTGAATGCAGCTTTTTCAGGGTACAGAATAACAAGGTGATACTTTATCAAAGTCATCCTACATTTATCAAATTTGTAGTGGTTCTTGGGAAAATAAGTACTTACATGAGATTTTTTATAGAAAGTAAGTACATGTATGAGATTTTTATTCCAGTTCATAAACCATTGTTTTGATTCTTCGAACACAGTACATATTCTGGGCAGTATTTAATAGAGAATTCACATGAAAGACATAATTCATTTCATTACTTTTATTGGGGTTTCCACATATATTTAAACAAAGATTTCAATGATTTACAAAATGCCTTTTTATATTGACCTTAGTTGCAGAACTTTTCAAAAATTGTAATAAAGTGATAAATTTTGTGGCAAGCAACATCACACTACTGACATGGAGAATGGTTTACTGTACTTTTCACTGTCTTCCCTCTGAAATGTTTGAAGGACTGTTTAAAGCTACATTGCACACAAAATATGGGAAAGAACTTCATGCCTTTCAGTGCATATCACTTTATAGAGTTTTAGCCTCTCTCAAGATTAAACCTATGTTTAAATTTGATGAGAACATTTTATAACAAAAGCATGGGATTCTCAAACAGCAACTGGCATGAACTGAGATCAATTTCGAGACAGTAAAATTTCATAATGAAGAAGAAGTTCTTATCCCTTAATATTTACAACCAACTGTAAGGTATGGCTAAAATACACATTGTGATTCAATTAGATATATATGGTAAGCACACTGACTATGCCTGGTCTTGTATACAAATGTAATACCCTTGAAAGTAAATAAAGCATTACAGAAGGAAGCACTCCTGGATGAAATTAAGCTGAAATCACTTTAGTTTTCTATGAGTGACCAGCAATAACAAATTCAATGCACTTCATGTAAATGAGTATGCACTTCTGAGATTATGGAAGCTTTACACAACAAATCTATGACATAATTATTTGAGTCTCTTCTGTGTATATGCACAAGGTATAAAAATGTTCATTAAGCTATTTGCATGACAAATTACCTACACTACAACACAGGACAACATACAGAGATAACAAATTAAAAAACAAATGAACAAAGCTCAAACAGGTTTCCTTACTGAACAATAATGATTAGGAGCAAATAGCACAAAAAAGGGAAAGACATTTTTATTTACATATAACCCATTATACATAAAAGGGATGACTGTGCCTTCAAGGCAGTGATGGACAGAAACAATTATCTATAACTAATAGAGTAATTCATTGCAAAATACAGAGACATTCATTTTTTTCCAAAACTTGCCAGAGAACATTCACAATTCAAATGAAAATATGAGTTAATATTTTGGAATCTTTATTTTAAAAGGTTTCATTCATAGATTTCTTTCCTTGATTGTAAGTATTTAGTCTATGAAAACATATTACTATGGGAACTATTTTTAATTAAAAATATTATTGACCATGCTGTGTGTATAGATTATAAATATAAACCTACATAACACACAAGACAACACCTACACAACTCACTGAACACACAGAAGTAGAGTTGCTATCTACATAATACATATACAACTCTGAATCTTGGGTAGTCTACATACTACCAAGGAGAAATATAAACATCAAGTCAGTTGCAAACCCTTTGATCTACATTGCTGTCCTGTTCATAAGTTATGTTAGCACAAGGGTGTAACAAAGTTTGTGGGAGTAAAAAAACAAAATCTTATTGAACTTAAGAATAACTCCACAAGGTAAAATTATACACCACACTGCTTGTGTGACAAGAAGCAGAACTAGTGATCTGGGATAATACCAAAGATAACTGTTAAAAAACAGAAATAAATGACCTTCTAGTAACTGTAGATACTCGTGGATCAAAGCCTTGTTCAATCATGAAAAGGGTATATTCCTCCCGGAAAAGTTAAAGAGAATAAATAGAGAGGCTCACAGCCAGACAACATGCAGAGAATGAGAAACATTGGAACATCGCTGAATGAGAGGTCTCCATTAGTCCTCCCTTTCAGGACGCAAAGAACCTTGTAGAAGAGGAGAAAGATAGTGTATAAGAGCCAAAAGGATTGGAGAATACAAATACCCACAATGCCCTCCCTGCCACAAACTCACAGTTCTCTACCTCAAATGGATTGTAGCGCATATGAACTAGAAGAAACTGAGGCAGCATACACAGGGTATGCAATTTCTGCACAAGATTTAGTACTAGAACTGAAATAAGACATCTACAAATACCAATAACCTAACCCAGAAGCAATCACCAATTGATAATCACTTGTAAATGAAAATTTTATTTTCTTCAAGGAAGTGTCTGTCACTGGAATAAGAAACTACTCTCAGAGGTAGGTAGGCAATGTCAACCCTTAATAAACTCAACAGCATATTGGAAGCTGCTTGTCTCATGATATCATCTCTGATCTTCTCTTTGTCTCCCTTATACTTTTTGTTTATATTTTTTCTAATCACTGTTTACATTATAGTTTATTTTACATATATATTAGAGATCACAGTTTAGCATTTTTTTGATTCATGACTGATAATTGACAGTTCTTTGCATATATATACTTCTTGTGAATTAACTTGGGTATTTCTTCTGATTTATTGTTTTGTCCAATTATTCTTTGTTAGTTTTTCTTTTACCTAATTATATTATAGTATATTTTGTGTTATTTTTCTCTCTTAGGAATACAAAAAGTAAACAAACTATCTCCAAAATGGTAGACACTGACACATAGCACCAAACACAGGTGAATGAAGTCATCTTCAGTACATTAAGATAAATGATGACAGGTTTTCACAAACAGTCACACCATTATTGTTGTGATAGTCACAGTCCAAGACAGAATGCAAGGAAACTATAATCTGAATGATACAGCATCAGTTTTTTGTTAAGTACAAGCTAGATATATCTGCCACATTCTAGATTGTTAAGGAGAATTCTCCATGTGTACTTTTTGTTTCCATAATATGCCATTTCTAAAACTTCTTTTCGTAAGTTAATGGGTTATTGTAGGAATAGTATTACATGTCGTTGTCTGATGGGGAATCTCTGTCAGCCAATGATCTTTAAGAGGTGGTACCAGGTTAGTGAGTGACCATTTGGGTAACTGGAGAAAAATGCCTGCCCACACAGGGTTCGTTCTCTATATGGTTTCTGCGCTACACAACCAAGTTGGGATTTCTCATACTTGTCTCATGAGTTTACCCCTTATAATAAAGAAAATATAATTAGTTTATCTTGTAGTTAACCTGGGATTTTTTGACCCGTGTCATTCAACAATTTTATATGCATTTTCATAAGCCACTAAACCAGCAAAGCTGTGAGATGGAGATCATGCCACACACTTGAATTTTCTTTTTTTCTCTTTTTTCATTTTTTCTTTATTATTTCCTGTTTTTATATGAGGATTTGAAATGGTCTCTGGAGGAAGTGGACATACGCAAGTACAGTATTCATCTATCACAAGAAAATTCTCAGTGATGAACAACATCATTTCATTCAGGATATATGTCAAGATAGTAGCGAGCAGGCAAGAACAAAATGCATGGAATTTCACATTGTGTAAGTAATTACATTTAAAGACTCAATCATAACTCTCAAAAGAAGCACAGAGAAGTACATTCAATTAAAAATAATCCTCTTAGGCAAGACTATGAGAACCAAAGAAGTAAAGATGTGCAAAATAAATTTATAAACTTTGTAGTAGAAATTGGGCATAGCTGCTGAGCAGAGACATAACTTACTGCAGAACCAGCCATCTCTTCTGAGCTTCTGTCTGAGGGAAAAGGTTGTATCCCTTTCGCTCCTGGAATCCCTCTTCAGGATTTGCGTTAAAAGTCTCATCAAACACCATTCACCTGTAACAAGCATATGCACTGTCTGCAGAGTCTCCGAAACACAGAGAGTATTTACTCCTGGTTTGGTTACACAGACATTTATGAATATGGGAGAGATGAAAATGCTCTTTCTCCCTTGTTGAGTTCAAGTGATCGGCTCAGCTGTCAACTTATGCACTGAGAGCTTGAACTATACTGGCCTGTAATACTCAACCAACAAAAAGCAGAAATGGGGAAAAGAAAGTTGAACTCAACTCTAGGTCAAAATCCTAATAAGCTGATCATGGTATTCACTTGGTTTTTAGTGGCAAAGTTCTCACAGATGTTGGGGTTGCTACTTAGATTAACAGTGGGTGTTGTTGAGTGAAGCACAGGGGAAAGGTCCGAATTAACAGACTGGGCTGAGAAGCATTTCTAAAACATTAACTCTTACATTGCTAAAACTGTCTCAATCTTTTATTGTTCCTATGAAAATGCAGTTATTTGTGACTAAGATTTAGAGAGAACTACAAAAATTTTTGGTTTCTTTTAATAGATGTAGGGTTCAAAACACATCAATGCTAGTTTTTGTTCATTAAACATGTAGTATTATCACAGTATCTTATGATACATTCATATTGACTCATATATTCTGATTCATATCAAAAGAAGATATTGTGCTTACCATAATTCTCATAATTATTCTAATGTTAGGAACTATCTTTGCTTAGACATATGTGTCAAAGAAGAGCAATATATAAAAAGTGGGGACAGGTAAAGAAGGACACCAATGAACTTTTTAATGTGTTTCCATGTGGATTAAACAATATATGTTCAAGCTTGAAAGATAGAGGTGATTTTTGTTTAACTATTAGCTAGTGATCAGTTCAGGGAAGAAGCATGCATGAGGTTAATTTTATCAGTATTTTAAGTATTTTTATATTTTCACATATTCATATATGCACATATTTCTATCCATATATATGCATGTGTATGTGCAATATCCATGTCATATCATGAAGAAATGTCATAATATTCACCCACACTCTTAGGCTAATACTTTCTTGCCAAACTCTCTTCTAAAAGATATCCTTTCTTTTTTTAATTTTTTTTAAGTTATAAAGCTGATTGGCCCATTAAGTCAGGCTACTTATTAGCTAACTCTCATAGTAAAAATGGCAATTCTACCAAAAGCAATCTATAGATTCAGTGCAATCCCCATCAAAATCACATCAAACTTCTTCACAGACCTTGAGAGAATAATAATCAATTTTATATGGAAAAACAAAAAACCCAGGATAGCCAAAACAATCTTTTATAATAAAGGAACTTCAGGAGGTATAACCATCTCTGACTTCAAACTCTATTACACAACTACAGTATTGAAAACAGCTTGGTACTGGCATAAAAAACAGAGGAGTCGACCTATGGAATCGAATAGAACACCCAGATATTAACCCACAAACCTATGAACACTTGATTTTCGACAAGGGAGCTAAAGGTATGCAATGGAAGAAAGAAAGCATCTTTAACAAATGGTGCTGGCATAACTGGATGTCAACCTGTAGAAGAATGAAAGTAGATCCATATCTATCACCATGCACAAAAATCAAGTCCAAATGGGTTAAAGACCTCAACATTAATCTGACCACTTTGAACCAGATAGAAGAGAAAGTGGGAAGTAGTCTACAAGACATAGGCACAGGAGACCACTTCCTAGGTAGAATCCCAGTAGCACAGACAATAAGAGAATCAATGAATAAATGGGACCTCCTGAAACTGAGAAGCTTCTGTAAAGCAAAGGACACTGTCAGTAAGACAAAAAAGCTACCTTCTGACTGGGAGAAGATCTTCACCAACCCCTCATCAGACAAAGGTCTGATCTCCAAAATATACAAAGAACTCAAAAAACTAGACACTAAAACTCTAATTAACCCAATTAAAAAATGGGGTGCTGATCTGAACAGAGAATTCTCAACAGAAGAACTTCGAATGGCCAAAAGACACTTAAGGTCATGCTCAACATCCTTAGCGATCAGGGAAATGCAAATCAAAACAACTATGAGATACCATTTTACACCGATCAGAATAGCTAAAGTCAAAAACACCAATGATAACCTATGCTAGAGAGGATGTGGAGAGAGGGGAACTATCATCCATTGTTGGTGGGAATGCAAACTTGTGCAGCCACTGTGGAAATCAGTGTGGCTGTTTCTCAGGAAACTGGGAGTCAACCTCCCTCAGGACCCAGCAATTCCACTCTTGGGAATATACACAAGAGATGCCCTATCATACTACAAAAGCATTGGTTCAACTATGTCCATAGCAGCACTATTTGTAATAGCCAGAACCTGGAAACAACTTAGGTGCCCCTCAATAGAAGAATGGTTAAAAAAGGTGTGGAACATATATACATTAGAGTTTTACACAGCAGTAAAAAACAATGACATATTGAATTTTGATTAACCCATTTTTCTGATTGATTTTAGCCATATGGCTCAGTATCTTTTTCAGTGGGGCAGATTACATCTTGCTTCTTCAGTGGTCTGGGCAAGAGTGGGAGGAATCAACTTCCTCCTCCCCAGAATTCTGCTGCTCTCCTTGCATCATTTCTACTTGCTGTCTGGTTTTCCCACCTACACCTCCTGCCTGGCCAATCAGCGTTTATTTAAACATGATTGACAGAATACAGACAATTCTTCCACACCACTTCCCCCTCTTTTTTTTAAAAAAAAACGGTGGGGGGGGGGATATCCATAGTCCAGTTTTTGGGAATGTGGGCATAGTTTTTCAGGCTACTTCCGGCTGGTTGTGGGCGCTGATAATCTTATGGGGATCTAAAGAAAATTTAGAGTTATGATCAAGTCCTGACTGATGTATCCTGTGAGTTTTGATCATCTCAGGCAGCAGTCTTGAACCTGTTCTGGATGAAGAACTCAGATATCTGGGCTATCTGTTCCTACCGGAGATTTCTCAGGTGATCTCCCTTAATCAAACTGGATTTTTCTTTTTTTTCAGCTTGTACTATTATTATATTTATTATTATTATTATTATTATTATTATTAAAAATTTTCACCTCCAACCCTCCTCCCATTTCCCTACCCCTCCCTCTCCAGTCCAAAGAGCAGTCAGGGTTCCCTACCCTGTGGGAAGTCCAAGGTCCTCCCCCCATCCAGATCTAGGAAGGTGAGCATACAAACAGACTAGGTTCTCCCAAAGCCAGTACATGCAGTAGAATCAAAACCCAGTGCCATTGTCCTTGGTTTATAAGTCAGCTCTCCTTGTCAGTCACGTTCAGAGTCTGGTTTGATTACATGTTCCATCAGTACCAGTCCAGATGGCCTTGGTGGGTTCCCATTAGATCAGCCCCACCATTACAGTGGTGGGCACACCCCTCATGGTCCTGACTTCCTTTCTCACGTTCTCTCTCCTTCTGCTCCTCATAAGGACCTTGGGAGCTCAGTCCAGTGCTCCAATGTGGGTCTCTGTCTCTATCTCCTTCCATTGCCAGATGAGGGTTCTATGGTGATATGCAAGATATTGATCAGTGTGGCTATAGGATAGGGCCAGTTCAGGTGTCCTCTCCTCAGCTGCTCAAGGAACAAGCTGGGGACATCTCCTTGGATACCTGGGAACGCCTCTAGAGTCCAATCTCTTGCCAAACCTAAAATGGTCCCCTTAATTAAGATCTATACTTCCCAGCTCCCATATCCACTCTTCCTCCATCCCAAACATCCCATTCCTCCAAGCTCTCACCATCCTCCCCTTCTCACTTCTCACTCCCCATTTTCCCCATCTTCCCCAACCCCACCCCTACCCCAAAGGCTCTCAATTTTTGACTAGCAATCTTGTCAACTTTCAATATCCAGGAGGATAATTACATGCTTTTCTTTGGATTCACCTTCCTATTTAGCTTCTCTAGGATCACGAATTATAGGCTCGATGTCCTTTATTAATGTCTAGAATCCACTTATGAGTGAGTACATACCATATTCATCTTTTTGGGTCTGGGTTACCTCACTCAATAAACTGTTTTCTATTTCCATCCATTTGCATGCAAAATTCAGGATGTCATTGTTTTTTACCGCTGAGTAATATTCTAAAGTGTATATTGCCACACCTTCTTTATCCATTCTTCCATTGAGGGGCATCAAGGTTGTTTCCAGGTTCTGGCTATTACAAATAATGCTGCTATGAACATAGTTGAACAAATGCTTTTGTAGTATGATAGGGCATTTCTTGGGTATATTCTCAAGAGTGGTATTGCTGGATCCTGTGGTAGGTTGATCCCGAATTTCCTGATAATCTGCCACACTGATTTCCAAAGTGGTTGCACAAGTTAGCATTCCCACCAACAATGGATGAGCGTTCCCCTTACTCCACATCCTATCCAGCAAAGGTTATCATTGGAGTTTTTGATTTTAGTCATTCTGACAGGTGTAAGATGATATCTCAAAGTTGTTTTGATTTGCATTTCCCTGATCACTAAGGAGGTTGAGCATGACCTTAAGTGTCTTAAACTTCTTTAGTTGAGAATTCTCTGTTCAGTTCAGAGCCCCATTTCTTAATTGGGTTAATTAGCATTTGAAAGTCTCGTTCCTTGAGTTTTTTATATATTTTGGAGATCAGACCTTTGTCTGTTGCAGGGTTGGTGAAGATCTTCTCCCAGTCAGTAGGTTGCCTTTTTGTCTTAATGACAGTGTCCTTTGCTTTACAGAAGCTTCTCAGTTTTAGGAGGTCCCATTTATTCAATGTTGGCCTTGTTGTCTGTGCTACGGGGTTATACTTAAGAAGTGGTCTCCTGTACCTATATGTTGTAGACTACTTCCCACTTTCTCTTCTTTCAGATTCAGTGTGTTCAGATTGATATTGAGGTCTTTAATTCATTTGGACTTGAGTTTTGTGCACGGTGATAGATATGGATCTATTTTTATTCTTCTACAGGTTGACATCCAGTTCTGCCAACCCCATTTGTAAACGATGCTTTCTTTCTTCCATTGTATAATTTTAGCTCCTCTGTCAAAAATCAGGTATTCATAGGTTTGTTGGTTAATATCCGGGTCTTGGATTCGATTCCATTGGTCAACATCTCTGTTTTTATGCCAGTACCTAGCAGTTTTCATTACTGTAGCTCTGTAATAGAGTTTGAAGTCAGGGATGGTAATGCCTCCAGAAGTTCCTTTATTGTGCAAGATTGTTTTGGCTATCCTGGTTTTTTTTGCCATATAAACTTGATTATTATTCTCTCAAGGTCTGTGAAGAATTTTGTTGGGATTTTAGTGGGTATTAGGTTGAATTTATATATTGCATTTGGTAGAATTGCCATTTTTACTATGTTGATACTCCCAATCCAAGAGTATGGGAGGTCTTTCCATTTTCTGGTATCCTCTTCAATTTCTTTCTTCAGTGCCTTAAAGTTCTTGTCAAATAGGTCTTTCACTTCCTTGGTTAGAGTTACTGTCCCGCGCTACCGTCTCGCCAGCAAGAACCACACGGAACACTAGGATCCTTCTGCAGAATAGCTTTATGTCTCTTGGGAGCAGAGCATAAGCCAACACGGCCGTGGGGACCCAGATAAGATGGAACCCATCCCTTATAAAGGAAACAGACCCTGCCCTGGACGTGTCATTCCCGGATTGGCTGACTGCTCCCAGTCCCAGGTGAAACCTCGGGAGTAGGCAGGGACGCAGCGGTAGAGAGTTACAAAGCACGTGCGCTGAGATTAAAGACGTGTGCCGCCACACCTTGGGGTCACAGAGGTCAATCTCTACCTTTGTTCCTAGAAGCAATGGAGAATGTGGTCCGGCCCTCCACATATCCCCCTTTTTTTACTTCTTTGCAGAAAGGCAACTCCCTAGGAAGGTAAAGATAGAGGTCGCACTTCCCAAAATGAAAACATAAAAATGGGCTTACACGGAATCTGTCCCTAGGCTCATGACACCTGGAACCTATCCGGCCTGCCCTCTGCCATTTTTCTGGGAAAGGGAATATACAGCAGAAAACCCTTAAGCAGAGCGACTTATCTCTCAGAGAGGGCCATTCTCTGTGCGATGCTCTTCAGCTCGACAACCTTCAGGGCTAGCTAAGCCAAGCACTCCACCCTGTGCAATGGACCACAGTCCTAGGGGTGCAGGAGCTGGTTGGCTTAAACCCTACTGCTTTAGATAACCACACATCAGTAGAGGCCCCCTGTTTCAGGGCAGCCAGCGCTTGTGCAATAACCACTTTGTCCCTACAATTTTAGGATTTGAGTCAGCAGACCATCCATAGGAAAAACACTAATCCATAGCATAGGACTGTTCCAAAACATTTCCACCCCCACCCACTCTTTGAAGTAGGGGAATGAGAGACACGGCCCAGGACTGAAGTCCTACGGCCAAGCTTATAAATCATCTCTAGGACAGTAGGGAGGGGGCCCAAAATCTTATTGGTTGTAAAAAATCGGGGAGACACAGCCATCCTATGGTTGACTGGTAACAACTTCAGGAAGGCTGAGAGTGTCCTCCATCGGTGCTCTGTCATCCATCCGCAAAATGGCAGGAGGAACAGCAGCCAGGTCCTCAGGCGAATCCGTGTGTTGTGGATCACTCTTCACTGTTCGGGTCAATCGCTCTGGCAGCCAGAATGGGCTTTCTTGATCCTGTGGGAAAACACAAACAGCTCCCCTGGATCTCAATAAGATGGGATCCGGGCCTTTCCATTCATTAGAAAGCACATCTTTCCACTTAAACACGCATAGAGCAAATGGTTGAGTCTCATCAATACGGCACAGCTGTGCCTCCTTAATGGATTCCTCCACTAGCAACAAGGCTGCCTCTGCTGCCGGCGTCAAGGCCCGAGGGGAAGTAATATGAGTATCCCCTTCCAAGATATAGGTTTAGGATTTATTGGCTCCCGTATTCCCTTTTTTTTTGACAAGGCTTTCCATGCTCTTACAGCTGTATCGGCTATCTGGCGGTAGGCGCCGTAATGGTAGTTTGTCTAGGCAGCGGCATAGTGCCCTCGCCCAGTCAGGAGGTCAAATGTCCATTGCTGTTGTTCTGGAGTTAAGGCCTGAGCGTTAGCTCTGGCCTGTTCCTGGGCTGCCTCGTGCCACAGCGCTTTCCATTCCAAATATTGACCCATGCTGATGAGCGATGCTTTTGCAACTGTTTCCCAGTCCGCTGGAGTCATGGCAGACAAGGCCAATCTATCCAACTGGGCTAAGGTAAAATTAGCAGTCACTCCATACTTTCTGACTGACTCTGCTAACTCTTTAATTTGATTGTACTCCACAGGTGCATGTAATCGCCCGTTTTCCCCTTCATAAACGGGGAAAGCCAAGTGTAGCTTTCTCTTGACCTTATCAGGGATAAATGAAAAGGTCTTTGGCCCAAGGCTTTCCTCATAAGGAGGCGCCGAAGGGGCAATTGAGGGAAGGTGTAGCCTATAATGAGGCGGATGGACCGTTTGGGATAACCTCATGGCCCTGCCGTTGGCTAATTCTACTTCCTCCTCTGTATCCATTTCTCCTTCCTCTTCTCCTGCAGAAGACTTTTGGCCTTGTGGGCCAATATTCTCCCCCATTTCTACTTCCTTAGAATTCCTGGAGGGTCCTTTTTCCTTAATTTTTTCTCTCACGCGCGCGTCTAACCTCCCACTGCATTCAGTTTCTGATATTCTGTCCTGAATTTCCTCCGCCCTTGCAACAACCGCTTGGCAAGATTCATCTTTTAAGCAATTTTTGATGGAAAATAAGAGAATTGCTAAGATAAGCATCAAAGCCTGTATGAAACCTTCCCAATGCGGAGACAAGTCGAGCTCAAAACCGAAAAATCCAGGAACAGACATTACCTCTCTGATATGCAGACCCTGCAGCTCTGAATCCTTCCTGAATCCAAAGTGAATCCAAGAGATCCCCGTCAGTGCGGTGGTCAAGATTCCTCGGCGTCCCGGGTTTCGGCACCAGATGTCCCGCGCTACCGTCTCGCCAGCAAGAACCACACGGAACACTAGGATCCTTCTGCAGAATAGCTTTATGTCTCTTGGGAGCAGAGCATAAGCCAACACGGCCGTGGGGACCCAGATAAGATGGAACCCATCCCTTATAAAGGAAACAGACCCTGCCCTGGACGTGTCATTCCCGGATTGGCTGACTGCTCCCAGTCCCAGGTGAAACCTCGGGAGTAGGCAGGGACGCAGCGGTAGAGAGTTACAAAGCACGTGCGCTGAGATTAAAGACGTGTGCCGCCACACCTTGGGGTCACAGAGGTCAATCTCTACCTTTGTTCCTAGAAGCAATGGAGAATGTGGTCCGGCCCTCCACAAGTTACCCCAAGATACTTTATGCTATTTGTGGCTATCGTAAAAGGTGAACTTTCACTGATTTCCCTCTCTGCTCTTTATTCTTTGTGTAAAGGAGGGCTACTGATTTTTTTTAAGTTGATCTTGTAACCTGCCACTTCACTGAAGTTATTTATCAGCTGTAGGAGTTCTTTGGTAGAGGTTTGGGGGTCACTAATGTACACTATTATATCATCTGCAAATAACTAAAGTTTGACTTCTTCCTTTCCAATTTGAATCCCCTTGATCTCTTTATGTTGTCTTATTGCAACTGCTAGAACTTCAAGAACTATATTGAAGAGGTATGGTGAGAGTGGACAGCCTTGTCTTGTTCCTGATTTTAGTGGGATGGCTTTGAGTTTCTCTCCATTTAATTTGATATTAGCTGTTGGCTTGCTATATATTGCTTTTATTATATTTAGGTATGATCCTTGTATCCCTAACATCTCCAAAACCTTTATCATAAAGGGGTGTTGAATTTTGTCAAATTATTTTTCAGCATCTAAAGACATGATCATATGGTTTTTTCTTTCAGTTTATTTATATGAAGGTATACATTGATAGATTTTCATATGTTGAACCAGCCCTGTATCTCAGGGATGAAGCCAACTTGATCGTAATGAATAATTTTTTTAATGTGTTCTTGGATTCTGTTTGCCAGAATTTTATTGAGAATTTTTGCATCAATATTCATGAGTGAAATTGGTCTGTAATTCTCTTTCTTGGTTGGGTCTTTGTGTGGTTTTGGAATCAGGGTGACTGTAGCTTCATAAAAAGAGTTTGGCAATAACTCTTCTGATTTTATTAAGTGAAACACTTTAAGGAGTATAGGTATCAGCTCTTCTTGGAAGTTCTGATAAAATTCTGCATTAAAACCATCAGGTCCTGGGCTTTTTTTTTTTTTTTTTGGTTGAGAGGTTTTTTATGATAGCTTCTATTTCCTCACGACTTATAGGTCTATTTAAATTGTTCACCTGGTCTTGATTTAATTTTGGTAGATGGTACTTATCTAAAAACAAGTCCATTTCTTGTACATGTTCCAACTTTGTGGCATATAAGCTTTTGTAGTAAGACCTAATAATTCTCTGAATTTCTTCCGTGTCTGTTTTTATGTCCCCCTTTTTATTTCTGATCCTGTTAATTTGCACGATCTCTCTTTGCCTTTTGATTAGTTTGGATAAAGGTTTGTCAATCTTGTTGACTTTCTCAAAGAACCAGCTCTTTGTTTCATTGATTATTTGGATTGTTTTCTGTGTTTCTATTTCATTGATTTCAGCCCTCAGTTTGATTATTTCCAGTCTTCTACTCCTCCTGGGTGAATCTGTTTCTTTTTTTTCTAGAGCTTTCAGGTGTGCTGTTAAGTCTCTAATGTCAGCTTTCTCCTTTTTTTTTTTTTAATGTGGGTACTTAGAGCTATAAACTTTCCTCTTAGCACTGCTTTCATAGGTTTGGGTATGTTGTGTCTTTATTTTTGTTGAATTCAAGGAAGACTTTAATTTCTTTTTTTATTTCTTCCCTGACGCAGGGGTGGTTCATTAGTTGACTGTTCAGCTTCCATGAGTTTGTAGGCTTTCTGGAAGTAGAATTATTTTTAAATTCTAACTTTATTCCATGGTGATCTGATAAGACACAGGAGATTATTAATATTTTTTGTATCTGTGGAAGTTTGCTTTGTTACCGAGTATGTGGTCAATTTTCAAGAAGGTTCCAAGAGATGCTGAGAAAAAAATTCCTATTTGGGTGGAATGTTCTATAGATATCTGTTAAGTTCATTTGATTCATTATCTCCATTAACTCTCTTATTTCTCTGTTAGGTTTCTGTCTGATTGACCTGTCCATTGGTGAGAGAGGAGTATTGAAGTCTCCTACTATTAGTGTGTGTGGTTTGATGTGTGCCTTGAGTTCTAGTAATGTTTCTTTTACATACGTGGGTGTTTTTATATTAGGGGCATAGATATTCATACAGAGAAAACAAATAAAAAACAAATAAACAAAGTACAAACAGGTTTCCTTACTGAACAAGAATAGGAGAGAATACCACAAAAATGGGGAAGATGATGTTTTTGTTTGCATATAACCCATTATTCATAGAACTGATGACTGTGTACTCAATACAGGACATTGATGGACTAAAAAATTTGTCTATAACTTAAAGAGTCATTTATTGCAAAATATTTACAGAGCCATTCATTTTTTCCCAAAACTTGTCAAAGAACAAGCATGACTTAAATGAAAATATGAGTTAATATTTAGGAATCTTTCTTTTTAAATGTTTCATAGATTTCTTTCCTTGATTGTGTCATAAATACTTAGTTTATGAAAACATGTTACTATGGAGACTATTTAATTTTTTTAATTAAAAATACTATTGACCAAGCTGTGTGTGACGATTACTAACATAAACCTATACAACACACAAGACAACACCTACACAACTCACTGAATGCACAGAAGTAGAGCTGTTATCTATATAGCACCTTAACCACTGTCTGAATCTTTGGTGCAGGAAAGTAGTCTACACACCACCTAGGAGAGATATAAGCATCAAGTCGATTGCAAACCCTTTAATCTATATTGTTGGCCTGTCCATAAGATATGTTAGCATAATGGTAGAACAATGCTTGTGGGAGTAAAAAACAAAATCTTATTGAACTTAATAATAACTCCATGAGGTGAAACCATATCTCACACTGCTTGGGTCACAAGAAACAGAACTAGTTCCTAGCAATCTGGAATAATACCAAACACTACTGTTGAAAAGTAGAAATAAAATTGCTCCTAAATGACTTTCTAATATGCTGTAGATACTCGTGGATCAAAACCTTGTTCAGTGATCAAAAAGAGTATATTCCTCCTGGTAATTTTGGAGAGAATAAATAGTGAGGATTACAGCCAGACAATATGCAGAGAATTAGAAACATTGGAACACCATTGAATGGGAGGTCTCCATCAATACTTCACCCCTCAGAGATCACGGAACCCTGTAGAAGAGGAGAAAGCTAGTGTATAAGAGACAAGCAGGTTGGAGAATACAAATACTCACAATGCCCTCCCTGCCACAAACTCACAGTTCTCCACCTCAGCTGGATTGAAGCACATATGAACTAGAGGAAACTGAGGAAGCTTACACAGGGTGCGCAATTTCTGCACCAGATTTGAACATAGAACTGAAATAAGAAGTCTACAAATGTCCATATCCCTAACTCAGAAGCAATCACTGATTAATAACCACTAACAAATGAAAAGTTAGTTTTTTTTCAAGGGAATATCTGTCACTTGGATAAGAAACTATTCTCAAATGTAGGCAGGCAAAATGCCAACACTTAGTAAACTCAACAGCATTTTTGGATGGTCCTTGTCTCATAATATCATCTCTGAGCTTTCTCTTTTTCGGCTTTTTGTTTATATTTTTACTCATCACTGTTTAAACTTTAGTTCACTTTTACATATATATTAGAGTTTCCACCTTATTACCTTTTGCCATTCATGACAGTGAAAATTAACAGATCTCTGCATCTGTATGTTTCTTGTGATTTAACTTGTGTATTTCTTCGGATTTTTTATTTTGCCCCATTATTCTTTGTTAGTTTTTCCTTTACCTAATTATATCATAGTATATTTTGTGTTATTTTTCTCTCTTAGAAATCAGCCTGATGTCTAATGAGAAATAGGGAAAGGGGATGAATCTGGATGGAAAAAGTTGTGGGGAGTTAGTGGGAGTAGTAGAGGGAGAGAAAACTGTATTCAGGATATATGCTGTGAGGAATGATATCTATTTTACATAAAAGGAAAAGTAAATAAAAATTTATAAACATATACCTATATTTCTGTATCCTTCACATGAAAACAATAGTGTTTATGAGAGATGATTTTAGGAGATACCATGCAAGGTAGTCTCCAACTCTACGAAACACACCAAAATGATTAGGGAAAACTTCAGTTCCTGAATAATATATGATAGTTCATATACATCACTTGTCAATGCTTTAAAATAATTAATGATGAATCCAACATATCTTGGTTACAGAATGAAACACTATATATGAATCCAGGGAATCAAAAACCAAACAAATTATCTCTGAAAAGTAGACATTGACACAGAGAACCAAACACAGGTGAATGTAGTCAACATCAATACATTAAAATAAACTGATGGCAGGTTTTCACAAACAGTTATGTCATTATGGTTGTGATAGTCACTGTCCAAGAAAGAATGCAGGAAAATTATAATCTGGGTGATATGAAGGCAACATCAATACATTAAAATAAACTGATGACAGGTTTTCACAGTTACGTCATGATTGTTGTGATAGTCACTGTTCAAGAAAGAATGCAATAAAATTATAATCTGAATGATATAGAATCAGGTACATGCTAGGTACAAGCTACGGATATCTGCCACATTACAGACTGTCAAGTAGGATTCTTCATATGTACTAATATGCCATTTCTAACACTTCTTTTCATAAGTGAACAGGTTATTGTAGGTAAAGTATTCCTTGTCATTTTATGATGGAAATCTCTGTCAGCCAAAGATCTTTAAGAGGTGAGACCAGGTTAGGGAGTGACCATTTGGGAACTAGAGAAAAATGCCAGCCCTTGCAAGGTTTATTCTCTATGTGGTTTCTGTGCTACACAACTGAAGTTGGACTTCTAGTCCCTGTTTCATGAAATTGCCACTTATAATAAAGAAAATATAATTGATCTATATTGTAGTTAGCCTAGGATTTTTTCACCTGCATCATTCAACAACTGTCTATGCATTTTGTTAAGTTTGTAAACCAGCATAGCTGTCAGATGGACGTCATGTCATACATTTGCATTTCTTTTCTTTTTCTCTTTCTTCATTGTTTTCTCTTGTATTTCCTGTCATATAATGAGAATATTAAATGGTCTCTGGAGGAATTGGACATTAGCAAGTTACAATATTCATTTATCACAAGAAAATCCTAAATGATGAACAACATCATTTCATTCACGATATGTGTCAAGATAAATATAAGCACACAAGAAGAAAATGGAGGAAAGTCCACACACGCTGTGTAAGCAATTTACAATTAAAGATTCAATCATAACACTCACAAGAAACACAGACAAGTAAATATCATTAGAAATAAACTTCTTATGCAAGACTATGAGAACCAAAGAAGTAAAAATGTGCAAAATAAATTTATAAACTTTGTAGTAGAAATTGTGCATTGCTGCTGAGCAGAAACATACTTATCCAGAATCAGCCATCTCTTCTGAGCTTCTGTCTGAGGGAAAAGCTTCTGGAATCTCTCTTCGGGATTTTCATTAAAAGTATCATCAAACACCATTCACCTGTGAAAAGCACACTCACCATCTGCAGAGTCTCAGAAATCAAGAGAGTATTTACTCCTGGCTGGATTACACAGATATTCATGGATATGGGAGAGATGAAAATGCTGTTTTTCCATTGTTAAGCTCAAGTGATCTGCTCAGATGTCAAGTTATGCCCTGAGAGCTTGGGCTATACAGACCTGTTCTACTCAACCAAGAAAAATCAGAAAAAGGTAAATAAAAGCTGAACTCAACTGTCGATCAAAATCATATAAAGCTGATCATGATAGTCACCTGGTTTTCAGTGGCAAAGCTCACAAAGATGTTGGGGTTGCTGCTTAGATTAACAAGTGGAAGTTGTGAAATGAAGGAAAACTGAAAGTAATTTCTTCAGTTGGCATCAGATTCTAATTAAAAGACTTGACTGAGAAGTGTTTGGAAAACATTAACTCTCACTTTGTTAAAACGTATCTAATCCATTTATTGTTCATATGAAAATGCAGTTATTTGTGACTTCGAGATTGAAAAAGAACTACAAAAATGTTTGGATTCTTTTAATGGATATAATAGAGTTCAAAACACCTCACATACATTTTTGTTCGTTAACCATGTAGTATTAACACAATATATTATGATACATTCATATTGACTCATATATTCTAATTCATATCAAAAAAAGATATTGCATTTATCATAATTCCCATGAGTATTCTAATGTTAGGAACCATCTTTTTCTTAAACATAAGTGTTAAAGAAGAGTTATATATAAAATGCAGGGGTAGGTAAAGAAGGACACCAAGTAACTAATAATGCATTTTTAAATATATTTTCAGGTGGTTAACACAATATCTTTTCTTTTTTCAGTAAGAAAAATATTTTGTTTTTTATTTATTTACTAAAAATTTCCACCTCCTTCCCTCCTCCCTTTTTCCTCCCACTCCCAACTTCCCCCTCCCTCTCTAGTCTTAAGAGTAGTCAGGGTTTCCTGCCCCGTGGGAAGTCCAAGGCCTTCCCATCTCCATTCAGGTCCATAAAGGTGAGCATCCAAACAAACCAGGCTCCCACAAAGTCAGTCCATGCAGTAGAAAAAAAACCCAGTGCCATTGTCCATGGCTTCTCAGTCAGCCTTCATTGCCAGCCACATTCAGAGTATCCATTTTGATCACATGCTTCATCAGTTCCAGTCCAGCTGGCCTTGGTGAGCTCCCATTAGATCAGTCCCACAGTCTCAGTGGGTGGACGGACCCCTAGAGATCCTGACTCCCTTGCTCATGTTCTCCTTCCTTCTGCTCCTCATTTGGACCTTGGGAGTGCTCCAATGTGGGTCTCTGTCTCTATCTCCATTCATTGCCAGATGAAGGTTCTATGGTGATATGCAAGATAATTATCAGTGTGGCTATGGGGCAAGACCAGTTCAGGCACCATCTCCTCTGTTGCCCAAGGAACAATCTGAGGACCTCTCCTTAGACCTGGGAACACCTCTAGAGACAAGTCTCTTGCAAACCCTAAAATGGTTCCCTTAATTAAGACATTTACTTCCCTGCTCCCATATCCACCCTTCATCCATCCCAACCATCCCATTCCCCCAAACACTTCTGAATCCTCCCCTTCTCCCTTCTCTCTACCCAGCTCCCCTTACATCCACCCCCACACCCACGTGCACCAAAGTGTTCCTGCCAATCTTGTCTACTTCAAATATCCAGGAGGATAACTATATGATTTTCCTCAGGTTCACCTTCTTATTTAGCTTCTCTAGGATCATTAAGTATAGGCTGAATGTCCGTTAATTATGGCTAGAATCCACTTAAGAGTGAGTACATAACATATTCCTCTTTTGGGGTCTGGGTTAACTCACTTAGTAAAGCGTTTTCTATTTCCATCCATTTGCATGTAAAATTCAAGATGTCATTGTTTTTTTTACTGATGAGTAAAACTCCAATGTGTATATGTTCCACACCTTCTTTGTCCATTCTTCTGTTCAGGGGCACCTAGGTTGTTTCCAGGTTCTGGCTATTACAAATACTGCTGCTATAAATATAGTTGAACAAATGCTTTTGTAGTATGATAGGGCATCTCTTGTGTATATTTCCAAGAGTGGAATTGCTGGGTCCTGAGGGAGGTTGACTCCCAGTTTCCAGAGAAACCACCACACTGATTTCCAAAGTGGCTGTACAAGTTTGCATTCCCACCAGCAATGGATGAGTGTTCCCCTTACTCCACATTCTCTCCAGCATAGGCTATCATTGGTGTTTTTAATTTTAGCTGTTCTGACAGGTGTAAGATGGTATCTCATAGTTGTTTTGATTTGCATTTCACTGATCGCTAAAAAGGTTGAGCATTACCTTAAGTGTCTTTTGGCCATTCGAAGGTCTTCTGTTGAGAATTCTCTGCTCAGTTCAGTACCCCATTTTTTAATTGGGATAATTAGAGTTTTAGTGTTTCTTGAGTTCTTTGTATATTTTGGAGATCAGACCTTTGTCTGATGAGGGGTTGGTGAAGATCTTCTCCCAGTCAGAAGGTAGCCTTTTTGTCTTACTGACAGTGTCCTTTGCTTTACAGAAGCTTCTCAGTTTCAGGAGGTCCCATTTATTCATTGTTGCTCTTATTGTCTGTGCTACGAGGGTTCTACCTAGGAAGTGGTCCACCTTTCTTTTTCAGGCCACTCGGGGCACACCAACATCATATTCTTTTTAAAGAACAATAAGGACAACACCAACATACCTCATTGAACATGGAGAACTCATTCTAAACTCTTTGGTACAGGAAGGTACACTGCAGGCTACTGAAAGAGAAAGGTGGACACCATCCCAGCCACAAAACTTTTGACCTACAATCTGCTCTGTCTGCCTGCAAAATATGCTAGGGAAATGTTGGCTACTAGTGGGAATAGCCAACCAATGTCTAATTTGAGTGAAGGCCAATTCTCTAAGAAGGAACCTATACATGCCACTGCTTAGGCAACCAAGAACCCAAGATTAGAGAGCCTAGAGATCCAGTGTAAACCCAAAGACTACTGGTCTAAAGAAATAATAATAATAATAACAAAATGCTTCCTAATGATATTCTGTTACACTTATAGATCAGTGCCTTTTTCAGTCATCATCAGAGAGGCTTTCTCTGGTAGCAGACGGGATCAGATGCAGAGACCAACAGTCAGACATTATTCAGAAAAACTCTAATTAGAGATCTCCAACAGATATTTCATATCAGAGTGGAGCCTGGTGAAACGGAGGACACCAAAAAATAAAACCTCTGAATTAACTAAGAAAGGTGCATGTGAACTCACAGAGATCTAAGCATCAATCAAACACAGGGCCAGTGGCTAGACTCCTTTCCTGGTCATGTAGCCAGTGTTCTGTAAGTTTTTTCCCCTAAAATAAATAACCTCTTATAATTCCAAACTGGTGTGGGATTGTTTCGTGCATTATCTGGTGCCCAACATTTGGTACTGATGCTAATAAATCAGGGAAGGCAGGTTACAAATCAGACGAATTGAGTAAGGTGGAACAAAGCCCTTACACTTCTGTCCAGAAGGCAGAATTATATGTCATTCTTATGGTGCTAAGGGATTTTAAAGAGCCTCTTAATATAGTTACTGATTCATAATACGCAGAAAGAGTTATCTTGCATATCTCTAAATTTATACCAGATGATACAGAATTGACTTTATTGTTTATCCAAGTACAAGATACAATCAGGAATAGGCTTTGTCCTGTGTACATAACACATATCTGATCCCATATGGGTCTGCCAGTTCCTCTAGCACAGGGGAATGGAGAAATTGATCAATTACTGATTGGAAGCATGTTACAGGTCTCAGAATTTCATAAAGAAAACATCACTAATAGCAAAGGTTTAAAGAAAGAGTTTTCTGTTACATGGCAACAAGCTAAGGAGATTATAAAGAGATGCCCTACTTGCTCTTTATATAATCAAACTTTGCTATCTGCAGGGACTAACCCAAAGGGTACTCAAAGGAATGAAATCTGGCAGATGGATGTGTTCCACTTTGCAGAATTTGAAAAATTAAAATACGTACACCACACCATTGACATTAATTCAGGCTTTCAGTGGGCAACTGCTTTAAGCTCAGAAAAAGCTGATTCAGTAATCATACATTTATTATAAGTTATGGCCATCATGGGTATACCTGCACAAATAAAGACAGATAACGGTCCAGCTTATGTCTCTAGAAAAATGAAATGTTTTTTTTTGCTTATTATAATATTAAGCATGTTACAAGTATACCTCACAACCCTACAGGTCAAGCAGGTATAGAAAGATAAAATCAAACTATAAAGGATATGTTAAACAAACAGAAAGGGGTAGAAAATGCCCCCAGAAATAGATTACATAATGCCTTATTAACCTTGAATTTTCTTAACGTCAATGAGAAAGGGACAACCAGCAGCAGAAAGACATTGGATAATGGAAAAATCTGCTGAACTAAATCAACCAGTTTATTTCAAGGATGTGCTGACCTCTCAATGAAAGCCAGGAGATGTACTACATTGGGGAAGGGGTTTTGCTCATTTCCACAGAAGAAAAATTGTTGATACCATCAAAATTAATAAAGGTTCGAGTTGAAGAGAAGAAACCTCTTGGAAAGGAGAAATGACAGCTCATCCACAATGATGATAATCATACATGTGTTAAGAAAAATATATAGGATGGGGGCAGGGTTCTGTTCTCATCCCCACAGGAAAACACTCATCTTTGAAAAATTCAAGGGACCCTAGATGTTTGAATACTGACAGTTGGAAAAATAACTACCCAATAGGAACTATCAAGAAAACAGAATAGGTTCTGTAAGTATAAAAATCTAAGATATATGTTTATATTTCTAAACTTATAGAGCTAGTTTTGGAGTTGGACTCTGTCTCAGTCCCTCTCTAATTCCAAGCCTGTTGTTAAGAGAAAAACCTGGAGTTTCTGTCTCATGGGACAGAAAGAAAATGAATTTAGAAAACATCTTTGTTTTTCTTCATATCTATTTTTGTCTTTTTCATGCCTTTCATTGAATATATATATATATGTCTGTATATGTCTATATAAATAATGTTTAAGTTTTCCACAATGAACAATGAGTTTTCCTGAAGTGATATTTGAAGTTTCCAGGAAGAAGATGGGGCCCCATAACAACAACTCCACCTGGTTGATATGACATCATGATACTGATAGCGCTACTACAAGACCTGTTTTGGGTACCAGCTGCACAAGATGGTTCCAACTTGGTTTACTGAAATGGTGCACATCTTTTACAACATTCTGGCCAGACCTCCACAAAATACTCAGAGACTATTTGCAATTTTATCAGATATTGATCTTGAAATTTAACCATCATTTTACTTTCACAGGATCCCCTAGAAAGAACGTCACTCCCATGACAACTGGAAGTAATTCTAGAGGACGACATCCCCTCTCCCAGCACAGTTTGTCCTCAGACTTAGGGACATCATTTAGGGGTTGATTATAGTTGGTATACAGTTGAGGGTTGGGGGAGGAATTTTATAAGCTCAGGGATCTTTTTGAGAAAAAAAATGGGAAAATAGATTGATAGTTGTGAGTTATTGTTTATAGACAATTACATTGGATACAAACTTAAATTATATTGAATATTGAATATTGTATGTATGCATGCTTCTACCTCTGTTTAAAACATTTTTATGTTGTGTTTCCCTGTTCAACTTCAATATGCTAGGTTTTGGTTCATCTTATTATATTTTGTTGTTTGATTGTTGTCTCTTAGAAGCCTGAGGGGAAGTGTATCTCGAGGGCAGGGGAGGTGGAGAGAAGTAGGAGTAGAGGGAGGGTAAGCTATAAACAAGATAAACTGTATGAGAAAAAAACTAATTTCAATACAAAAAATAATTCTAACTATGTAAATAATACCTTTGAAAAAAGTAGTGATTGATCTATATAGCTACTTAATTATACATCTGTTTTAAAGTCAGCAGTCAGAACAAACTAGAATTTTAAGTTGCTTGTGGCAATTTACAAAACTCAATGTTGACTCTTATTTGTGTAATTACTTTCATGTTCTACCTTCTTCTTCATTGTATTCATGTTAAGATGGCCTTTGTTGAACTCATTCATCTTTTAATTATTTACAGAGCTTTAAAAGATCTCAGGTTTATTTTAATGTTTTGGAATTCTTAGATGTATATTAGACACTGAGGAGATATGTGAAGCAATATCAAAATCTCCTTTCTAGTATGTATCTGAATAATTTCATAACTGGAAAGTCAGGATTCACTATCTTAGTGGTAGGGATATTTTATATACTGCTAAATCTTAATTTATTTTATATTCTATGTAGAACTAGTGTAAACATCTTAGTTTTTAACTCCAAGTGCAGAACAGAATCCCAAGTCTGAGGTACTTAAAAAGTGAGTCATATGTCATTGAAGGAGAATTAAAAAATATTTCTTCAATACCATAACTCAGGCTGATTAGAAGTTTGTAGGAAATACACTGAACAATAGTGAGATTTTTCTGTAGAATTAAATGAGTAATAAAAAATGAATTCTGATTTAAGGGATTGAACATATCATCAGAGATGCATCTCAAGTAAAAATGCAGTTTTTGTTTTTTGTTTTTTGTTTTTTTTTTATTGAGACTCCTTAGTAAATGATCTATATTTCTGGGGAGAAAAAAAATCACAGGGTTTTTTGTAAGAATACCAGTCCAAAAATGGAAAGTCACAGTTCTTATCTACTTCACCTTCTCAAAGCATAAATCTCCACAAGATTAAACTCTATTTGTGACTAGCTGAGATAATGCGGGTGTGTCAAACAGGCACTCAGGAGATACTTATTGGCCCAGCCCACTTTTTACCTCTTATACACATGACACACGCAGACATGTTCTAGTTTGTTTCATCAATCAAACAAACAACAACAACAAAAAATATTAGTCTTCCCTGCATAGATAAACTCTCCCAGAATCCATATGTTATGAATTGGAAGACCTAGTGCCAGGAATGGGCAACTTTCTTTTGAGTTGTTGGCCAGGGAGGCCTGAGTCCTGCAAAGCAATACAGGAAACTGCCATTGCTTTTGCTTAACTATCACAAATATATTGAATGGCTCTATAGTTAAAGACACAACATGTTTTGGTTTGGTCACAAGACATAGAGAAATTATGCTAGGACATTTCTGCTGGCTAGCTTTCATAGTACTGGAAGATGCTATACAGAATTGTGAGCCATCAGTAATTTGTGGGCCCTACCTGCAACACTACCGGTGTAACAGTGACAAGTGTGTTATGGAAGCAACCAATTGCTTTTTGGTTGGCCTTGAGGTACACACCACAGAAGGGAACCGACACCTGGTAATGTATACCTAGCCAAAGGTCCATGATTGGGTAGGTGTAGGTCCAGGTAAGAAAGCTCTGCTCTTTTGCTAAAAGGTAACCATTTTATTTCTAAATAGCTATCCTAATATGTGCACTATCACTTCTGATGCCGGTTTAGGTTAAAGAATCTTTTTTTTTTTTCTTTTCTTTTTTTGCCATGGACAGTGGTTATTGCAGAGACTCATTAACAGGTCAAAGTGCTGAGAATAAACGGCTGTTATATGCTCAGTCATAAAAGGGACATCATTTCCGCCAGGGTTTAGGGAATATCACAAAACAGGGGTGTTAATCCCATCCACTGGGTGAAAAAAGAAAGAAAAAAAACTTGGAGTTCTTGCAAGACTTTTGTATAGACTCAGTTTAAGTACTCCTTGGGGGCAAGTTTATTATTTATTTCCAAAGCAATTACGAATAGAATGGGTAGGGAGGATTCAGGGCTTTTACCATCTAAGGCAAAATACAGCCACTAATGCCTACTGTGGTCTTACAAGAGAGGATCTACTGAGCAAATGGATTAGATTTACCTTGAAAGCTAGGTGTGGTGGCTCTGGTTTGCCGTTCCACCACTTAAGCGGCTGCAGAGCCTAAGATACAAGTAAGTTCCAGACCCGCTTGCAGCCACCGTTAGAGACCACTGTCGTGTCTCTTAACCAACAAAACCCTGCCAATCACTCTTAAAAGTAACGTTTTTACGATACTGTTTTGTGAGGAGGAAGAAACTGTTAGCACAGCAGCCCACACCTCAGAATTCCTGCCGGGTCTCAGAAGTCGGGCGCGCGCTGAGCTGTCTGCGCCTGCTCAGAAGCGGCTCAGGCCTAGTGGGGCAGAGCTCGGAGGACGGAGCGCAGGCCACGTGGGTTTCGTGACGTCATCTCCCGGCGCCGAGGGCCACTGGACTAGCGGTGGGCTCCGGGCGCTGTGGGTCGGGAGCGCTTTGGTTCGGAGGGCGGAAGTGCACGCGAGGCTCGCTCTGACCCCGGTGGCGGTGCTCTGTGCGGCTGCGCAGCTTTGGGAGTTCTGCTTTTGCGGCTCTGGAGAACAGTGTGAGTCAGGCAGGCAGAGCCCGACTGAGCGTCTTCCCCGCGGTGGGAAGCCGGAGCAGAGCGGGCACTTCGGGTAGGGCTCCTGTGTGTCCGGGGCGCGGAAGTGAGTGGCGGAAGGTGGCCGGGTGAGGGCAAGCGGCCGGCAGGGGCACACCCGGGGAGATGGCGGGGAGGAGGTGGCGATGGGCGGAGGCGGGGTTGGCTAGACACTGCCCCAAAGCCCTTGGACCACCCTAGCTGTCCCTTTGAGAAGTATGTCAGTTCCTTACTAAGGTAGGAAATGTAGCATGGAGTCGGAAACTCAAGTTAAGAACTTGGATTTCTCGTGAGAGGTATTTAAATCGCAGTTACTTTGGTGCATATCAGTTCTTTTCAAACGTAGTATTTACTCCAAGCTAGTTATCCTCGGTGTCATTCTTTTAGTCTCAGTTTAATAATAGTCCTTAATGCTAACAAAGTCATTCCCTGTTAGAACACTTTCATTTATTTAGTTAGTTTTTTTGGCTTTTTCTCAAAGCCTACTCAGACGTGACGAACCTAAGAAGCTGGAAGACTTAGAGATTTTTTTTTTCTCCCGAAGCATGTAACTTTTTAAAGGAAACGTGTTTTCACTAATTAGATCTCGGGATTTATTAAATAGCAGATGCCTATCTAAAACCATATAGAATTCACCTGATAAGTCTCTTGGGTCTTTGATACCAAATATTTGGTCTGGTAGAAATATTCTGATTTCATTAGACATATTGTTTGAATTGAATTTGATAACTACGATGTTGGCCTTACAGTAGTAGGTGTGAGAGGTGAGAATGTTACACTAAGTTTAAATGTACTTTGAGCCCAGTGTTGTGGCTTATACCTTCAATTCTAGTATTGGGGAGGTGGAGGCAGGAGAATCAGAAGTTAAGTCCAGCCCTGGCTACTCAGTGAGGTTGATGCCATTCTGGAGGTCTTACGACTCTCAAACACACAGACACCACCCCTCCAAAGCCCCAAACAACCTACCATGAGCAGCACAACACCAAACTAACTGGAAAACAGAGCAAAACAAGCTGTGGTGGTTCAAGCTTGTTATCCTTATTCTTGGGAAACTGAGGTAGGAAGGTTGCCTTCAGTTGGAGGCCAGCCTTGGCTATAGAGGATCCCTCTGTCTAAAGAAAAAAAAGGGAGAGAGAGAGAGAGAGAAGAGAAACACACACACACACACACACACACACACACACACACACACACACACATGCACAATATGTCTTTAATCCCAGTACTCAGAATGCTAGTCTGGTTTACATAGTGAGTTCAGACCAGCCAGGGTAATAAAATGTGCTCTTGTCAAGGGGAAGAAAAAGTATATGCTAGGTGATGAAAGGTTCTAGGGAAAGGAAAACCCAGTGAAATGGATGGGTTGGGCAAGGCTGGTGGTGTGCACCCGAGATCTTGGTGGGTGCAGAAAAAGTAGTTGTGTGGAGCTAAAAGTCATGAAGGTGCCATGTGGAAAGGCCATTGTGGTATTTTTATGATTTTCTTTTTTTAAAAAATGCTGCAAGATCCCCAGTAGCTAGTTCCGTTGGAGAAGAATGAGCAGGGAGTGAGGGAGAAGAGGAGTACTCAGATGAGATGAGGCAAGGGCCTGTGTGACTTTGTAAAAGCTTTAGGTTTTTTTTTAAATGTATTTGGGTTTTTTGCCTGCATAAATGTATGTCCATCATAGTTATGCCTAGTGTCCACCAAGGAATCTATAGGACTGGAATTAGCAAAAGTTGTCAACCACCATGTGGGACTAGGACCAAACCCTCGTAACCACTAATCCGTATCTCCAAAACCCTACTCTTTCTTTCTTTCTTTCTTTCTTTCTTTCTTTCTTTCTTTCTTTCTTTCTTTCTTTCTTTCTTTCAGACAGGTCCTATCTGTAGCTCTGACTGGCCTGGAACTCTCCTTGTAGGTCAGGCTTGACTTGAACTCACAGAGATCATGTGTCACTGCTTTCTGAAGGATGGAACTAAACATTATAATTCCCTTTCTCCCTCTCTCCCTTCCTCCTGCCTTCCATCCTGTACAGAGTTTCTCTGTGTAGCCCTGTCTGTCCTGAGACTTGCTCCATAGACTAGGCTAGTTTTGTACTCAGTGATTCACTTCTGCCTCCCAAACTCTGGGATTAAAGATGTTTGCCAACATCACCTAGCTCTAATTTTTACTTCTTATGAGATAAGTTTGAATCAGGGGCAAATTGATCCTGGTTGAGCTTTTGAAATGATCTGATTGCCCTGTTGACTGCAGAAATAAAAGAAAGGTCAGAGTGGCTTAGGTAGGGTGTGGTTGGAATGATTAGATTATAGATTTGCTTCCAAACTGGAATAGTTCGAATAGTTAGGAATGATTGTAAACTGTGTGGGCGGAGCAACAGAAGAATGGATTCTTCTACTACTTACTGTAATGTAGGAGATAGTGTTGGGGAGAAGGAAGGTCTGAGGTCATTTTCAATTGTGCACGCGTCAGTGCCAGTGTGTGGTAAAATACTTGTGAAACAAGCTCAGAAGTCTAAGCTGGAAGTTGTATGAAGTATGTGTAGTGTTTAAAGTCCTTTGAAAGATGTCCTGGGGGCCTTTTCCTTTAGGACAGAGAAAGGCCTAGACAAGAGATAAAGAGCGAAGAAAGAATCTCTTCTCACTCCACACCCCAGAATGGTACAGTTCAGTAAATCTAAATCCCATGGTTGGAATGACTGAACCCCATAGTTCCCCATAGGGGAAACTAGAAATCATGGTCATGAGCTGAGGAAAAGGAAAGAGATTGGGAAATTTGAAGATAGGATTGATTGATGTAGGAAAGTGTGGGGATAAGGGAAGATAAGGGTGAGTGAGACAGGAAAGTGGATTGGAGGAATTTAGGGGCACTAGACATTACCTAAGACTCGTTTGAAGCTGTTTGTAAATTTCAGGAGAGACTAGCCACTGTCTGTGATTATTTTTCTTCTCAGCCTTGGTAATGGAACCGAAGTTCTTTTATGTCTTCCCCAAGTAAGTGCTCTTGTGGCATATTCACCCAGAAGATTGCTTAGACATTAGTTTAAGCCAATAGAAAGTCTTCATTACCCAACTGATGACTATACTGGGTGTTCAGGATCCCCAAAAGCCCTGAGCCTTTCTTAGGGTGAGCTTTTAATCACAAAAATCATGTCCTGCGTTGACATACTTCAGTTAACAAGGACAGTTAGCTAGGAAAACTATGGAAGCCAGAAAGCAAGGGTAGTACATTTATAGACTTTCCCAGGATTATGGACTTTGATGGTTTAGGTCCTTGTTTTAGTTTTGGCAGGTGATGTTGTGTATGTACTGAATTTATTGTACTGAATTTATTGCCTCAGTAGTACTTGCCTTATCAGTCAGTTGTGCTAAATCTTGAGTCTGTGGCCCAGTTACACTCTACCATTGAAATATATACATAGTCTTCTTCTTAATTTTTATATTGAGTAGGTCCCAACCATGTTGCTCAGGCCTTGACTTCACCTTATAGCCTAGGCAGGCTTTGAACTTGTGATCTTCCTGCAATGCTTGGGATTATAGACCTGCTTTGCTAGACCTCAACAGCATTATTTTTTATTATTTTTCATTTTTCACAAACGTATTCTAGTAAGTGTTATGTATTTTAAATAATTCCTAGGTAACTGAGACTTTGTCAACAAAAATAGCCCCAAGTAATAATGGGTTAGCCCTTCCTGGTAGATTATGTTAAAGGAACTATTGATTGTATATCTTGCTGTGTATTTGCTAAGTGACTTTAGAGAAGCACATGATTAGCTTGTTGATTGGGGACTGTGTGTAAAGCACTGCACTCTAGAAATAGAATAGTCAAAAGCAACTGTCCTTAAGAATATGTACAGTGCTGGAGAGATGGCACATAAGAATGATATGGCTCATATCATTAAAAACCAGAGTTCTATTCCCGGCACCCATACAATAACAAATGCCTGTAACTCAGATCTGAGGGATCTGATGACCTCTTCTGGCTTCCACTTATTGTGTGGATGTACTTTTTAATATGTGTTTCTGTATGGGTTCACGCATTCACATGGCAGTGTTTAGGAGTGGGTTTTCTCCTCCTGCCATAAGAGTCTGGGGAATTGAACTCAAAGCATCAGGCTTGGCTGAAAGTACATCTGTCTACCTGGTGAGCAGTCTTAATAGCTCATAAAGTAAAATCTTTTTTTTTAAAAAAAAAAAAAGAAAGGAAAAAGAAAGAAATCTAAAAAAAGAAAGGAAAAGGATTACTTCTAGAAGTTTTCGTCATACTTTGGGATTTCTGTATCTTCAAAATTGAATTAACGGTTATTTAGCATATGCATGCCTTTAATCCCAGCAAGTTTTGTTACAGAGAAACCCTGTTTTCAAAAGCCATGGGTGGATGGATGGATGGATGGATGGATAAATATAGATACAGATAGATTGATTGATTTAGAGAAGCAGTTAGGTGGAAGTGTTTCTTTTTTTTCTTGTTTTGGTTTATTGAGACTGTTTCACTTTGTAACCCTGGCTGTCCAGGAACTTACTATGTAGGCCTGGCTGACCCCTAACACACAGAGGTGTGCCTGCCTCTGCCTCCGGAGCACTGGTGATAAAGGCGCGCACCACCACAACCTGCTGGAAGAGCTTATTAAGTAGCTAGGTCAGTGTGATTGTTCTCTCTTCATTTAGCAAAATTTGCAAATTTTCAGATATGCTAATTATGCTAATTGGGGATAATAAGGTAGACTTGATTTAATTTTTGTCTTCTCTGTCAAGGAACTCTAAGTTTATTGTGGAGATAAGCAAGATACATAACTGAAAATTGAAATGCCTCCTAGTGTGAGATACTGAAACTTAGTCTGGAAGCTGCTTTAGGGGAATATTTCCTAAAACATAGATATTAAGCTAACTATTAAAAGGAGTAGAAGTTGTTTTAGAGAGAATTCTTAGTCTAAAGAGGGTGTGTTCATCAGATTGTTCATAGGAGCATGAAGAAACTACATACCAGGTACGTAGACTGGTCATTGAGCTGCTAAACATGTGATACACTGTGCCTGCATCTGTGCCCTCTGAGTACGGCAATTGCTTTCATTTTACAAATGGAAGATTCAAAGAGGAGGGAGTTTGTTTAGCCATACAACTAATGGGTGAAGTCTGTGTGTGATCTGTACCTACCTGTATTGCCTGCTGTCCACATTTAATGTTCCCTTATTTTTTTTATTCTCCAGTCATTTTTTCCAGTTATTCTTCCTTGGGAATGTATATATCTGTCTCCGATCAGCCCACTACAAACATTGTATGTCCAGCACTCGTGCATGTTATTATACTTCAGTTGCTATATTGCCTCCCAGTTAACCTCTTTACCTCCAGGCTTGCCCTCCATGCCCATCTCTGAGATTCTTGTCCATTTCACCTTTCTCAGAACTCACAGAGTCTCTAGGGCTGCTGGATGGAGTTGATACCCCCACTACTTTTCATGTTTTATGAGCTTGCACAGATTTGACACTAAAGGGCTTGCTTGCATTTTCTAGCATTTGCCATGTGTCGTGTCTGTTACTATATCAGATACCTTCTATGTTTTTCCCTCTGTAACAACTTTGTGACTCAAGTATTAATTTCATTCCACAGGAAAAGGATATTGGGACTTTTGAAGTATCTGGGATGGGGACATCTGTGATCCTGAAGCCCTTCCATGATTAATTCTCACAGAATATTCCCAGGCAGAAGTTTACTAAAATGTTGCACCTGCTGTTTCTGCATTCTCATCTTTACTGATGCGGTGTCTTCTGTTTGAAATATATACAGTCCCTAACGTGCGCTCATCAGAGGCAGTTTCAGCTTTGTGATAATTTTGTGATAAGCAGAAGCAAGGCACAGTTAGGAACTACCTGAAATGTTTTTTGTCTTTTTGAAATAGAGCCTTGCCATGTAGCCCAGGCTGGTCTCATACTCTTGTATGTAGGGCATCTTTAGCTCCATCCTATTGCTGTGATTAAAACACCGTGACTAAAAGCAGCTTAAGGAGGAAAGGGGTTATTTCAGCCATGTGTCCTGAAATCGCAGTCTTTCTTGAAGGGAAGTCATGGCAGGAACCTGGAGTCAGGAATTGAAGCAGAGGCCTTGGAAGAGTGGTGCTTCCTGATTTCCTCCTTTGCTTGCTCAGCCTGCTTTCTTATATCACTTCTACACATCTGCCCAATTGTGTAACTGCCCTAAGTGGAATGAGCCATTCCACATCAATCATTAATCAAGAAAATGTCCTGTAGACATGCCTATAGGCTATGTCTTCATGGAGACATTCTCTAAACTAAAATTCCTTCTTTCCAGATAGGTCTAGGCTTGTGTCAAGTTGAGAAAAACCAACCAGCACAGTAGCCTGGGTTGACCTCAAACTTGGGATTTTTCATTCCAAGTTTTTTTTTTTAATTTTTTTTATTTTTCTTTTTTTAAACTTGGGATTTTTCTACCTCAACCTCCAAAGAAGTGGAGTGTGGCTTCTGGTATGGACTTGGTTCTTTTTAGACACAGGATTTTAGAAAATAATTCAACCTTTCCATCTTAGTTTTATCATGTATATTATAAATGAAAACTTACACACTTGTGTATAGCCAGGGTGAGGTGGTATAAAATACATAGTATTCCTAGAGTTTTAAAACTTGTCTAAGGCTGAGTGATACATGTTTGTGATTCCAGCACTTGGGAGAAAAGCAGGAAGATCAGAAATTCAAGTCATGCCTATGCTGTATAGTGAGTTTGAGTAGTCTGGGGAGACTACAGAAATCTTGTTGCAGCCTGCCTCCACCCATACTATCATTGATGTTTATCCAATCTGATTCTTTCACATCATTTTGTAGTCTCATGTACTCTTTCAAAAATAACTGAAAAGATCCATACAATATCTCTGGGTACCTATTGTGTTCCAGACACTATTCCAAATGTCAGAAATAAATTGATATTTGAAATTCAATCCATTTCCCCAAGGAAATGTATTACTATCTACTGAAGGTGAGGTGTACAGATAAACACCTTTAACACAAGCTTGTCAGGTTTGTAGTAGAGGAGAAGTAAAGGTGCATCCATGGAGGAAAAGGAATGATCTCGAGTCATGCCTAGGAGAAATATCTTTAGAACTGGGTAATGAATGATGTTCCAAGTTGGAAGGCAAAGTCGGAGTGCTGCTTTACAGTGAGGGGCACGCCAGCATATGCAAAGGCATGGAAATGACATTGAAGTGCGTGACACATTCAGTAGATCTGGAAACAGTGACTAATGGTTTTGTTTTGTTTTCCTTTTTCTTTTTATAATACACTGTCTCTCTATGTAACCTTGGCTCTCCTAGAACACACTCTGTAGATTAGACTGGCATGGAACTCAAGAGATCTACCTGCTTTCCCCTCCCAGTTGCTGGAGTTAAAGGCTTCTGCCACTCTGTCCTGCCAATGACTAAGGTTTTAACAGTCGTTTTTGAATTCACCTAGTACGTACCACATAACTTGATCTATCAAGGGATCAGATTTATTGACTATATTTAAATTTTTCATTCAACATTGTATTATGTTTAGTGATATGTGTATGAATACTTGTGCCCAAGGCCAGAGGTGTCAGATCACTGGAACTGGAGTTACAGGCAGTTGTCAGATACCTACGGTTGGTACTGGGAAATGAACTTAGCATATGCTCCTAACTGCTGAGCCATCTCTTTAGCTTGATTTTATAGAAGAGTATTTTAGCAGTGTGTTTGATACAGAGTTTTTAGAAGTTATTTTTCTTTATTGTTGTAATTCCTGTTTGTTTCTATGGTTTTGATTATTTTTAGATCTTCAAACAGTGTGTATGTGTTGAAACTTGGACCCAGAACCTCACGAATACTAACCTTATGTTCACTACTTAGTCACATTCCTAGTCCTCTTTGCCCCCTCACCACTTGCTTTTGAGGTATAGTTTTTCACTGTAGCTCAGGCTCACTTGAAGCTTGTCCTCCTTCCTGTTTCCCATGTGCTGAATTACAGGTGTATGCTGTATATCTTTCTTGATTTGTTCATGGTTCATGTGGTAGTGCTGTCTTCTGTTGTTGAATATTATCTTAAGATGTGTTACATTAGTTTGTGCTATGGAATATTTGTTTTAATGCTGCAAAGATGAGTTGCATTCTTTTATGTTGCATTTGTTTAATTCTGTGAAGTTGTTTTACATTGCCTGTCTAAACTACCTGATTGGTCTAATAAAGAACTGAATGTCCAATAGCTTGGCAGGAAAGGCTGGGCAGGAGTGGCAGGCAGAGAGAATAAATGGGAGGAGAAATCTGGGCAGATCAAGGAGTGAGAAAAGGAGAGAAGGACACCAGGGGCCAGCCACGGAGTAAGAAGTAAAGAAAGATACACCAAATAAAGGAAAAAGCCCAGAGGCAAAAGATGGATGGGATAATTTAATTAAAGAAAATCTGGCTAGATACAAGCCTAGCTAAGTCTGGGCATTTATAAGAAAGAATAAGCCTCTGTGTTATTTATTTGGGAGCCAGGTATCAAACCCCCAAAAGAGCCAAGTAATGAAAAAGAAATAACAGTTTTCCATTTTACAAATGAGAAAAGTTTAGGATCAATAGAAAATGGAATCACCAATTTTCCTTGTATATTTTTTAGACCAGAGACATAAAATTTATTATAGGTTAACTTTGTCCTTTCTTCTTCTAGTACTACTGTTATTAGTTATTTGTATGTCTACATGTGGTTATGTGTACCTCTGTTCCAGTGTCATGTTCTACTTACCTGAGCTGCCTTGGCTCAGATGACTTCTTCCCCAAATACCTGTATATATTGAACAGTGGCTAAACGTGGCCAGCAATGAGGAGGCTTCAGGGAGATTAAAGTTGGAGTTAACATTTGGGCTACAGTTTGAAGCCCTGTCTCAAAAACTAATAACAAAGATGAAGAATTGTGAAGAGGATATGAATGTCTAATTGATCTATTGTTTTATGTACCTACTATAGAATGTTCATAAACATGGCTGGATTGCAGGGTGTTGAAGCCCATGCCTCTCTGGCCATGGTGATGTCTTCCTTTAATCCTTGCCGTCTAGGGCCAGAGGTAGATGGATCTCTGTGAGCTCAAGTAACAAAACAAATCCAAAAGAAGAAAAGATCTGTGTCTGTAGCTGAGTTTGGAGGTGGTTTCCATTCCTCCAAGTCTATCTTGTATTTCTTTTGAGTAGAGACTCAGACATTAAGAGGACAGTGTTGGCCGTTTCTTTATTCTCAACCAGAAAGAAGAATGGAAGAGAATGACATGGAAAGAGCAAGGTGTCACGTGTTCTGACAGCCCAGATAGGTAGAGTAGTCAAGTCCAGGCATGATATTTTGGTTTATGGTGATCATTTGTCTAGAATAGTGTTTTGTCCTCCTACTAGTCAAGGCCATCTTAAGTTTCATTTGTTGTCAGTTATTTTCTACCTGTGTTTTCAGAGATGAATGCTTAGTACTTTATATTTTTCAATTTTCGATGTGCCTATTAGTGTGTCTTAGTTAGGTTTCTATTGTGCTAAAACAAAAAACAGAAGCAACTTGGGGAAGAAAGGATTTGCTGTATCTTACATTTCCAGGTACAAGTTGGTCAGCTAGAGGAAGTCAGGGCAGGAACCTGAAGAGGAACTGAAGCAGAGACCATGAGGAGTGCTGTTTACTGGCTTATTCCTGGCTTTCTCGGTTGCCTTTCTTTTTTGGTTTTTCAAAACAGGGTTTCTCTGTGTACCCACGGCTGTCAGGGAACTCACTCTGTAGACCAGGCTGGCCTCAGACTCAGAGTTCTACCTGTCTCTGCTTCCTAAGAGCTGGGAACAAAGGCATATGGCCCCACCACACCACCTAGCCTCACTTTACTTTTATATGCCCTAGGACCATCTGCCCAGGGACAGTACTGCCCACAGTGGGCTGGACCCTTCCATATCATAAATCAAGAAAACGCCCTACAGACTTGCACACAGGCTAATCTTATAAAGACAGTTTTTCAGTTGAAGTTCTATCTTTCTAATGGCTCTAGCTAGCTTATGTCAGGTTGATGAACAGAATACATAGCAACAATAATCACAAACATGAAAACCTACAAGGAGGTAGGTGCACATCTTTAATCCCAGCAGATATATGCTGATCTCTGTGAGTTCCAGGCCAGCCTGATCTGCATATTGAGCCTTTGTCTCAAAACAAATTAATCACAATCAGGAAAATTTATTTTAAATTTTATTATATTTTTAAAAGTTACTAATAAAAAAAATTCCCAAAGACTATGCAATTCAATGAGCTTCTATACTTTTAATGTAGCCATTGGAAATGAAATCATTGCAACTTTATGTTGAGTTTTATATTTTCACTATTTTATGCACTTAACGCACAACCAAAACCAAAAAATCCCTGACAGAATTAGAACTAGGAAGCAGATAACTTTATATCCTCATTGTGAATGTATGTTCATTGCATTCATTCCTTCTTCATCCCCTTAGTGTCAGCCTTCCTTGTTCTCTTTTGTATGTTACTGCACCTACATGTAAGTATTCTTATACACACATACATACACACACACACATATACACACATGTATTTTACATATGACAGAGAACATGCATTTTGTTTTTTCTTTCTAAGATTGTGTGACCTCACTCAACGTTATATTCTAAGTCCATCCATCTTCCTGCAAATTTTTTTATTTCATTTTTCTTCGAAGCTGAACAATATTCCCTTTTATATATACCAAATTTTCATTTTCCGTTCATGTGCTGGTGGGCAATGAGGTTGATTTCCATTTCTTGCTCTAGTGAATAAAGCAGAAATAAAAATGAGGGTGCAGTACTTTTACGGTAGGGTATGCTCAGAAATGAAATAGGAAGATCATATGCTATTTCTATTTAAAGTTTTTGGGGGACGGGGAGTCTCCAAACTGATTTCCACAATAGCTGTATTAATTTGCACCCCTACCAGCAGTGAATGAGGCTTCCATTCTCTATTCTGCAGCACTTGTTGTGACATTTATTGGTGATAGCCATTCTGTTGGGTGAGGTGATATGTAATTTGAATTTGCAGTTCCCTGATTCTTATAACTGTTGAACGCTTTAAAATAGTTATTGGCTGCTTGCATTTCATTTTTTTTTAAAAAAAAAATAACTGTACTGAGCTCATCTACCCATTTATTAATTGTAAGTTTTACTTTCTTGGTATTTAATTCCTGCAATTCTTTGTAAATTCTGGATATTAGCCACTTGACTGCAGTATAACTGGTAAAAATTTTCTCCCTGTGGGCTGCCTCTTAATTCTGCTGATTATTTCTTTTGCTGTGCAGAACCTTACCTACATGTAGTCCCACCCGTTAACACTTGAGGTTGGCTCCTGTGCTGTTGGTGTTCTGTTCAGAAAGTTCTTGCCTGCACCAGTAGTTTGAAAGGCATCCCTTACATTTTCTTCTAGAAGTGGAAGTATTTCAGGGATTAAATTAAAGTCCTTGATCCATTTTGTATTGATTTTTATACAAGGTGAATGATAAGAATTTAATTTCATTCTTCTGCAAGTACAAACGCAATTTGATGAGCACCATTTGCTGGATATGCTTTCTTTTTTCCTAATGTATGTTTCTGCCTCTTTATCTCAAAAATTAAGGGTACATAGCATTGCCATTCTATTTCTGGGTCCTCCGTTCTGTTCCATTGGTTTTCGTGTCTTTTTGGTTTTTCTGTATAACAACCCTAGCTGTTCTTGAACTGACTCTTGTAGACCAGGCTGACCTCAAACTCACAGAGATCCACCCATCTCTCCCTCCCAGATGCTGGGAGTAAAAACATGCGCCCGACCCTTCCTGTCTATTTTCATGCCTGTACCAGGTTGTCTGTAGCCCTATAGTATAATTTGAGATCCAGTACTGTGTTGTGACTCGTTGGGGTTGCTTTGGCTGTTTGCAATTTTTTGTGTTATCGTATGAATTTTTGCATTGTTTCTTGTGAACTATGATTGGAATTTTGACAGATAAATCTGTAAACTAATTTTAGTAGTATAAATATTTTTATAGTATTATTTCTAACAACCCAGGAGCATGGAATATCTTCCATCATCTTCTGTGATTTTCTTTTTCAGTGTCTTGAATTTTTCGTTGAGGCTCCTGTTAGGTATATTTCTAAACACAACTTTTTGTGAGTTACTTTGAATGGAATATTTTTCCTAATTTCTCTTGAGAACACACTGTTGTGTTTAAATTTCTTTAATATTCATTTAGAGTGTGCAAGTTTGCATGTGTGCATATATATGCCATGTATGCATGTGGAAGTCAGGACAGTCTGTAGACTCAGTTCTCTGCTTCCACCATGTAGCTCCTGGTAATCTAATTCAAGTTATTAAGCTTGGCAGCAAGTGTCTTTACTTGCTGAGCCAGCTAACTAGTCCATAACCAGGTAAATTTATAATTTTATTTACTTAAAATTTTATTTTGCCTTTTTTTTTCTCGAGACAGGGTTTTACTGAAGTTTTGGAGCCTGTCCTGAAACTAGCTTTTCTAGAGCAGACTGGCCTCGAACTCACAGAGATCTACCTGCTTCTGCCTCCTGAGTGCTGGGATTAAAGACATGCGCCACCACCACCTGGCTTAGTTTGCTTTTTAATGTTTATTTCACTTAGGTTTTTAGCATTTGTATGTTTCAGTGTGTGCCTGTGTGGAATTTATGACTCATATTTGTGGGTGCCAGAAGAGACCAAAACAGGGGATTGGATCACTGGAACTGGATTTACAGGCATTTTTAAGGAATCAGTGCTGGGTGCTGGGAAGTGAGCTCAGGTCTGCTGGGAGAACAGTAGGCACTCTGAATTGCCAAGCAATCTCTCCAGTTGTTGCCCTAGTCAAGAAGTGCTGAGGACCTTCCTATTTTCAGCAAATCATTTGAGTGATCTGTACATTTAGAAATTTTTCTTCTGAGTGTAGAATTTAAGCATGCTTGGATTTGAAGTCTCACTGTGGTACTGATGAAATAGGCAATTGTATGTTGCTTGCCTAAAACACTTGTTTATATTTAATAAAAATTAAGACACTGCTAAGTACCAGAGTCCTTATTCTGAACTGACTAGTGCCAATAGTTTGACATTGGGCAGGTCTTTCCCCACTTCTTGCAGTATGCAACGTGAGGATGACTTGGATCTGACTGACCTTTAACTTTTTGATTAATTGATGACAATCCCAATTGGGCACTGAGCAAGGAAGAAAAGGATGAAAATAAGTGTCTTGATGTACCTCAGTGTTAATAATTGATGTCAGGGCTGAAAAGACAGCTCAGTGATAGGAACAGTTGTTCCTTTTGCAGAGGACCTGGGTTCAAAACTTAGCACTCACATTGTGGCTCACAAACCACTTAGATCTCCAGTTTCAGGGTATCTGACATCTACTTCTAGTCTCTTAAGGGCACCCAGCATGCATGTGGCCCACACACATACATATAGACAAAGCATTCATAAATAGAGTAAATATAAAAAGAATTTTAAATTGACATGTGGTGATATTTTGTTTATGCTGTAACAAATAAAACTTGCCTGAAGATAAGAGTATAGCACTAAGCCACTAGTTAGTCAAAGAGGCCAGGCATTTGTGGCACATACCTTTAATCCTAACACTCAGGAGACAAAGGCAGGTGGATTAGTCGGAGTTCAAGGCCACCCTGGGCTACACAAAATTGATCTTTTCTAATAGAGAAACAAAGGTGATAGCAGAAGTTGGGATCACGTGGCTTTAATGCCTGCACTAGGGAGGTAGAGACAGGAGTGATATGATTGGGCAGAGAGAGGCATATTAAGGCGGGAGGAGACAGGAGCTCAGGGCAGTCTGAGGATTTTTAGGGATGGATGCAGTCTGAGGATTTGTAAGGACAGGATTGCCCCTTTGGTCTGAGCATTGGTAAAGGTAAGAACTCTAGTGATTGGCTGCTCTGCTTCTCTGAGCCTTCAGTTTTCACATCCTAATAGGTAACTTTAAGTTTTTATTATTAAGACCAGTTAGAATATGTGCTACATTGATATCTGCCTGGACCCGTAATTTTGGGGGAATTATGTATTTATTTAGGATTTTTCATTATATATCCTAATAAGTTACGAATTAACTGACCATGAAGATTGGGCAAAGGTAGAACATTATTTTGGTAATATTTTGAGCCTTAATATCCAGGTAGCCCTTCTTTGGGTTACTCTAGTAATTATCAGCAGTATGTACGTCGGCATGTATGCATATAGTATTGATATAGGATACTCTTTTTTTATGCTGTGAATCTTTTCCCATTAGATAATAAAGTAGCTGATTTGACCTGTAGCTAGGCAGGACTGAGCCAGGTTGGAAAGCCAAACTGAAAATACAGGGAAAGAGAAGGACAGACACTGGGGAGAAGTCAAGTGCTGGGATTAAAGGTGTGTGCCACCACACCCAACTACTCTTTTTTTATTTTAAGGACTTTAACCTTTTTCTTTTCTCTCCCAAGCCTGCATATATTTTTAACACACCGTAAACCATTTAGAGATTTTCTTCCTCTTTGAATCTCTCTTTACTGTATATCTCTTTTTCTGACCACAGGAGTCTTTCATTTGCTAAGCAGTATGGCCAGGATTAAAGCTGTGGCTTTGACGGCTGATCCAGCCCATTCCTTAGCTTTCTGAGACTCTAGCCTCATGGCGGAAATACTGGCTGGAGCCATGTTTATTGCCACAACTCTATGGTGTTTCAAGGTCCGTGCTGCTACCAGGAAGCGTGCTATAGGCTCTTCATACACACCATTTAAGTGTTTTGTGGCAGAGCCTCTTAAAAGGGCTACAAAGTTTTTGCAGCTTAGGCTGAGTCAGGAAGCCTCTCTTAAATGAGACACATTTGCTCTAGCAAACAGAGCCCACCTGAGAAAATGCTGCTATCAATAAGCCGTGCTTAACTCTTTTCACAAGCTCTCTCAGGTTTTCTGTTGATGCAGTTGTCCACACCTTGGGCACCATTTGTTGACCCAGTTTATCCACCCCTCTCGGTCCTGCAGCTGTTAAGTCTCAAAGAAATCACACAGAAGTCTACATTAGTTATAAACTGATTGACCCACTAGCTCAGACTTCTTATTTGCTAATTCTTATAATTTACATTAGCCCATTATTCTTGTCTGTGCTAGCCATGTGGCTCGGTACCTTATTCAGCGAAGTAGTCACATCTTGCTTCTATGGCTGGCTCACAACTGTGGACTTCATGCTCTTCCCAGAATTCTCCTGTTCTCATTGCCCACCTCTACTTCCTGCCTGGCTACTGGCCAATCAGCATTTATTAAAATACAATTGACAGGGTACAGACCATTTTCCCACAGCACCCGCCCTCATCTTTTATTTGGTTATCGAGTCTTGTACCCACAGAGAAGACCATGCCCATTAGTCAAGCCATCTAATACAATTGGCTGTTGGATCGAATTCCCACAACATACCATAGAGTATGAGCGATGGAAGACCCTGGGATATCTCAGAGGTCACGGATCGAATTCCCACAACATACCATAGAGTATGAGCGATTGAAGACCCTGGGATATCTCAGAGGTCACGGATCAAATTCCCATAACATATCATAGAGTATGAGCAATGGAAGACCCTGGGATATCTCAGAGGTCATGGGAATTTTCCTTCCCTGATACTGAAACTTTTCTCATGTGCAGGGTTAGTGCTAGCTGTCGAGAAGTATTTCACTGGGACAGAAGACTGCTAGTTTACTTTACAGAGTGGGTGAGAGTTGAAGAAAAACAGCTTGCTAGACTGGGGGAGTGCAAGCACAACAGCTAGATGTCCAAGGTTGTAAAAGGGAATATAATTATAACTAGAAGTATTGGTGGGGTCAAATTATGGATCTGATGAAATTTAGAAAGGGGAATCAGCTTCCTGAAGGTTTTTCTTGTGTGAGCAAACATTCTTGTCTTCCAGGCAGGGGCTAGTGTGTCCCAGACTGGCCTCATGAGGCGCACAGGCATGCATGACCACCTGCAGTTCTTGATTAGTGCACACCACCAACTGAGCTCACTTACAGTCCCAAACAAATGTTTGGGTTTTCTTTTCAGGAGGAATAATATTATGAAGGGTAGGAGAGGTCAAATATATTCGATGGGGCAAATGTAATTGTGTTAATGACCTTTTGAAATTGGATTAAGATCATAGGACAGAGGTATAGGGCTCTTTTTTAGGTGAGTGAGCAGACTCTTGGGCTTGAAAGGGTAATAGAAGTATAGTTTCTATTTTGATGTGGTTCTCATTACATATTACTTGAATGCGTAATATTATACACAAAAACACACACTTTCAGAGTGTGTCTTACTGAATAACACAATTGTTTGAAACTCTTCTGCCTCAGCATCTCTAGTGTAGAATTAGAGACATGTACTATCACTCCTGACATCTTTTTTTTTTTCTGTCCTGGAGACCAGGCTGACCTCATATGTAGAAAATTCTGCCTATCTCTGCTTCCTGAATGCTAGAATTAAAGGTGTAGCACACCATCCCCACTCCCACCTTTTCTTTAGGTGAAGATTTTTGGAGTTCATTTTCTGTCTATGAAATCTTTTCATTAATTCTTGTAAGAATCTAACTAATGCTGTTTGTTTTGTTTACAGTTTAACTTTGGTTTAAGAAAGAATTAGCGTATATGTACTGCTCTACTCACTGGAAGAATGACAGATGACAAAGATGTACTTCGAGATGTGTGGTTTGGACGAATTCCAACTTGCTTTACATTGTATCAGGATGAGATAACTGAAAGGGAAGCAGAACCATATTATGTAAGTATATTGGTGGTTGCAAATGAGATCTTTAATTTGTCTGTTGTAAATAAGGTTGTTAGAACCCGAAGCCTGTCACTCAGCATTTTATATGCAACTGGATGCTATTGGAAAGTTAGAAAGAAGACAAGGTGATCACAGATGGTAAAGTACTTAGCAGGTAAGTGAGACTTGAGTCTGCCTCTTCAGGACCCACATAGAAGCTAGTGTGTGCCTGTAATGTCTGCTCTGGGAAGGCAGAAACAGGAGGATTTTTAGGGCTTGCTGGCCAGCCAGGCTAGCCAAACCAGTGATCCCTAGATTGCAGTGTTTCAGTAAGGTGGAGAGTAGCTGGAACACAGTGCTTTAGAACATTTGCTCTTGCCGGGGCCCTGGTTCAGTCTTAACACCCACATGACAGCTCACAACCATCTGCAACTTGGTGCCATGGACTCTGAAACCCTCCTCTGACGCTGGGCACCAGGTGTTCTTATGCTGCATGTACATACATGCAGGCACAGCACTCATGCACATAAAATAAATCTTAAAGTAAAACAAGTTGAAGAGTGATGGAAGAAGACATTTGATATTGACGGTTAGTTTTCACATGTGCGTTTGTGTGCATATTACCAGAAACATCTGAATAAATGAAAGAAATAGGGGCTGGAGAGACAACCGTTTAGGCGTACATGGTACTCTTGCAGAGGACTCCCATTGGCAGCTTACAACCTCCTGTAATTCTATCTCCAGAAGGAACTGATGGCTCTGTCCTTTAGAGGCACCCGCACAAACACATCGACACATGCACATAATTAAAAATAATAACAAATCTTTAAATAAATTCCTGCCAGTCATGCTACTCACAGTACAGACACACACACACACACACACACACACACAGAGTCACTGTAGACAGATGGACACACTTTTTTTGTGTGTGCATGTATTCATCTATATTATATTAGAGTGGAGTCAGTCTCGGACTATATCGATAATAGAGCACAGGCTTAGGATGTCAGTACCTAAAACACACACACACACTTAACACAAACACATATGGTAGTGGAATCATAGGTTATGTGCTGTGTTTGAGTTGGAAGCTATTTTTTAATCATATGTTCAGATGTTTTATTTTATATGTATGGGTGTTTTCCCTCATTTAAGCATACCATATGATTGCAGTGCCTGAGGAAGCCAGAAGAGGGCACCCTAACCTTCTGGAACTAGTTGTGATCTGTCTGTCATGTGAGTGTTGGGAACTGAACCCTCTGCAAGAGAAGCCAGTACTCTCAGCTTCATATTGGATTTTTAAAATATTTAGATGGTTCCAAGCAACTAGTCAGTCAAATATGTTTACACTTGAATGAACTTACAAATGCACATGTACAGATGAAAGTCTACACATGTCCGTTGATCTAATGCTGTATATGACTTAATGACCTAGTGTATTCATAATATGTTATGACCTAGCATTTTTAATAAAATGTTGGGGCTTAGAATGCAGGAGAGTAGTAGAATATCTTCTTGGCATTTAGAGGAACAGCCCTGGATTTGATCACAGCTTCCAAATACCCAAGTGGGGAAAAATATATACACACACATACATGTACATAAACACATACTATCTACCTCAGTCTTCTGAATTCTGGGATTAAAACCATGTGCTACCACATTCACCCTGAATTTTTTGCTTTAAAAACAAATTCCAAGTCTCTTCTGATTTTACTATGCTTTTCCTTATCCACATTTATGTGTCTGTCAATCAGATTAGGTATTCTTCCTGTTTATTGAGTAGCACCCAAAGGCAAAATAGTTGTTTTATAACTGTTTCTAATAAAGTTGACAGTGGCAAAAACTTTGGTGGCTATACACACATACATCACAAACCCTCCTCCACAGACAGATACACCACTACACACACTACAGACACACATGCATGCCCCCACACACATACCACAGGTGCACACAAGCACACAGACACAAGTCAGTGTGTCAGCAAGTCAGTGTGTCAGTGATGAACCAGCAGTTAGAGTGCTTGCTGTTCTCCCAGAGGACCTCACTTCATTTCTGCATTTCTAGCACACATGTCAAATGTGTCACAACCACCTGTGACTCCATCTTGCTGGGATCCTATACCCTCTTCTAGCCTCTGGACACCTGTACATAAATGACAATCATATCACATACACATAAATACAAATAAAATAGAGTTAGTGACTGTGTGAAGGATTATATTACAGGTTATAAATTTGTAATGTTTTGTTTTGGTCTCACTAGTGCTAGGAATAAAGATGTATATATTCTTCACCACTATGCCCAGTGCTGAAATTCTTTTTCTAAATTTTTTTTTCATTTTATTTTGTGTGCCTGAGTGCACCAAAATATATGTGGACCACTTGTGTGCAAGAGGCCTTGGAGATCAGGAAATGGTGTCCTACACTCTTAAACTGGAATTACAGGGAGTTGTCAGCCACCATGTGGGTCTTGGGAACCAAACCCAGGTATTCTGCAAGGGCAATAAAGCACTCTTAACCACTGAGTCATTCTCTGCTCCTTGGGGAAACAATCCTTTAAAAGATACAAGGTCTCGTGTAACCTAGTTAGCCTAGAACATGGTGTGTAGCAGAGGGTGATGATTCCACACAGCCTCCTGATTCCTTTTCTTTCACCCCTAAGTGGTAGGCCTGAGCCCCCATACCAGGTGCTTTTTTCCTTTCCTTTCTCTTTCTCTTTCTCTTTCTCTTTCTCTTTCTCTTTCCCTTTCCCTTTCCCTTTCCCTTTCCCTTTCCCTTTCCCTTTCCCTTTCCCTTTCCCTTTCTCCTCTTCCCTTTCCCTCTTTCTTTCTTTGGAGATAAGGTCTCACTGTAAAGCTTCAGGCTGGCTTTGAACTCAAAGAGATTCTCCTACCTCTGCCTCTTGAGTGATGGAATTAAAGTGGGTGCTACCGTGCCTGGCCCAATTGCAAATTCTTGAGCCAGTCTGAGCCTTAGATGGTAGTGTGTGCTCTTTAGAATCAGCAGCTGAGACCCTTGCCCTCTAGTTTCGGTCTGTCTTCCTTCTTACCAACTCTGTAGGTTGATACTGTTTTCTGCAGAATAAACTATTACTGTGCAATAGTTGAATAGTCATTTTAAATTGAAATTCTCTCCCTGTCTCTTTTGAGACAGAGTGTCTCTGTGTAGTCCTAGCTGTCCTGGTTCTTGCTGAGTAGACCAGATTGACCTCAGACTCAGAGATCCGTCTGCCTCTGTCTCCTGAATGCTAGGACAATTTGTGTGCGCCACCAATGCCTGGCTGAAATTCTAATTTTATTTTGGTGAAATAAAATATCCTGACAAAAGCAACTTAGAAAATAAAGGATTTGTCTTGTAATTAAAAATTCATAATTAATTATACAGTCCATTATTGTTGGGAAGTCAAGGCTTCAGAAGTTAAAGTATCTAGTTACATACAGTCAAGAACAGACAGAAATGAATGCATGCGTGCTTACTAATTTCACCATCTTTACTCTTAAACAGTCCAGAGCCTAAACCCAGAGAACAGTGTCTCCCACAGTGAGTTGGGTTGTCCCACAGTGGTTCACAAAGTCAAGGCAAAAATCACCCATAACCTTAGCCACAGGCCAACTGTATGTAGACAATTCCACATTGAGGCTGTCCTGCCAAATGGTTCTAGATTGTGTTGAGTTGACAATTAAAGCCAACAATCACACAAATGTGCTTTACTATGTGGTTAGTTAACCATACCTTTTTGATTTTTTTATGTCCCTCAGTGTACCACCTGTATTGGCTCTATAATTCTTGAAAAAGTCTAGTTTATCTTTGTGTTTTATTAATGATGTTATTAAAGTATTATAAATATGGTATTTTAATATATTAAACATTAAGTTCTTTATAAAAGGTGATGTGAATCGTTTAATATTTAAGACAAATTTGATAGAAATACTTAATATCTTAATTAGTATGACCTGTAATTATGTAAAGTGGTAAAGAAAAATTGGAGATGTGTGTCAATTATAAGCATTTATGCCCTAAGCTCTACTTAAAAATTATAACCTAGTTAGAAACATTCACTGTTTTAAACTCTAGTTTTTCATTTTCTATACAAAGCAGATGGCTTGGGATTGAAGTAGTCCAAAATAATGCAAAGAACACAACTGTTTTCCTTAAAATTAACAAACTTACTTAATATATGTCTTAGTTTTGGAACAATAATGAGTAAGTAAATATGGCTTTACAAATTTTCATTTCAGTTGCTTTTGCCAAGAGTCAGTTATCTGACGTTGGTAACTGATAAAGTGAAAAAGCACTTTCAAAAGGCTATGAGACAAGAAGATGTCAGTGAGATATGGTTTGAATATGAAGGCACACCCCTGAAATGGTGAGTGAATTTTTCTTCATTATTAAACAGTAAGTATATGCTAGCTTTAAGAAGATATAGTGCCCCGGAACAGTTGTTAAAAGTTCTACAAAGAAAGAAATGAAGCAAGGATGATAACCAACACCTGTGATCACCACATTCAAGAGACTGAAGCAGGAGATTACAATTTGAGGCTGCCCTGGTCAATATATCAAGTACCAGGAAAGCCAAGGCCATATAGCAAAACCCTTTCTCAAACAAAACAAAACAGAAAAGAAATTTCTAGTCTAGCTGAGAAGTGGAGGTTAACCCATTATACAATATTTTATAGACAATAATCTGCCTTGTCTGTCATGTTCCAAACCCTGAATTTAGTCTCTTAACACCTCAGAAACCAGGCATGGTGAGGCACATCTGTACTCCCAACACTCACAGGTAGAGGCTAGACGATCAGAAGTTTATCATCTGGCTACATGATGAGTTTGACCTGATCTACATGAGACCCTATCCGTGTCCCAACTCACCCCCATCCCCAAGCGGGGGGGGGGGGAGGGGGATTCTGACTTTCTCCAGTATTCAAATACTGAGGTTTGAGCGACATTTCTCATATAAACCATCATAGAAAGCAAAAAAAAAATTCTACTGTCTGCTTATATCCATGGGTGATTGGATAACAGATTAATGTATTGTCTCTTACTTAAAAAAAAAAGGAGATTTTTGTTTTTAATTATGTGTGTGAACGTATGTTTGTGGGCATACACATATGAGTGTAGGTGCCCATGGAAGACAGTGAAGGCATGAGATACCCTGAAACAGAAGTTACAGGTTGTGAGCTACCCCATACAGATGCTGGGACCTGATCTTGGGTCCTCTTCAAGATCAGTTTTGTTTTGTTAATTTTTATAGGTGTATTTTATTTATGTGTATGAGTGTTTTACCTACATGTATTTGTGTGCCTTGTGCATGCCTGATATCCACAGAGTGAACAGGGCGTTGAATCCCATGGAACCAAAGTTACAGATGTTATGTGGGTCCTGGGAATCGAACCTGGGTCCTGTACAAGACAAGCTTTATACCACTGTGCCATCTTTTCAACCCCTAATGTGTGTTCCTAACTGCTGAGCTATCTCTCCAGCTCCACATCCTGGCTATTATGTTTTTAAGATTCTTGAGAACAGTCCTAAATTTCAGCTTTTCCGTGTGCAGATTAGGTTTTGACATTTTCTGTTATTAAGAGTTTTATTTATTGTGCTTCCAAAGTATTTAAAATAGAGAAGTTATGAGCCAAAGGCTGTGGAGTAGGTCAGGATAATCTGGGTCCTATATTCAAATACTCCGATGTGTATGCAGTTGATTGCAGAAAGAAGATGACTTAAATGGAATATGAAAAATACAAATAGTTTAAAATACTTGCTCTCAGTCCAGGAATATTAAAATGAAGAGGCATTGAAAGAGACTTAGAAGGCTGGGGAGATGGCTCAGGGGTTAAGAGCACTGACTTGCGCAATCCTGAGTTCATTTCCCAGCAACCACATGGTAACTCGAAACCATCTATAGTGGGATCTGATGCCCTCTTCTGGCATTAAGTTGTATGTGCAAATAGAGCACTCATATACAATAAATAAATAAATAAATAGGTAGATAAATAAATTTTTTAAGGAGTAAGATTTAGGAAATAAAAGGGAATTATTTAGGTATAAATAACCTTATTGTGCACCTGGCTTAAATCTGAGGACAACTTAACTTGGAAAGAGCAAACTCCTGGGATTTATCTTATATCTTTTTTTTTAAGGTTGATATATTAATAAGATGTGTCTACTAGATATGACATCAATAATGTTTAATGTTTGGACCAATTTCTTCTTTACTGCAGAACAGTGACGTGTCTTAAATATACCATCTTCCTCCATTTGGTGTTTATCCCTTGAAAAAGTTCCCCCCACCATGCACACACATACAGACACACACACACGTCATTGAGGGCTGAACATTCTAGTCTTGGGTTTTCTCTGCAATTGCTCTTCCACTAGGCTTCATTCTCACCCCTCTGGAAAGTCCTTCCCCCCCTTCCCCAATCAGGGTCTTTTCTGTAGCCCAGGCCAGTAGGAGACTCACTCTGTATTCCAGTCTGTGTCAAATAATTGCTGTTTTGGGCTGGAGAGATGGCTTGGCAGTTAAGAGCACTGACTGCTCTTTCAGAGGACCCGGATTCAATTCCCAGCAGTCACTTGGAAGCTCATAAGTGATTGTAAATTCAGTTCCAGGGCAATCTGTCACCTTCACACCATTGCACATAAAATAAAGTTAAATGGCATCATAAAAATTTTTTTAAAAAAAATCAAGGCTGTTTCTTTCTTTGGCCTTGAAGCTACTACTGGTGTGAGAGCTTCAGTTCACGACCTTTTGTGCCATAACTGTTGACATTCTACTTAATATTTTCTCCTATTTTATTCTTTAATTTCCTAGTTGCTTATTTTAACTTGCCCAAATCATAATAAAAAGCTATTGAAGAAAAGTGTTAGATGCACTGAATGCTCAATAAGCTAAAATGATACAAGCCCAGCACGATTTTGCATGCCTTTAATCCCAGCACTCAGGAGGCAGAGGATGAGATAAATAAATTTTTTAAGGAGTAAGATTTAGGAAATAAAAGGGAATTATTTAGGTATAAATAACCTTATTGTGCACCTGGGAGGCAGGTTGGTCAACATAGTGAGTTTTAGGACAGCTAGAGCTCTGTGGAGAGACTGTCTCAGAAAGAAAAAATATTATTGATGCACAGATAGCTTCTAACACACAATCTCTCATAGGCTACATGTTCTTTATCCTGGGGCCTATTGCCAACCCTAGTGCATTGTATTGCTGCTAACTCTTAAAAGTTACCTGAGAAATAGATGTATTGATCCATCTGAAAATCCTACCGACTCTTTGGAATGATCTGATTAGACAGCAGAGGGTGCTCTAACACTGCATTTTAAGGAGTGAAATTTCTTACTACTGCATCTTAAATGGTCATCATTTATATATGATGCTTTCATACTGCAACAGTTCTAGATTCTCTGAAGACTGCTTTGGCGGAATATGCAAACAATTACTTGTGGAGGCTTGAGGATGACTTTTGGGGAGTCTGTTCTTCTCAGTTTAGGATCAGGAGATCCTAACTTAAAGTTGAATTTAGGCAGGTTTGTTTGAACCACTCTCCAGCCTTTTCTTTCCTTTATTTATAATATTATTATTATTTTATACATACTGGGTTTCACATAGCCCAGGCTGATGTCAAACTTGCTGTATTGCTGAGGTTGACCATTGAATTTTGGATTCTGCCTCTACTTTCCTGAATATTGAAATTATAGACATGTGCAACCATGCCTAGAATGTTTGATACTTCTTGTAAAGGATATTCTGAATCTGTTTTGCTATGACTTCATAGTTAGAAGGCTAGATATTTATGTACATATGTAATGTTAAGAGAAACAATCATAAGCCAGGGGATTTACATGCTCTTTGGGTGAGTGACTTTAAACTTAGAAATTTCTAAATTTTGAAAATAAAAAGCAGGACTGGAGAGATGGCTCAGTGGTTAAGAGCGCTGGCTGCTCTTCCAGAGCACCCAGGTTTGAGTCCCTGCATCCACACAGTGACTCACTGCTGTCGATAATCCAGTCCCATGGCCTGCTCTGGCCTCTTGAGTACAGCACATGCATATGGTCCACAGATGTACTTGAAGATGAAACACCCACACAGCATAAAAATAAATAGATAAAAGTTTATTTATTTTAGGTGTTTTTTTTTAAGAAAAAGATAAAAACAGAAACTGGCTTTAGCAACACAGCTCTTGAGGCACTTGAACCAGGAGTTCAAAGCCAACCTGGGTGACGTGAGATACTATCTCAAAAAAACAGTACAAAACAGTTGCTGTAAAAAGCCAGATGTGATTTGCACATCTGTAATCCCAACATTTAGGAGGTAGAGGTAGAAGGATCAATTTTGCTTTGTATTTAGGCCAGTCTGGTTAAGATTTTAGCAGGCCAACCAGAGGCACATAGTGAGGTCCTCTCTCAAAAATAAATAAGGTATTTTAGTGCTTAAATAAACTTACAAAAAATAGTTTCCTCTTAAAGGTACCTGCGAGATAATTAACACTACACTATAGCAGCTGATGAGAATCCCCGTAGGTATATTGAGCCTCCTGTGGGAAAACACCTGGCAGCTGGATGAGCCCATGTATTAACCCAGGCATGCAGCTGTGTGAGGTTACTTTTAGTGATTAATCTGTAAAGCCTATGACAGTAGGTGATAGAGTATTGGAAATTTGTTTGGAATTTTAGTTATAAATTGATGTATTTTTTCTATCTTTAAAATATATCTTTCATTTTTAGGCATTATCCAATTGGTTTACTATTTGATCTTCTTGCATCAAGTTCAGCTCTTCCTTGGAACATCACAGTACATTTCAAGGTATAGTTTAAATAGCAGTTCCTGTTTGTGTCATTTATGGTTCTTAATAGAATAGATTTTTTTCAAGTAAGTTATTTATTGTTTCTCATATTTTGTTTGTTTTTGAGACATGGTCTCACTCTGTATCCCATGTGGACAAGGACCTTACTGTGTGGTCTAGGTTAGAGTCAAACTCAAAGTGTTTCTCCTGCTTAGTGCTGGGAATGCACGTGTGTGCTTCTACGTCTGACTAATCACACTCACTCCCTAGCTTTCTACTCCTGTTCTCTTTGCCTTAAGATATTCTTCAATTCCAAATTTTTGGCAACACATTTAATATATGAACATCTTTTCTTTTCAAGAGCTGAGTAAACCATGTTTTAGGTTTCTAATGGTCATAGAACTTGTTCTATATAACCTATATATAATATATAGTTATCTTTCTAAACTAACATAAAATAAAATTCCCAGATGTAGATGTGGGCATGAGGGTAGAGATTAGAACAGCCTAGCCTAGTACTGTTGAAAATTTCTGTATCTGCTTTGACAGAACTCCAAAAATTTGGTGAGCCTCTATTTTGAAACATTTTGATTCCTGTTCTTTTTGAAGCCAGGTAAATTTAATGTTGCCTGTTGTTGTCCTAATAAGCTGTAAAATACTGGTCACAGATGAGCATGGTGATACACAGAGGGACTCTGGTGCTCAGGAGGTAGAAATAGAAAGGTTTTGAGTTCAAACTCAGCTAGGGCTTGGGCTACACAATAAGTTTGAGTCCAACCTTGACTACATCATTAAACCCATCTTAAGAAACAAAAATAAAAAATAGCATAATGATCTCCTCCCTCTTTACTTATGTAGTACCTCTCCTACTTTCCAGTTCATGAACAACATTATGGGGTTTGAAGAACATCTTGAGTTATCACTAGCAAGAGGCTCTCAGATGGCAGTGGGGAAGCATAAAGAGCACGAGAGAGTTGTCATGTCACTCAGCTCTTGAAGACCACTCACTCTCCATTCCTTGTATTAATGTGGGATTCCCCTCTGTATGCTGTGAATGCGTTTTATTACCATTGGTTAATAAAGAAGCTGCTTTGGCCTATGACAGGGCAGAATAAAGCCAGGTGGGATATCCAAACACATTTCTATAGAGAGAGTAGGCAGAGACAAAGAGATGCCATGTAACTGACAAAAGAGATAGACACTAGAACCTTACCAGTAGGCCACAACTTTGTGACGATGAACAGAAATGGGTTAATTTAAGATGTAAGAGCTAGCTAGTCATATGCCTAAGCTATTGGTCAAACAGTGTTGTAATTAATATAGTTTCTGTGTTATTATTCAGGTCTGAGCACCCAGAAAATGAACAGTTTCCACTTGCGTCCTATGATGCTTTTTCTTCATACTTTAATTGGTTCGCCATTTATTATTTCCCTGTGCATCTACAGTAAGGTGCTTTGCATAATAATTTGTTACTATCGTTGCTTTCAATCTAAGCAAACTCACCCAGGTTGTTCAACATGATGTAACAGTTTGGCACACATAGCACCTGTTGCAAGGGGCCTCTTGTTGGTTCCAGGTTGTCTGGCAGCTTAGACTCAAAATGGTCACACAGGAACTGTATTAATTAAATCACTGCTTGGTCCATTAACTCTAGCTTCTTATTGGCTAGCTCTTACATATGAATTTAACCTATTTCTATTAATCTGTGTATCTCCACGTGGCTGTGGCTTACCAGCTAAAGTTCCAGCTTCCTTCTCCAGTGGGCTTTGTGGTGTCTCTCTGGCTCCACCCTTTCTTTCTCCCAGCATACAGCCTACATTTCCCTGCCTAGTTCTGTTCTTCCCTGCCATAGACTCAAAGCGGTTCTTTATTCATTAACCAATAAAAGCAAAACATAGACAGAAGGACCTCTCACATCAAGCACCAGCTTTCACAGCCTTCATAGATTTTTGTTGTTGTTATTTGTTTCCTTTCTATCCATTATGTTCTAATAAGTTTTATGTTAGTTCCATAGACACCTCAGTAGTTCTTATCAACTTCACAGTCACTGCAGCCACATCCCTACGTATCTCTACAGTCCCTGCTGTAGGGGACTCTACCTTCTTTTTTCCTTCTACCCCCATCTGCCTGCTCCCATGACTTGTTAGTAATTGAATGAAAAGCTTTAGTGGTGTTACCAAGGTTGTTTAATTGTGTGTGTGAGTATGTGTGTAAATATACTCCAAAATACTTTGAATTCTAGGTTAAAATATAACTATTAATTCAGTAAACATAGATCCTGCTGTATCCTAGCCCAACACAGTTCTTACAGTTTGGGATATACGATTGAAGGACACAAAGACATGCAAGCACTGAAGACTTTTCCCAACCTGTTTTAGAAACTGAATAACTGACCCCAATACTATTAAAGTAATTAAAAGTAAATTTCAGATCAATATCTTTTATGAGCATGGATATAAAAATCTTCAATAAAAAATTAGCAAATTGAACCCAGAAGTACCTAGAAAACGCACAATGCAAACTATGCTGAGTTTATCTCATGAATACAAGATTGATTCAGTTCTCAGTAATCAATCAGTGTAATTCATTACATTGGCAAAATAAAATAGAAAGTCATAGAACCAAATCAATAGACACAGAAAAAAAGAGTATGGACAGAGTTCAATAACCAGTGCCATTGAAACCTTTAGCAAGCTTAGGAAGAAAAGAGAATTTACTCAGTTTGACCAAGGGCATAGCAAAAATTATCCTAACTGATATTTTAGAAATGATTAGATTTATTTTATTTTATGTATATGAATATTTTGCCTGAATGAATGTATGTATACCGTACGTGTGCTTGTTTCTTGTGGAGGCTAGAAGAGGTGTCATATCTTTTGGTACTAGGCTTCTAGGTGACTGTGAGCGGCCATGTGGGTGCTAGGAACCTAAGCTGGGTCCTCTACAAGAGCAGGAAGTTCTCTTAACCACTGAACCATCTCACCAGACCCTTACATGATGATTTGAATCAGGAAGAAGACAAGGATGTCTGATACTTCTATTCATATAAGCAGTCCTGCTGTAATTCAGCATGTTTTCCTTACCAAAACAAAACCACAGCTTTTTAAGATTGTGCAGTTAAAAGCTACAAGACTTGTAGGAAAAGTTCACAATCTTTGATAACATAAAAAGATAGGAATGCAGTAATCCACAGCATAGTTTTACAGGGGGAAAATGTATCTGGGAGGTATGTAAATACTGCAGCAACGATGGCATTTAAGGTTGAATAAGACACGAGCCAGCTGTGAAGCTGTGGGAAGGTTATTTGGAATCAGAAGTTGTTTGTGAGTGTGACTGCTAACATCAAATATTTCTAATGTGGGGGCTTCAGACTTTCTGCATTTCTGCTCAGATCTGTTTAGCTGGTACAGAATTCAGTGTGCACCTGCCGCTTCTCATGGGCAGTATTTGTATAAGTACACACAGAAGTCACATTATGCTCAGCCTCTTAGCTCATATGTCAGTTGCTTTGGAACAAATGCAAAAGATTTGAACAGAAAGTTAGCAGAACATATGAAATTACCAATAAATACATGAAAAGGTGCCTACTGTGTTTAGTCATCAGGGAAATGTAAATGAAAACCAGAGAGAGAGAGATTACTTTACACTCACTAGAATGACTAAAATGAAAAAGACTGGTAAAGTTTGACATTGAGTACCCAGAACGGTAAATGTTGCTGAGCAGAGTCTAAAATTGTACTGTCACTTCAAGAAAATAACTCACCCCTTTTTAAATGGCATTAATTGTTGTTTGTAGCTGTGTATTTAGAAAGTTGAAAAGATATCTGCTAGGACTCTTGCATGTGACCATTCATAGTGACTTTATTAGCCAAGTAAAGGTCGTACTAGCAGCAGGTTTTCAGGGCTAAATACATGATGACATTCATTCACTGACAGCTGAGTAACAGAGGAGTCAGTTACTGATATGTGCAATTGTGTGATGAATCTTAAGAGTATACTATGTCAATTGTACACTTCCATATATGATTTTATTTGTGAGCATTTATTATGGACAAAACTGCTGCAACATACCACCTTAGTGATTGCTGGAGGTAGAGAAAGGGGTGCCTGTGGCTCAGTATACAAAGTAACTTGTGGTAAACTAACTTTGGGGGGGAGAATGAGGGAGGTGGTAGCCATCGTATTTGTGGTAAACTTTTAGTGGAGAATAAGGGTGGTGGTAGCCACTGTGGTTAACTTTTGGTGAGGAATGAGGGGATGTGGTTGTTTATGTGTTGTAATGTTCTTTATCTCATTTGATTGATAGTTATTTAAAGTCTATTCCTCTAAAACTTCCTATGTTTCATTGGTATGAACCACACCTCAGTAATTTGGCTTATTTAAGAAAGATTTACTGAAGAGAGTACCCTTTACTTTATGGACTTTTCAGAGCACTGTTTCCTGTAAATATGTTAACAACTATTGTAATCCCAGCCAGTATTACTACAACAGAATCCATTGTAGGCATCGCCTGAGGTTAACCTTTACTTGGGAGAAAGTGTAGGTTTCTAAATAGTGTGCCATAGAAGCTGAACCTGAAGCTGAAGTCTCTTTGGCCAGATGTGTAAGTGGTTAGGCAAGGAGGAAGAATGTTGTAAGAAAAGAGTACTCTAACAGTTGATGTTAAGACAGAGATGAGTGTTGCTGGAACAACTGAAAGAGTGCTGACAATGAGAGCCACTCGGTGCTTAAAGCAGGGAGTGTGTGCAGGGAAGTGGGGGGGAGGGGCTGGCAGACCCTGAGGTAATTTAGACTCTTGATGGCTTTGATTATGTTCTAAAAGAAGAAAAAGTTGACGGAGAGGGTTAGGTCTTAGTGTTCGGGAGCTCACTGTGACTCCAAGTACAAAACCATCAAGGCTGTAAAATTATAAGCATGTGCCCTTGTTAGCTAAAACTATAAATTTGACACAGACTAGAGTCACCTGAGAGTCTCAATTGAAAAGATTGCCCAGATCAGAGTAGACTGTGTGCAGGCATGTTGCACATAACATCGGAGAGTTCAGGTCTATGTGAGTGGCACCATAACTTGGGCAGGCAGTCCTGGACCGTGTAAGAAAACTGGTTGAGGATCTGTCTCCTAGTTAGTGAGTTAGCAAGCAGTATTCCTCCATGGTTTCAGCTTCAAGTTCTTGCTTGAATTTCTGCTCTGACTTTTCTCATTGATGGATTGTTACTTGGGAGATGTGAGCAGATAAGTCCTTTCCTCCCTTGTAAGTGTCTTTTTGTCAGAGTGTTTTATCACAGTAACAGAACCTGCTGCATGGGTGCTGTTGCAAGGGTTTTCAGAACTGTGAGTAGTGGAGTAATGAAAGCTGGGAAATTCCAGATCTATTTAGAATACAGTGTAGCCAGACTAGGTTTGCTATGGAAAATGGGGGGGGGGTGGCATTAGTTTATCTTTGGATTTGTTGAGTTGCTTGTACTTCTGGGACACTTAACTAGACTTGTGTGGGTCTGGAGGTTCTAAGAAGGATCCTGGCAGGAAACAATATTAATAATCTACAGTTCATATATGGTATGGAAGTATGTGATCTTATTCAACGTAAGGATATGGAATGAATAAAAAGGGTTCTAGGTTGCATACTTTAAGCAGAAACCACACCAATATTTAAGAATAGTTTTGGAAAAGCAAATAAGCCAGAGAAAGATGAAAATGGGAAGTGCTGATAACAGAAACTTGTGTGTGACTGGAGAAGAGTCACAAGTGTTAGAAGGTGTTTCTCTGACCAGCCAGGCTGGCTAACTGGTGGCAGTGAACTGATAAGAACTAAAAGGCTTGGGGGTGATAGATCTTGGTTGAAGCCAAAAAGAAGCAGAGGTTGAGGCTTGTGTTTGCTTTTGGATAGGTGTTTTAAGTGTGTAAATGTATGCAAACCAGTACTTAGAGGGGAAAATGAGCAAAGCTACTCTTATCTATAAAGATTCAACAAATAGGACCTAGGAGACATGATGAGACATAAATACCCCATAGATTGTAATAAGGAGTGATGATTGGTTCTAGTTAAACTTGTAGGTTACACCTTGGTAGAACTAGAATTTCAAGAAAATTAAGAAATAGTTTGGTATCTGGTGCATTTATTTTAGCATTGGTTTGTTTAACTCTTTCTTTCATTTTCTTTTGTATTTTAAGATAGAGTTTTATAGCTTTGGCTGGTTCCTGAACTGTGCATGACTTTGAATTCATGTCTTCAAATACTGAAATTTTGAGCACCTGCTGCCATGTTTGAGATTGTGGTTGGGAAGGGCACAGAAGGAGGCGGGCTGTGAGTCTTCATTACCCATGCTGCCCTCAGGCTTGTGTCCCTCTTGCCTCCACCAACTGAATCTGGGATTATAACAGGCATGGGATTGTTTTTCCCAGTATGTTCTTTTCTTGAAAAATAGTCCATTAGAAAAAATATTCGGGGGGAAACATGCCCTCCCTTCCCAACATTTTGTGTGTGTTCACCAAAGTAATGTTGAGAATTTATTTTAGGATTTTTATTAAAGTAAATTTGTAAACTATGACTTTATATTTTTCTTTCTAAAGCTCAATCTAGTACTAGAGGTGAGTTGCTAATAAAACAGTGAGAGCTTATGTTTAATCAGATATTTGATTCTTTATATATGACATGGAAATATATTTTGGGTAATGTATTTTTTGAATGTGCTTAATTGTTCTAATAAAATACCATCAGTTTTGTGCCTTTGCTAATAGACTGAGTTTGTTTCACTTACTCTTAAGTAGTGTTTTGATTTAATGCTATTAAGTTACTTCTAACACATATAGATACATTGCAGACAGTCCATGACATTCTAATTAAATAACACAGTTATAATAGCTAGTGGGAGGTCTGAGGATTTAGTTCAGTGGTAAAATACCAAAAGTCCTGGTTTTGGTCTTTAGAATGTAGTGGGGAGTATGTGTGCAAAGTGATTAAAAAAAAAAAAGAAAAGAAAAAAGACACTCCCCTCAACAAACTGATATATAAAGGGAACTTTTCAGAGTACTTTTATAAAAGTGAAATTAAGTTTAGTTTGTCGTGCTTCTAATTTGGAAGATAAATGATAGATTAAACATTGCATCATACTTTTTATCTTTGAGAATTTGTTTAGATCAGAAAAATAAGCAAGTATACACAATGACTAATGCATATTAGGAAAGATCTTTTGTAATTTCATTGTGAGGTTTGAAAAAAAACTCGTTTACTTTCACTTGGGTAGACGTGAAAAAGATACATTCACATGTGGGAGCCAGGAGTAGTGAAGGCATTTGTCACTCCTTGCAATACTTCACTCAGCTGCTTTAACTGCACAAACTCTCTGTTTTGCATTACTGCTCCCATGCCCCCCTCCCCGCCTCCTGTTTTTTCTGAGTTCCTATCATGGAAGATTTCAGAGCCTCCCTAGATTGAGGTAGACCTCCTTTTTTTTTTTTTTAAATTCATATTGCTTTACTTACAAGTGTTCATTGCAAAGAGTCCTTGATCTAGTTTGAGGCCCCTGGTTTCTGCTAAACTATCAATACTGAGCCCTCACTGGGAGTCCTCCTGTTGTTTCCCTGTGTCGTGGAAATCCTGCAGCTTTGGGTCTGCAGGACCGGTACCTTCACATGCTCCAGCAGATCACAGATGGGGTAGATGTTGGGATGAACCAAGTCATAACCCTGGGTCTGGTCCTGGGCAGCTATAGCGTTGGTCCGTCTGCCAGTTCTCCCCTGTCCTCACCACCAGGGTGAGCTCTCCTGCATTGCCCTGTCTAGTTCACCCTTGCAGCAATGAACAAGGGGTGGGGCCAGTTCTACTTTTACAGCCTCAGGGTCAGTTTTCCCACACCTACACTTTCAGGGCCAGCAGTGCTGTGTTGACCATGCATGGAGTAGGGGCCACTCTTCCAAGCACTTCAACCAAACAGCTCGCCAGCATTTATGACATCAGGGCCAACTTTGCCACCTACCTCAGGCGTTGATTGGGGGAGGGCAATTTCTCCCCTGCCTCTGGTGCTACACAACAGATGACTAGTAGGGACAGCTCTCCCATGCTCCCAGCTTTGGGGCTGGCTCACCCACATCACCAATAGGATTGGCTCTTTTGTGCTGCCCAGGTGAAGTAGAGGGCCTGCTCTCCCAAGTGTTGCAGCTGGTGAGGGGCAGGAGCAGCTCTCCCTCTCCCATGACCTTAGGGCCAACTCTCCTACCCGCCTCAGACGTTGATGCTGAGAGGACATCTTTCTCCAGCCACCATATGGCAGATGAGGGGTGGGGCCAGGTCTCCCATACTTACCTTCCCTGACTGGCTCAAGGTGAACTTTCTTTTGAAAGCAGGTGTAGAGGAATGTCAGTACTCTCCTGTAAGTCGTTTTCTGGCTGTAATGGCCACTCATTTGTGATTATTGGTGTCACTTATACGTGTTATACATGTGTTATGCTTAGGAACCTGCAAAAGATAACCTCACAGCTAAGGATTGTTTGGGAAGAGTACGGGTTGTGTCAAATTGGTGAAGCTTTTTAAGTTAATTTCTAAGAATTATTTGTCGTAATTGTGATAATAAAATATGGTGGGCTGGGAACATTGGCAAATGGGGGATGTTCTCTTTAGAAGCTAATATGCATCTGTATGCTTGTTCTGTGTGTTTCCATTGATAGAGTTTTCCAGAAAAAGACCTTCTCCACTGTCCATCCAAGGATGCAGTCGAAGCTCATTTTATGTCATGTATGAAAGAAGCTGACGCTTTAAAACATAAAAGTCAAGTCATCAATGAAATGCAGAAAAAAGACCACAAGCAGCTCTGGATGGGACTGCAGAATGGTAACTACACAGCCTGACTTCTAAGTACTGCGTCAGATAGCACAGAACCATAACCTGTGAGCAGTTTATGCATTAGCAATGTAAACTAGCACTGACCTTCAGGCCCAAATCTACAGAGCAGCCACTGTTAGTTGTCTCTTCCATTTCAGCTTGCCAGTATTGTCCTGTTCCTGGATCGTCTCACTTAGCTCGTGATTTGAGAAAGCATAAACCTTTTTGTTCCACTTCTGAAGAAAGAGTATGGTCCTCATTCCTTAGGCATGACCCTTTCTGATCATATTTGGGAACTGCATGCATGCTAAAGGATGTGTCCTCAGACCAGCGATGCAGCTCCAGCCTCTTCTTTCTCACAGAAGTAGGTTTGCCAATGTGCACAGGTGCTCTCTTGCCTTGCTGGGATATAAAGACTCCTAAGGATCTAGCTTTGTTGTTAGAGTACTTGCCTAGTACTCAGAAGCCCTGATTTATCCCCGTAAGTTGGCAGGCGTGCTGGTGCGTGTACGTAGGAGGTGGAGGCAAGGGGATCAGAAGTTGGAGGTCATCAGCAGCACAGCCAGTTCTAAGCCAGTATAGGATGCATGAGGGGAGGGAGCAGGGAGGAAAAGAAAGAGGGCTGATGAGGCCACTGGAAAGAGAGAGCAAATACTCCTGATGGAAAATGAGTTCATGTGCATTTCTGTCTCTTAGAGATCTGTTGGTTTTTTACTCTTTTTGCATGCATTGATCGCCTTCTAATGCACACAAGAAAGTTGATTTTAAAGCCCTGGCTTCTTGTGGTTCAGTGTGCATGGCCAAGCAATACCCATCCCTTAATTAAATTGCTCAAATTGTAGCTACTGTAGCATATTAACCATAAGTAATTATGTAAAATAGAATTTTATTGCTAGTTTTTAAAAAAAAGTGGTGAACATGTGTATGCACATGCCATATATGTACTTGCATTCACATGTCACATGGGTGTTTGTGGAGGTCAAAGGAGAGTGTGACGATCTCTGGAACTGAAGTTATCAGCAATTGTGAACTTCTGGTAACTGAGTTGAGGGTGCTGGAGATAAGCTTGGGTCCTTTGGAAGAATTTTCAATCACTGGACATCTCTCCAGCCTCTGTTGCTAGCATTTTAGTGTGGACAGCATTACATCTTGTGTCTGCTGATTAATCACTATGCATTTGCCATTCTCAACACAAACAGCAAGGCATGTGGTGCTGTAGTTTCCTTATGTACTTTTAATTGCTTGAGTCCACTTAGCATGGATGGGGATAAAAGGGAATGGTCCAGAAACTGAAAGTGAAGACAATGAGGACTATTGACGTGCAGCAGGAGGAACCATGTCCAGATGAACTCATTAGCATAAGTGGAGATAGCAGGCAATGCCCCAGGTTAAGTGAGGCTATTGGTGTTCATAGTAAAACAACTCTCAGGTAATCAGGAAAAAATGCAGATATGGAATGTTTATGCTGATTAAAACAAGTATATTGGTCAGGTAGGTATAGCAAAGATGGTTTCTCGTTACTTTGCTATGTTTTACAGGAGTTAAATTGTGTTGGGGTGTGTATGTGGCACGTGGCTGCTTGCCTGTGCACGTTTCGGCAGAGGCCAAAGGTTGACTTTGGGTATGGTTCTCTATTGCTTTTCACCTCACTTGCACGCATAGAGTTTTGCTGAATTTAGAGCTCTCCAATTTAGACACACTGACTGACTGGCAAGCCCTGGGATCTGCCTGTCTTTGTGTCACTAGCAATGGAATTACAGGCACATGTGACCACTTCTGGCTTTTATGTGGGTGCCAGGATCAGAACTCAGGTCTTCATTCTTGCATAGCAGGTCTCCTTAGCAATTTTTGTTTTGTTTCCTTTCTTCCTTCCTTTCTTCCTTTCTTAAGACAGAGTCTCACTGTCCTAAAAGTTTTCATTTTGTATTTTAAATTTCTTACACTCAACCTTTTAATTTTGCTATATATGAAATAGTAACAAATAGAATTTTCTAATGTTTTGATGAAAAAGTTATACAAATCAAAAAATAATGCCATCATGCCCCACCCCCATTTAAGATTGACTCTCATTATATTGCGAAGGTCAGCCTTAAGCTCATGGCCCTCTTTCTTCTACTTCCTAAATGCCCAGATTATAGGTGCAGGTGCCATGTCAACCTTCCCTGTTACTAAGATTACATGTTTTAAGCCACGTAATATTTTCCAGTGCACATGGGCTATTAGGACAGTTGCATGTCTTGTATCTTTGTATTTACCCTTGGCCAAGAAGACATCCAGTGTAAGTTCTTTCTCAGTGACACTGCACTGAAGTGTCATATTTATACATCTAGAATTTTTCAAAACTTGGCAAGCACCACATTTTTTCCCTTCAAAAATTGTTACCAAATAATTAAAATTACTTATAACCTGAAGAAAGTACACTGCCTCCCCAGTTGTGCCACTTCAGGTAAACCCAGCACTTAGAGGTGGAGGCCAGCAACAAGAGACACTGTCACAAAGAAGCTAGAGATCATAAAGAGAGAAGAGATTTAAGAAAAAATTGACTTCAAGTAATGTCAGAACCTGAGGGTGGATACGGGAGGACCAGGAACTCAAGGCCATCCTAACTATGTAGCCAAGCTAGATTGGACTACGGCTACCTACTCCCTTACACACACACACACACACACACACACACACACACACACACACACACACGAAATAAATTGTAGAGTAAAGCAGTAGAACTAGCAAGGTGGCTCGGTGGGTGAATGCGCTTGCCAACAAGCCTGACAGCCAGAACTCAGTCCATAGCACCTATGTAGAGAGAGGAAGGAGAGAACCAGTTGCTGTAATTATCCTCTGCCTTTCACATGAATGTCATGGTGTACACACAAATAGATGTAAATTGTGCAGTAAAATGCTGAAAGTTGACTTCAGAATGTTTTGAAGATAGATACTTCATTGTCCTTTCTGTCTGAAATACTGTTTCTCTTTTTCTGACTGTTCAGCTTCTCATGTCTTCATCCTTTATCGTCACCTTTTGTATGAAGTCTTCTATTCGTAGAGTTAACAGTCAGCATCTAACTTACACTGACACTGTGTCAGAAGGTATGATCCTCATGCATCTGGGGACACAGATGACCAGACAGGGTTATGGCACTGCATATTCTAGAACACTGCCATTTAGATGTGTTTTTGTTCTTTAGTGTTGCTGCATTGATATGTTTTCCATATTGTGCTACATCATACCTGTGGTTGGTGTATTTCTTATATATTTAATCTCCAAAACATAGTGTGATCTTAGTAAAATTAAGTTTTTATTTACTCTTTTTCTTTCTCACATAATCAGGAAGTACTATTAAGGTATTTCATAAATAGTATAATAGTCTTTAATTTTATTTATGAAAACGAATTTTTATATTTCAGAGTTATGTTGTTATTGTTTAACCCAAATATAAGGTCTGATTATTTGTGAGGTCATAGAGTTGTCACCTTTTTGTTAATGCGGTTGTAAAATTGTTAAATTCAGACAAAGCAAGTGGTCTGTTTGTTCCATTCAGAGCTGCACCTGGAGAGCACCAAGCTAAACACAAGTTTCAACGATTTTTGAATACTTTCAAATGCTAATTTTAATTTTGAAGCTCTCTGAAGGAGAAATAAGAAAAGCTTATGAAACCAAGAAAACTCATTTAAGGCATAATGTGCCTTTCAGTTTTTTTGTAGGCTTTCATTTTAGATGCAAGAATTTGCCACCTCTCTGAAACAGTGTTAATAGTCACAAACAGGAAGGAAAGTAGCATTTTTATTTATGAAGCAATTGTTAATTCATGTGAAGGTTTTCTATTCAATGTCGCATTATATGGGAGATTTGAGGAAATTACTAAAAGATAACAAGACTAATACAAAGCTCAGCTTTTAGCGAGATGGTGTTACAGTGTGGTCTGGCTTCTACTTAGGGTCCTCCTGCCTCAGTCTCCTGAATGCTGGGGTTATGTCCATATACCAATACACTCAGCCCAGTTTGTCATTTTTAACATAGAACAGGTTTTAAGAGGAGATAGTCAGGCTGGAAAGATGGCTCAGCAAGCAGTTAAGATTGCTGGTTGTTCTTCAGAGGACCCAGGTTCAATTCCCAGCACCCACATGGCAGCTCACTGTTTGTAACTCCAGTTACAAAGGATCTGACACCTTCACACAGACATATACACAGGCAGAACACCAATGCACATGAAATAAAAGCAAATTGTGTGTGGCATATTAAAGGGTGATGATATAGATGATATAGGGGTGATATATTAGAGACTTACATACTCATGACAGATGTTTTATGTTTTTATCTTGCTGTTTTTATTGGTCTACGATCTGAACTAACTCTGTCCCTTTCCTGTTATGTAGTTCTGTCTTGTATCTGTAAAGTCAGTCAGATCACTTTTCTCTTTGGAGTTTCCTTAATAAATACAAAAGCAGGATTCTAGTGACTGGTTTTGTTGTTTGTTTGTTTGTTTTTTCTTTTCCCCCATTGATTTGAGGATTGCCTGGACATTTTTAAATAAATAAGATGTAAAGTTGCTAAAACCAAGAAGGTTGTAATGGAATTAGAATTATAAAGGCTAAATTCTGGACACCAGAAGAACTATTGAGTACATGTACCTGTACATTCTTCCAGCACACAAGTTATGAAAGTCAACTCCTTAATACCTTAGTGAAAAGGAGCATAAATTACTTTGACTACATTGTTTTCTAGTAATTTCTTTACTTTTTAAGTGGTCTTTGCTGGAGAGGGAATACGGGCCTGTCAGACAATAAAATGAGCTCAGTTTTCAGACGGATGGTTGTGAGTGACCCGATGCGCTTGCCGGGAACCAAGGAACTCATGTCCTCTGGAGGAACCACTCAGCCATCACTCCAGTCCATGTTTGGGTTTGTTTTTTTTTTTAAGATTTATTTTGCTTTGCTTAGTGTATGGGTGAGTGTTTATATATGAGTGTGCACCTTAGTAGGGATGCTTGTCACGTCCAGAGGAGGGCTTCAGATGGCCTGGAGCTGGAATTACAAGCATCTGTGGGTACCAGAAATTGAACTCTGGTCCTCCAAAAGAGTAGTGAACAATCTTAAATGTTGAGCCATCTCTTCATCTTCATCTTTTAATAGGTTTTATTGCCTTAACAGTGTACTTTTGATTTTAAGTTTCTGTGTTTGACTGGATAAGAGTATGTGCGTACATGGGAATGTTGTTACTTTTGGAAGCCAGAAGTACTAGATAAGCTTGGGATGAGAGTTACAGCAGATATGAGCCACCCTTTGTGGGTGCTTGGAACCAAACTTGGATCCTCTGGAAGAACAGCAATCACTCCTAATTACTGAGCCATTTCTCCAGCTCTTATATTAGTGTTCATTTTTTTGGTATTTATTATTACATTGTGTGTGCATGTGAGTGTCTGTATGGTGGGCAGTACAAGTGCCACAGTGTACATGTAGATGTCAGAGGATAACTTTTACGAGTTGTTTCTCTCCTTCTACTATAGGATACAGGAATTACACTCAGGTTATCAGCTTGCATGACAAGTGACTTTGTCTACAAACTGTCTCACTGGCCCTCATTTAGTGTTTTAAATTTTAGTTTTTTGTTTCCTTTAATGAAATTGTTACTTATCTGAAGATTTACACAGATTTAAAACCACAAATCTACCAAAGCAGAGTGTATACCACTGTCTTTGACCTCAGTAAAGCCTTGTTTTCATTTAATTTTTTTTGGGGGGGGGGTTGTTTTTTGTTTTTTTTGTTTTTGTTTTTGTTTTAGATAAAGAATTTTCTCCTTTTCTTTTGTTTTCTTTTTGGTTTCTCAAGACAGGGTTTCACTGTGTAGCCCTGGCTGTTCTGAAACTTATTCTATAAATCAGGCTAACCTGGAACTCACAGAGATCTACCTGCCTCTGCCGCCTGAGTAATGGGATAAAAGGCATGCCCGGCCCCTTTTCTTTTCTATGATTCTCTCTTGAAGCATGATTAATAAAAACTTAGAGACAGATATTGAGGTTCAACCTGAAGACCAGAAAAGCAAAGCAGCCAGCCAGTGGCTCTTATGTCGATCTCAGTTCGAAAATGGTGATCTTGCCTCCAGGAAACCTCAGAATGAGACTGTGTCTGGGAGCTGTCTCCTCCCATTTTATAATCTTCTTTAGTTCTGGAATTAAGGTTGTGCACTGCTACCCCCTGGTTTCTTTGGCAAATGAGTGTGGCTACTGGGATTAAAGGTGTGTATCATTGCTGCCTGGTCTGTAAGGGTGGTCAGTGTGGCTGTTTTCCTTTTCTGATCTTCAGGCGAGCTTTATTTATGAAAATACAAATGAAATGCCACTACATTTTTGTCTAAAATAAAAAAGAAAGTTATAACTAATGTAACAAAAACTATATACAATAAGTATAATAGCTATATACAATATATGCAGGCAATAAAGACATCAACAATATCTAGTCAATTTGCATTTGACAAATTCAGAGAAAATACTCCATATCTATCCTTTCTTAGTTCAAAGTCTTATACCTAATTTACTTTCTGTTGTAACTTGCTTTCTGCATCAGGTAAACAAGGAAAACTATTAACTGTCTCAACTCCCTCAGAGACACAAGAAGGAAATAATAGTAACTGAGTAAGCAGGAAATATCTGGACAGTCACCCAAAATTCCTCTGCAACATTGGTGCATCTCCATCTTTGGCTTACATGCCTAGCATATCCAACAGACCATTCTGCAAAGCAAGATGTCTTGAAGGACTGTACCTCCTTGCCTTGACAATGTTTGTCAATCACTTTCTTTTGTGTCTGGCTTGTTCAATTAGGACAACATACTATCAGCAGTCAGGACAAGGGCATTTTCTTGTACAGCAGCTTACTTTGCCACAAAGAAAGTAAAATCCTTGTGGTGTTGCTTCGATGCCCGTTATCATCTCTGAAGTAGATTGGTGCTACCAGGAGCAGACATAGCTCATTGTCATAAAAAAGAGGAACCTATGTTAGTAAAGCATCTTAAGTGCCATATTCTGTAGATCTTTGAAGTGTTTTAAGATGACCTGTATATCTAAAATATATCTTTGTTTGACCTTAAAAACATACCTAATGTGACTACAAGTTCAGTTATAATAGATGACTAATATTACTAACCTGTATTTTCTTATTATCCTGAACAGTTGATAATAATTTTCAAAGACTAGCAATTTGCATTACATTGTTAAATGAATTATATTGGTAAAATACCTTGAACAAGAGTAGAAATGTATGTATAGTATGTTTTAACAAAATTAATCTCAATACACAGAATTTGTATGCAATATACAAAAGTCCAATCCAATGTAAAACATTTAAAACTAGCAGTTTCTTTCCAAAGGTAGATTCAGAAATCTATGTTTTTATCTTATCATACCTATATCCTTTCTTTTTTCTTCAAAGTAGATTCGGTAATCTATCCTTTTATCCTGTCATATCTGTTTTCTCCTATTTTCTTTTCAAAACAAGAACCTTGAATCTAGTTTCCTTTATTTAACTTTTTTTTCTAATCATTATCCATAACAACTTGCAACCAACACATTAAACAAAAAACAGACATCCATAATCCATTTTTTGGGAATGCGGATGTAGTTTTCTAGACTACTTCCTGCTGATTGGAGGCGCTGGTAATCTTATGGGACCCAAGAAAATTTAGGATTATGGTGAAGTTCTTACTAGAGTATTCTGTGCAGCTGGGTCATCTCAGCCAGCATTCTTAGGGCTGTTCTGCATATAGAACTCAGATGAAACTGCAACAGAAATGCTCTGAAGTGTTGGATCATGTGGGCCATCTCTCCTATCAGAAATTTTTCAGGGGATCTTCCTTGATCAAACCTTATTTTTCTTTACCCAGAATGAATCCACAGCCTCTCACTTCCTGTAGAAGCAAAAACAAAACCTCTTCTCCAGAGTAACATATCTTTGGATTTAAATTTCGAAGTCAAGGCATTTTCAAAATATATAGGTTGGATTAACCCAAAAGCATTTATAGTCAAATGCCTTTAAGCAGCTGTTACTCCTTCCTCAGCAGTCAAACAATTCAAAGACAGCACAATAACATACAGTATCCAGATTCTCTATATTTTCCGACTTTACATGGAAGCTAAACCAGGGTGGATGGGAACTGGGAGTACTAGTTTTTCTCCCGAACTCAGGTAGCTAGCTTTGGGTCCAACTTTGGCCTGGGCCAGTGGCTAAAAAGTCTCAGGCAAACGGCTTTTCTCATGAATTTATACCCCAAATGTTGAGTGCCAAACTAAGCACAATTAATAAAAGCTCAGAGACAGATATTGAGGTTAACCTGAAGACTATAAAAGCAAAGCAGCCAGCCAATGGCTCCAACCTCTACCTCAGTCCGAAAATGGTGATCTTGCCTCCAGGAAACCTCAGAATAAAACTGTGTCTGAGAGCTGTCTCCTCCCATTTTATAATCCTCTCTAATTCTGGGAATAAAGTCGTACACCACTGCTGCCTTATGTATGGCATTGTGGCTACTGTGATTAAAGGTGTGTGTCATTGCTGCCTAGTCTGTAAAGCTGGACACTGTGGCTGTTTTACTTTTCTGATCCTCAGACAAGCTTTATTTATTAAAATACAAATGAAATGCCACCACACTCTCCTCTCAGTAGTGTTGCCTATGTTTCTTTATTCACTGCCAAGTGATGTTTATAAAGTTCATTTTGTTTGTCATGTTTCTTTTGCAAGCTCTTCTTGTTTTTAATCCTTCTTCCCATTCTGCTCTGGCATGCTTCTTTTTAATTTGCTTCATCTTTTGTTGGCATTATTAATAATTATTTATGATTAATAACTCAAAAAATAGTTATTGATTGCACATACTGTGTGGCTTGTACTTTAGAAGCTGGAAATACCCAGGGAGCAAGTACCAGGCAGAAATTCCCCATCCTTGTGACATTTAAGTTCCAGTGGTCGATATAAGCAGTCACTAGACACCAGTTACATACACTAGCACACATATATAGGCAGGCCTGCAAATCTTCATTGATGGCATGGCATTAAATGAAGATCTGAAGCAGTTCGGGAGATTAGTGTTTATCTGGGGTTAAGGGTGTCATAGGCAGATAAGACATCAGGGGCAAGGGCAGCAAGATTGGAGCATTTAGGCCCTTTCAGAGAACACAATCCCAAGGGCATGTAGAGATTGGTGTTTGTTTACAAGCCCTTTTCTTAGAGTATACCTGTACTTCCCTTGACACTTTCTTTTTTTAACTTATAAACAAACATATTGCTCACACTTGTGTTAGAATGTCCTGATCAAAGACAGTCCAGTATGAAAGCACCGGCAGATTTGGTGTATGAGTACTTGTTCTGCTTCGGAGATGATACCTTGCAGTTGTGTCCCCATGGCAGGAGGCAGACTGGAATTCCTGTCTTCCCTCCCTCCTCTATTCCTGTGTATTTCTAGTGTCCTCTCCCCATCCGCCGCCACCACACACACACACACACACACACACACACACACACACACACACACAATTATTTTTTTTTTTATTTTGGTTTTTCAAGACTGGGTTTCTCTGTAGTTTTGGAGCCTGTCCTGGAACTAGCTCTTACAAACCAGGCTGTCCTCGAACTCACAGAGATATGCCTCCAAGAGATCCACCTGCCTCTGCCCCCCAAATGCTGGGATTAAAGGTTCACGCCACCACCGCCCAGCTCACACACACTATTTTTAAAGAGATAAGTCAAGTGCTGAGAACAGTGCCTATAGACTTCACTCTTGTATTGTGGTAAACACGACCTCTGAAAAGACAAGCAAGTTGAACTCTACAGGATAAGAAGAGGCAGCTGTATTAGAGAACCATGTTCGAAAACACATGGCAAGGAAGTTGGGTCTTTGTTTTTTCAGATTTCTGCAACAAAAGTACCATAGACTCAAAACAGTAAACATTGACTTTATCCATTTCTGCAGGCTGGGGTAGTATAAAATCAAGGCACTCCATGTCAGGGAGTGTTCCTGTTCATGGTTGTTTTGTCAGAGTCCTCACAGGTGAAAGCACTATGGGTTCTCATATATAAGGGCACTAATTGCACTCTTAAAGACTTATCCTCAGATATAATCATCTCTAAAATTCCTAGCCACCCAATATCATAAAGGGGGGAGTGGGTATAGGACATAATCATTCCATTCATAGCAGGTAGATTTAAAACAAACTGAAGGAAGACTGTCCTGTCTTGGATGTACTGGCCAGGGAGACAAGGGTGAGTTGATCAGTTTAGAGGAATGGGAAAGAATCAGTTATACAGGTTCTTGTAGGCCAAGGTGGAAATTTCAAGGTTAAAGAGGAACAGGAAGACAGCCAGAAGAGGAGGACTTTGGACCAGTGAGTACTGGCAGGGCATGCAACGCTGCACATGGATAGGGTGGGCTAGAGTTAGGCACAGAAGTGGAGACTGGGAGCAGCGGTGATAAGAGAAAAAAAGAGTACAGTGGAGATTTATTCTGATGGTACAATTGATTAAAAAAAAACTATTATTAGATTGCATGTAGTGAGGAAACACTTATTTTGGGGATCTGAGTTGAATCTCAGTGTATTCACTGTGAACTGTGAAATAGTAGAGAGAGCATTCTAGGAGGCAAACTGACTGGAGAGATTTTTGTGCCTGTAAGTTTGAGCTGTCTGGGTATGTGGAAATAGACATTGCTAGAAATGTCTTTTGTGTGTATGTGTGTGTGAGACAGTGGAAAGAGAGAGTATAGTAGACTAAGATACAGTCCTGAGTCATCCAAATTCATGCACTGTTCAATTTCACAAGAAGTAAGTATTTTATATTTATCTTTTGCCTATAATAGTTTTTTTTTCAGTCAGTGAACAAGTATAGTCTAAAGCTATGCATATAACATTAAAGAATCTATAACATGGTGAGAAAGTTGTTTAAAGAAAATTTTAGCATGGTTTATTACATAATAAATGAGCAGTTTATATATTTTTAAATTTTAAAATTAACTTTAAGATGATTAAATTTCGAGTCAGAGTCTCAGAAAGAATTATTTAGCTCAGACTGTCCTGGAACAGTATGCAGATCAGGCTGGCCTCAGACTCATCCACCTCTCTGCCTCTACATATCTTTCTTTTGAGGGGTGGCAGGTGAGACAAAATACCTCTTGCTGTCCTGGAACTTGCTTTATAGCCAGGGTAGCCTCAATCTCAAAGAGATCTACCTGCCTCCACCTTCCAGTGCTACCTTCATGTGCTAACACACCCAGCTTTAGTTCTATGTATATTCTCTCTCTCTCTCTCTCTCTCTCTCTCTCTCTCTCTCTCTCTCTCCCTCTCCCTCTCTCCCTCTCTCCCTCTCTCCCTCTCTCCCTCTCTCCCTCTCTCCCTCTCTCCCTCTCCCTCTCCCCTCCCCCCCTCAGGAGGCCATAAAAAGTGAAGGAGGAAGTGTATTGTGTATTTGTTTTATGTCCTTTTGGTTTTAGTTTTATGTAGGTATATAATATTTTGAGCAACTCCACTTTCCACACTGCACAGATTGAAAAGCTCTTGTGTAGTGATATTTCATTTGTATTTTAATAACTAAAGCTTGCCTGAAAATCAGAGAGTAAAACAACCCCACTGGTCAGCCTTACAGGCCAGGCAAAGGTAACACACACCTTTAATAATCCCAGTAGCCACACTAGTTTGCCAAAGAAACCGGGCAGTAGTGGTCCACGCCTTTAATCCCAGCTCTAGGGAGGAATATAAAATGGGAGGAGACAGCTCTCAGACACAATCTCATTCTGAGATTCCTGGAGGCTGGCTGTTTTGCTTTTTTGACCTTCAGGTTGAACCCCAATATCTGTCTCAAGATTTTTACTAATCATGCTGCATTGTTGAGCTCTACTGTTCCTTTTGTCTACTGTTTTCATTCTGTAGTGTTTGTGAATGAAAGAGCATGAACTGTCTGTAGATTAGGAATGTCTTTTAAAGGGGTATTTATTTCATATAGGCAAGTAACAAAAGAAGAGAACTTTCCTAGAAGTTATTGAAGTTAATGAAATTATATAATGTCTCAGGCCTGGATACTCTTATATGCATTATCTTGTGATTCCTTATAAGGATTAGATAAATGTTATCAACTTTGCAAATGAGGAAATGAATTTAACTACTAAAGAGATGGGACCAGGAATTTCGGCGTAGATAGCCTCGAATTCCAAAGTGAAGGCATATTGCATCACATCTGGAGGTTGTTAAGTGTGGCTACATACTGGAGTCATCTGGAGAGCTTTGAAAAAGTACTGGTGCCAGTAAGTTAGGCACTGTAATTGATCTGGGAGGGTCCCGCACTGGTACTTTCAAAGACTTCCTAGGTAATCCAAATGAGGACATAACCCAAGGAGTGTTCCAGTTCATTCTGCATTTTCAGTGACCATTAGTGTATCTTTGCTTGGAAACTTTTGTCAACTGGCAATCATCAGTGTTTCCTAATTGAAACATAAGGAGTTTGTATTAACTAAAGAGAATTTTTTATTTACTTATTTATTTATGGTTTCTTGAGACAAGGTTTTCCTGTAGTTTTGGAGCCTATCCTGGAACTAGCTCTTACAGACCAGGCTGGCCTCGAACCCACGGAGATCCACCTGCTTCCCTAGTGCTGGGATTAAAGGCGTGCACCTCCACTGCCTGGCTGATAAAAAGAAAATATTTTATATAATAAGTATTGCAAAGATTTTACTAACCTGAGCTATAGAGATGGCTCAGAGATTAAGAGTAATGGTTGCTCTTCCAGAGAACCATGGTTGGATTCTCACCACATGGTGGTTGGAAACTACAGTAATTCCAGTTCTAGGTGACCCTTCACTCCCTTCTGTTCTCTACAGATACCAGGCATGCACATGGTGTCCAGACATACATGCAGGCAAATGCCTATACACATAAAATGAAATAAAAATAATTTTAAAAAGTTACAATGACCATAACATGGACTGGTTTTGCCTTTAGTCCTTATAAAACTTAGATTTCTGTTTTTGTCTACTTAAGTTGCTTCATGAGTGAAATAAAATGAGTTTCATTCATTATTTAGTTTCTTTCTGGCTCTCTGAATCTCAGACATGATGCACTGTCTAAGTGGAAGAACATTTTCTTAACACATGGTGAATCAGATTATGAGATGCCATCTGTAGTTTGAACAGGAACACATTCAGATAATCAGTCTTGGCATACACTGTACTCTAGCTCTGTAAGTCTTTTTAAGAACCTTTAGATTTTCCATTCTATTTATCTGTTTATTTTGCTGGATGTGATGGCTCATGCCTTGAATGCCAGCACTCATGTACATATCACATACATATCCACAAGCGTACACTTTAAGAAATCAATCAGCCAGGTGTGTTGGCACGTGCTCTTAAAACAGCACTTGGGAAGCAGGCAAGTGGAAATATGGTTATGGTTATGGGTATATATGTGAATATGTACTAGTACTCTCGTGGATATGTGCATGAAAGTACTGGTGCCTACAGTGAGCAGAAAGGGGGTTGGATCCCCAAGGCCTAGAGTTCAGGTGGTGAATGCTGGGAGTGGAATTCAGGTTCTCTGGAAGAACAGTATGCACTTGTACCTCTGAGCCAGCTTTCCAGCCTGTTCAGTAGACTTAAATGGTGTCTTTTAGATTAAGGAAAGAGGTGCCTCTGGGTAAAGATATCCTTTCACATTTTATAATGTGAGCATACAGGACAGCAAAGTATGTTAGCTTTTGATGAAAATTTTAAAGTTTGAATCTTACTCAGTTTTTCAGTGAATCTGGAATAAATACTTCTTAATAAGAATTCAGTAATTGCTTTCTTTAAAATATAATTATTTGGGTGGATTTGAGGAGTACTTTAAAGATTTAATTTTCAGCTCTAGTTTATTGCCAGTGATGTGAACACTAAAATTTAGCCTGGGGACTGGAGACATAATAAAGTAAGAGCGTTTGGCAAAACAGGGATTTAGTTCCCAGCACCCATATTATATGGCTCACTACTGCCTGTAACTCCAGCTCCAAGGGACCCAGCATCATCTTATGACTTCAGCAGGCAATGATATTTTCCCACACATAGAAAAAACTTAATCACAGAAATAAAACCTAATTAAGCTGGGCAGTGGTAACGTGTTCCTTTAATCCCTAGGATTGTGTGGCAGAGGCAGGCAGATCTCTGAGTTCAAGGCAAGCTTGATCTATAGAGTGACTTCCAGAGGAGCCAGGGCTACACAAACAAACCCTCCCTCAAAAAATAAAAGAGAGAGAGAAAAAAGAAAAACCATAATTAAAATTGAGCCTGATTTTATTTCAATGCTTAGTAAGTTTTTAAGTTTTAGCAGCAGTGTTAACTATTTATGAGGTTTTCACAGATAACTATTACTGACTGTATTTATAAGTCTGTTTTAATTAAGTATAATAATTGTAAAACCTTTCACTTTCTCAGATTAACTAGAAACCTTTCCTCTATCATACTAGTTTTTTCCATATCTTGCATTTTTTATTATTATTATTTTGCAGTGTGGAGCATTAATCTAGGTACTTGCATTTGCCAGGCAAGTTCTCTATCACTAAGTTACACCCCTAACCTCTAGCTAGTCTTTCTACAAGTGTAGGGAGGGGGACCAAACCTTAGACTTGTACACATAGGCAAGTGGTCTTCCAATATTGTAGTATGTTACGAGAAGGAAGGGTTGAAAGGCAGTGATTATTGGTGTTAGGCTTACAGTTCAGAGGTGTAGTCTATTATCATCATGGCAGAAAACATGGTGACATGCAGGAAGACATGGTGCTGGAGAGGAGCTAAGAGTTCTACATTTTGATCTGCTGACAGCGGGAAGTGAACAATTTACCACACTGGATATAGAGTGATGATATGAGACCTCAAAGCCCACCCCCCATAGTGACACACTTCCTCCAACAAGAACTCTTCCTAATAGTGCCTGTCCTTATAGGCCAAGCATTCAAACACATGAGTGTCATACCTATTCAGAGGACCACTGGTAATACAGAACTCAGACCAGTTTGTCCAAACTGGAGGCTCCTAAGATGTTGACATTTTGTATCATTATTCCTGTTCCTACTACTGTTTTTTGTTATAACTCAGGGTAAATGCAGTTGAAATTGATAAAAAAAAAAAAAAGTTAATGGCAACTAAATTGTACCTCTTGGCTGAAAAGATAGAACCTGTGATGACTGGATAGGTTGGAGGGAATGGAATGGTGCATACAGGGCAATGTAAAACGATGCAGCAGATTGTGATGGCTCTTATTCTCTTCATTAAGGCGAGCTGGCAAAGACTGCTGAATTGCAAAACTTTAGCAAGCAGCATCTATATTGCATTTGATAATACTCTGTCCTTGAGCATGGTGGACACTCCAGGCAAACCTGTGGTGATGGTATTTGAACAGAACTGCTTCTACATAGGGTTCCCTATGCTTCCTTAACCTTGTTGCATAATCTGGAAGCAAACCTAAAAGATAATGGTGAGAGTAAACATGATGTAGCAATTGGCATCTATTCGCTTCTTTTTTCTTTCAGTACTATCATGAATATGTATTTCTACTTTCTCCACTTTGTAGGTGAAAAAATTGAAGCGCAGTTTTAAAAACACTGTAATCAGGTTGGGGAGATACTCAGTGGATAAGAACACTTGCCGTGCAAGCACCAAGGCTTGAGTTTAAATTCTAAG